>NC_056725.1:836954678-837162178 GCF_019279795.1 Protopterus annectens | reverse complement strand
TTGTTGAAAAGTATCAGTTAGGAGAAGGGTACAAAAAAATTTCCACAGGATTGGATATACCATGGAACACAGCAAAGACATCAAAAAGTGGAGAAAATATGGGACAAGTGTGACATTGCAAAAAACTGGACATCCCTCCATAATTGATGAAAAGACAAGATAAAAACTGGTCAGGGAGGCTGCCAAGAGACCTACAGCAACATTGAAGGAGCTGCAGGAATTTCTGGCAAGTACTAGATGTGACAACAATTTCCCGTATTCTCCATATGTATGGACTATGAGGTAGGGTAGCAACACAGAAGCCTTTTCTTACACAGAAAAACATCCAGGCCTGGCTAAACAAAACAATATATCACGTCTCCCAAAAGTATGTGGGAAAATGTGTTATGGTCTGATAAGACCAAGGTTGAACTTTTTGGCCACAATTTCAAAAGGTACGTTTGGCACAAAAACAACACTTTGCATCATCAAAAGAATACCATCCCCACAGGGAAACATGGTGGCGGCAGTATCATGCTTTGGGGTTGCTTTTCTTCAGCTGGAACTGGGGCTTTATTCAAGGCGGAGGGAATTATGAACAGGTCCAAATGCCAATCACTTCTGGCCCAAAACTTTCAGGCATCAGCTAAAAAGCTGAATATGAAGAGGAATTTCACCTTTCAACATGACAATGACCCCAAGCGTACATCCAAATCAACAAAAGAATGGCTTCACCAGAAGAAAATTAAAGTTTTTGAATGGCCCAGCCATAGCCCAGACCTAAATCCAACAGAAACCAAAATACCACTGAAATACAAAAGCACTAAGGTAGAAAACAAGAAAAAAGCCACAGGTCCACAGGTATCCAACGTTTAATAAAATCCTTAGCGCCTCAGCAGACAAGCCTTCCAAGAGTTAAAAATTACACTTCCAACCAACTTTAAATAGCCAAAAATCACAATTAACAGGCAATTAAATAATCATTCCATAACAATAATTAAATCACATACTTCCAATTACAAGGCTAATAGGTGTGGGAGGGTTTGGAGTGCAGAGTGGCCCACTGTAAAAAATGCATTTTGTGTTTTTTATTGAATTTCTATGATTACTCTATAGCTATGTGCACATGTGATATGAAGATTACTGCACTTAGGCTATGAGTTAAGGAAGTTTTTGACAACTGTATTTTGAGGCATGTAATCTCAAAGAATCATAATAACATTGTATTTTGCAGCTTGTACTCCTGAGGAATGATAGCAGATTTACAAATCCTTTATATATATATATATATATATATATATATATATATATATATATATATATACACACACATATATATATATATATATATATATATATATATATATATATATATATATATATCAAGAGAGAGACACATAGATAACTACATAGATATGTATAGATAGTAATACAATAATTACTATCAGAGTTTGAAGCCCACAATTTAGAAAATGATAATCCTATGACCATAATATCTAAATACCAAAATGCTGAAGACCACAATGTCAAAAAATCTTAAATACCAAATCCTCATGCAAGTGTGAACCCAGGAAAAGTCCTAACATGGGTCCAGCAGGGGTGTGGACCCAGGAACTGGTGCAAACATGGGTCCTACAGGAGGGCAAGTGCAGGAGTTCAGTATTCTGGTCTTTAGCATTTTGGACTTTTAGTATTATGGTCTCAGGAATATGATTTGCAAGATTCTGATAGTAAACCTATATATATATTGTTGCAAGTAAACACCTAAATATGTTATTTAGAGAAGGATGAATTGGAAAGTCTTTGCTGTTATCTCCCTACATCTTTTTGGAACAACAGTAATGACTGCTTTTAAATGTCTATGACTTGTATAACATGAGTGACACGTTCCACCTTTACTGCTGATATATAATGCATGCCATTTTACAATGTTATTATGATAGGGCAGTAAAACTGAGAAATAGACTGTTACAACATTTCACATGCTGCTAGGGAAAGGATTGTTACAGACCTAGATAAAGCAAAGGTGGTAGAAATGAAAAAAAAAAGTGAAAATAAACAGTATAACTGAAAGACGAGTGATATTAACACCAGTGCTGAGCAAATATAGTGAAACTGTTGTACTCCTTGAAAAACTGAAAAATCATGAGGTCAGACTTCACAGATATCTCCTGGACAATACAGTTATATGAGATGCACAACCACATAAGGGAACCTCCTCCCACTTAAGGCAAGCATTTGAAAGCAGTTCAGAAAGTTGAAGGCATCAGACATAATTAAAAAAGTTATAGGAGCAGCTTTTTTGAGTCTCTGTCCAGTAAGCACAGTACACAGCTCAACTAAGGAAAGGGTCTGTTTGGATATGAGAGCAGATAATCAGGCTATACAGGCCAAAAAAAGATAGAGAACTCTCATATGAGCAGCAAAAAACCTAATCAGTGAAATGAATGTTACAGCTGTGTTCAGTAAACTAGTCCTTAAGTCTGGCTGACTTTAACTTGAGCTCTAACTGGAGTCTATCCATAACTGCCCTTTCCCACATGCTCATCACTAAAGAAGAGAAAAGGTTACTTAATCAGTATTAACTCTGCAGCAGAGGTCTTCTAGTATGTCATTGAATAAGTAAACAAGGCTTAACGGATGCCAAAAAAATTTAGTGATGACGTAATGATGTTTGGTAAGGCTAGAACAGAGCATGATAGTCTTAAATATGGTACTAGAAAAACTGAAAGTATGTGGTGTAACAATGAACACGAGTCAAGGGTGAGCATGACAAAGGTATCTATCCCAAGTCAAAGCACTATATGATTTAGCAGAACCAAAAAGTAAAAAACATCAGGAGTTTATAAAGTGGGGCAATCTGCAACGCATGTTATGTTAATAACTTCAACCCTTTAAATGTCTTAAAGGAAGAACTAACCAAGAAAGTTTGTGTATTCACATGAACAGAGAAACAGCAAAAGCAGCCAGCTAAAATAAATAAACGGGATTAATTTAGACATACAAGCAGTGTACTTCAGTTCAGTAAGGCAATGCTACAGGTAGGTACAAGTGTTGTAGTAGTGGGTATAGCACTAATTCAAGACAAGAATGGACATACCAGAGTGAATGCTTATAACAGCAGATTCTTGCAAAAGCTAAACAGTGTTATTTCTCAGCAACAGTCTGTACACCTGAATGCTTTCATATCTGTCTGCATATAGAAATACTTAGCTTTTTCTGAAAAAGCACCAACCCTTAAAAACCTGTTCAACAACCTCAAGTCCAAATGATTACCTTGGGTAATGGTTTTTATTTTGTTTATTGACCATTTTTTTCAGGAAAACATGATCAATTAAGATGCTATGAATAGACATACACACACCCTTTATATGAATTCACACTTTTGGAATATCAATTATCCCATAGGGATTGCTGATTTTCCATGCCCATTTTTAAAAAATTAATAATGACAATTTATAGTGCCACAGAAACATTAGCCTAGCATAAAACATCAATACTGGCTAGGCTGCCACAGAAACATATTTAAAATCTGTCCCTATTTTGGGCCGTTGTCCCCCCTTTATTTTACCTTTTATCCAGATCTCTTGCACCAAGAGGTATGATCTCAGTCCAAAAATGTGCAATATAAAAAACATTTGTTATACTGTTCTGTCGCTTTATATAAAGCTTCCAGATATCAGACACACAAAAATAACAACAATAAGTGCCCCCCCCCCCCCCGCAAGTAGGAATAAGTAGTTAATTCAAATATTTCAAACAATGTAAATTGTGAAACACTGTTGACATTTATGGTGAAGGACAAGTATATACAAAGATACAAATGACCTTTGACACCGCAGTGTTCTTATTTCAGAATGTTATGTGTACCTCCAAAATAATGTTGAATTTAATCAACTGGAAATATATCCAAAATAAAGCAATTGTTATAGAAAACAGAATTTCATGTCGTAAGTTACTGAGCTAGTCATTATTTAGAAGTACACCAACACATTTATGTAAAGCTCTGCAAGAAATAATACAGTTCACTTGTTGAATTGTTATTATTATGCAAAAATATTTGTGTGGGGCTCAGGTATACATTTTAAACTGTGTATTTTACTGGGCACATTGCTTAAGAAACTTTGAGTTGTGTAGATTCAAGATTCAAACATATATTATTTAATCTAACACTACTTACTGTGAAACTGTTGCATATATTGTTACAAGCAAAAAAAAGAAGGCATTCATTTATGAGACATTGTTATGTGAGTGAATCTGTTATGGGGGAGTTACTGATGGAATGGTGGCTGTACTGATTCATCTTTGGACTGTTAACCCAACAGCATTGCTTCCTCCACAGAGTCCATTTCACCAGTACGTCGCTGTTACTATGGGACTCAGGTTTCCTACTGAAAAGCAATAGATTAGTGCAGAGTTTACAGGTTCAAGGCATAGGAAATGAACAACCAAAGATGGATGCATTATCCTTAACTTTCATCAGGGCTGTGTACCTACTGATTGGATATGTAGCTCTTCAGAATGGTGTGTTTAACTGCATCTCCTCATGTGCCACTTGAACTGATGTAGCCAATGGCTGCACTATATTTGTAGATTATACTCGTCTCCTTCAGTTGAGGTATGTCTTGCTTGCATACATTCTTAAAGAAGTAGTTGTGATAGATGGTGACCTCCAACTGCACTTCTGCTCTATTCTTATGCTATTTGTACCAGGCTACCTCAGCTATCTAGCCCCACAAAATTCTCTGACATGACACTGTGACACTGACCACAAACTCTGTATACTACCACAACTTAAACACTTAGCAATACAACCCTCACCTCTTACTACTCACATACATTTGGAAACGTGCATATGCAACCACTTACAAAGCGATAATAAAGCTTTCGGTTTCTATAGAACAGCATTACTCAAATGGTGAGGCCAGCACTCTTGTGGAGGTCCAAGCCTGTTTCATGGAAAGCCCTATGAAGCCTTGAAATGTTACGTACTTTACATGCTATTCCATTCATGTTACATGGAGCTAAATGGATAGTTAATATGTGCACGTGATTTCAAATTAGTTTTGAAACAATAAAACATGATTTCAATTCATTAGTGAAAGAATGGAATATCAGGGTACATCTTTGTTATGTGAAGATTGTGTGTGTGTGTGTGTGTGTGTGTGTGTGTGTGTGTGTGTGTGTGTGTGTGTGTGTGTGTGTGCGCGTGTGAAACTGAGTTTGTTTCTGCACAGTACTGAATATGTTTTTTTGCACAGGAAGATCCAAAGTAATTTCTTGGTATCTAAGATAGATTGATGGACATAATACTACCATTTGTCTATTATGAAAAAGGTAAAGAGTGCCTGTTTCTGTTTTGTAAAGCTATGACTACCAGTAAAGTGGATATTAATTCCAATTAAACTAGAAGCAATACTAATAAATATACTAAGCTGAAAAGGTCAAACTTATATTTTATGAAAATTAAGTTGATTCTGTTTACATAGGTTATAACAACACACCACAAAGAGAGTTTTTAAATGCAATAGTCACTGTTCTATGGTAAGGATGAGCAGTAATGATTTTTATTAGTTAAAACTGCTGTGTGACATTTTATCATAGTCTATCAAATTCATTACAAAGTGCTTCTATAGCTTTCAATGCTGTACAAGTGACATTCGTAGAATGTGTCATATACAGCTATAAACAAGCTGCTCTACTTCTGAATGTGCACTGTATTCATAGACCTCCAAAACTGTTAGAATCCTTTGCTCTTGGTATATATGGGTCCATTTATTCATGGTGCCTCACTCAAGCCTTGTTTACGAAAGTGGAAAAGGAAGATGACAACCACAGAGGAAAGCCTTTAAAAACTGAATGTTTTGCATACTGCAGATTAGAAACCTGTGTGTCCCACACTGCACACTTTGTTAGTGGAGCAGCAGACTGTCTGTTTGCCGGCCTGTAGTCTGCTGTAGGTAGTAATGAATAATGACGTGTGAGTAGTACAGAGAGCAGTGTTACTAGTCAGGTAATCTCTCATGAATGAAAATATTTAGAGGTGTCTATACCTTGGTTAGGCCTACCCTTAAACTTAGAACTGCATATAATGAAATATTATAATACTTCTGAAGAAAAACTTAAATAAACAGCAATGTTTGGAAACAAAATAATGTACAGAAACGTGACTGCCTATAAATCATTATTAAGAAAGTGTACAGTTACAGAAGAAAGTTTAAATAAAAGTACAAACATCTGAACATGTTAATTTTAACTGCATCATTTTTTATGGACTTGCACTTCAAATCTAAACCAATATTACAGTTCCCCAACCACAATCTCACAGACAGTTTGTATGAATCAACATTAAAACACTTTTCTGAACTTTCCAAAGCTGCTTATTCCCATCAGCACATTTTCCCTTTTAAAATGGCTGGTCTGTGTTCCATTTTCCTACTCCTCACATGTCCAACCGTAAACAGCAATTTTAAGAAATATACTTTCTACTGGAAGGATAGATAGCAGTTACAAGAGACATGTCAGTAAATCATGACTGTATCTTATTTTAGCATTTAAAAAAGCGAGATGAAAGAATAGCAGAACTTGGGGAAAGATGGGTTATATCACTTTTTTTTAGTTCAATATTTCAGCATCATTTAGCTGTATGCCTGTAAGTTGAACACAGACAAAAAAATACTAAACAGTGTAGGCCTATGTGGCTGGTAACAGCAAGCACATAACACATTATGGACTAATAGGATGGTCAATGCATGTCCCTGAAAGTCTGAATTAGCTGAGGGTTAATGGGACTAAGATAAGACACATTTCACTTCATTTTTATTTTATTTTACTTTATTTGTCAGCCAGGTAAGAATAATGTCTCTTTCGGCTTTTCCCGGTTAGGGGTCGCCACAGCGGAACTCCGGTCCGCTAATGATTGCCAGTAGATTTTGACATGCTGGCTTGCCGAGCCTAATGTACAACCTTCAATGAAGGAATGCCCATTCACGCATGTCGCCACACAGAAGACACTCTAACTGAGAATCGAACGGGCAACGTCTGTGAGGCGACAACGCTACCGCAGCACCACCACCGCAGTTGTCAGCCAGGTAAGAATACTGTACACAAATCCCTTTGTTTAGGGGTAACCAGAAACTTAAACACTTGTTCGTGGAAACACGGCACACAAGGAGAGACTAACAGAATCGAGCCCTGGACTATATAATGAAGCCCATCGTGCTTGTTTTTGACATCCTTAATCCTTAGAAAACAAAAGATAGCATATGCAAGCAGAAGAGATGAAATCACTTCAAAGAATACAGATTTCAGATGTGAATGTTAGAAACAGTGGTACTTTAAGAAGAAACCAGTAATAGTCTTTCTGCTGTGTAGACCACATGAAATACAAAAAATAATTGCAGATGTCACACTCTACATTTAAGGCTTTCCTCTGTTATTTACTTTTACTTATTGGAATACTGAAAGGAGGACTATAAACTGGAGACATTTTACTTTATATAAGACTGATCCCTTATTTAGGGTTGCCACCTTTTCAAATGGCCATAGTGGGACATTTTCGGGACACACATCAGATTTTACAGGCCGACACAAACCCACGGTCAGTACAAGGGATAGAACTTTCCTTTTTTGCTTAAATATAAGCTTATTCTTGTATCAGTTTAGTTGCTTATCCTGTTTCTTGTAACATGTAGGTATTTTAGTTACAGAAAGAACTATTGTATGCAACTATTACATTACATATGGGACATAATTATGTCCTACAATCTCAGGACATTTGCCATGTTTAATATTTTTGGTCAAGACACAACCACCCAAAGAGGGACTGCCCCTCGCAAAGTGGGACAGGTGGTAACCCTACCCTTATTACATCCTAGAAGGAATTACTATTTCATGTTCTGGGCATCGCAGTTAAACAGGCAACCTCTGAACTGAGTTTGAAATTGCACATTAGTCTATAAGCACCAAGTAAAGTTTAAAGGAAGTCTAAACCTATCTTTTCCACTTCAGTTAGAGAGGGATGTCAGACATATTTCTTATAAGAGGTATACAATATTTAAAGCCCATACATTCAGCATTCATCAGACCTATCATTGAGTACAATGCCCACTTTGATATGTACCTAACTAGGCATATCCAGCAACTGAAACATCCACAGAGGTTCCTCACTAAAAGAATACAAGGTATAAGTAACAAGTCCTATGAAGACCACCTGAAGGCCCTATCCCTGTATGATGTCTCCTACAAGCTGTCTAGGGGAGATCTATGACTGGAATAGAAGGCATTGTTGGAGCCCACTCTGATGGACCCACCCCACCTGATGGACCTCATATATATATATATATATATATATATATATATATATATATATATATATATATATATATATACAAAACAAACAGCACCAGAATTACCCATTCGAAAGACTTAATCCTTGTCTGTGATATAAATAGGACATGCCGGACAGACAAGTATGTATCCTAGATATTACCCCTTCACTGGAGCAGGTTCCCCATCCATGTGAAGCAGAGTTCCTCCCTATCCCAATTCAAGTGTAACTTTGCCAGCTGGATGGAGAGCAGGAAAATCATCCATGGTTTGGCAGCTCTGTCTCTAATGGACACAGGCAGCCTGTAAATGGTTCATATCCTAGACCATTGTTTGTAAATGCATCATCTCCCAAGCCCCTGCTTAGACTTATGAAAGGGTAAGAGAATATGTCACTTAACAGGGACGCATGGCTAGATTTAAAAAACCCTTGAGGTTGTTAACCTAGTAAACACCTATAAACCTATGAACCATACATCTATTTAAACCTTATCGAATTTTGACCACAGTCCACATTTCTTTATAAGATGAGGTCTTCCTTCTTAGGAATGTCTGTTACACACACAATGATGCCATTTTTTTTTGAGAAGTTTTTCAAGAAGTAAACATTTCCTTGTAGCTGTCAAGCTTGGTAGTAACCACTAGGCCTATCTATGACGTGATATTTCTGTTAGGATCTAGTGTGATATTTTGATTAACACTACTTTACAGTGCACTACTGTAAACCATGACTCATCTGAATGACATCAAAAATCCATGTTCAATGTCTGTTTGCTGTTAAGTGAGAAGTCAAAGGCTGGATAACCTCCAAACCCACCGCTGCCTTACAGAGGATCATCACCTCAAACACAGTGTGGCTCAAAGCAATGCAGCTCCAATAATTGTAAGTGTTGATAGTGCATATTAGATACCATTGATGATGTTCCAGCAAACAAAGGTCAATGTGTAGAAGCAGGAATCAGTACAGACAGGTCATTCTGCTTCAGAGTTAATCCTCTTAGTTATACTATCAGTCTAACTCTACTCATACTATCCCAACTGGATCCATACTTCAGTAGCTTCAGGTTCTAAAACTAAACTCTTGTTTAGCAGCTATCTATATACCCACACTTCCTCAGTCCAGGTTTAGGACCAATGCTATAAGTAATCCATAACTACTGCTTTTTGAATATTCTAATTATCTTGGGTAACCCTCATTTGAAATGGATAGTCTACAGTAAATACAGGCTTAAAAGATCACTGTTTGTCTTTAACTTACCCCAGCATCAAACCAGGTATACTGCCCTCTACAGCATTCTTGCTAAAAATATACTTTATAGCCATGTCCACGTCAAGGAGTGCCCGAAAGCACATGCCAACCACTCTCCTGTTATATCACTTAGGTTTTTTACAGGTAAGAGAACCCTATCAGTCTTAGAAGTTGGCTTTTGAGAATACATTCATCATAGAGCTGGAATTCATGAAATCGATCACAGTCTTCTCCAACAACAAGCTTGTTCAACATTCTTTATCATGCTAATCCCTATTCAGGAGAGTCCAAGGGACTATCACTGTCTCTGATTTACTCCAAGCCTAAAATCTATGTTGAATAAAAGAAACCAAGCTTAGAAATCATGGAAAGCCAATCCCTCAGATATTGTATATGTACAACTATAACAGACAACTCAGGACAGCAACATGAATAATGATCAGTATTAAAAAATCAGCATACCTTAAAGGCCAACAAATCTTCCAATTTAGAAATCATTGAAATTTCTAAGAAGTGACCTGGGTACTTGTAACAAAAATCATAATGCCTTCCCTAAATGACATAGTGTACCATCTATTTTTGCACTCAGCTCCACATCTGTAGATTCATCAATCTCTCTTCAACACAACTGCCTGTGTTTGGCAAAAATAAATAGATAAATAATTGCCTGCCATTTAGAAGCAGTACCACATCAATTTTTCAACTCCATAACTTCAAGCTACTTTTACTGAATTACTCTGTACCACCAGTAGTCAAATTAATTAGCAAAACCATATGCTATGCTTTCTTTAATATCTAGTAGTCAAGGCACTTTCTCTTTAGTCAGACCAACTTTTAACTTAGCAGTCATAGAGCATTCTTCAAGTTAGTTCCAGCCATTTTTAACAACTTAACAAGGAAAATCAGGAGTTGCACCACTTTTTTGCAAAATTTAAGACCAAAATGGCTCCTACAAATAGCAATTTTTTTAGGATAATGTGCAATCCTTCATTAGCTAGATACTCATTATTTCCTTTTTTTTATTGTTTTAGCTGTCAATCTGCTGTTGAACGTCAATAGATTTTGTTTTATTCTTATGTAATGCAACTTTGAACCACTATTGTTTTTTCTGCATATTTTGAACAAACTGATCATATACTTTTTCCTTGCAGCCATATATATGTATGGATCCCCTACACTACACCGACACACCACAAACCCGACAGCCAAAACACCAACACCAAAACACCAAAACTACACAATACCGACAGTCCACATTACCAAACACCATAACACCGACTCACAAAACACAAACAGAAACATCAGCGTAAACCATACCAAGCATTCTTACACACTACTACACAAAATTACACACATAAACTAAACTATCACAACTAAAACATAAACAAGAATGTACTGGCAAATCACACACATCCCACTACACCGCAACATCCCATAACGCCATTACCCACATAACTCACGCATCCCCATTAACCTACCCAATACCTACTGTCAAAGGAAAAAACTTCAAAGACCAATACACGTAAGGTTCAGTTAAGGCATATTTATTTACTTGCCGCAAGGAGACAAAAACATGCAAATACAAGGATTTGTCTAACTACTAACAGGAAGTATCTTTATTCTTATACTGTTTTACAAGACACGGCCTTCTATGGCTGACGTAATCAAACACAACTTTCAGTATTGTTCTACAGCAGATGTTACTCACATCTTCTGCTGACATGACTAGATTTTTGAGAAACTTTTGAGAAAAACAACCTGGCCTTGGTGGGCTCTAATTCGTTTACAAGCTTCCATTGTACAGTGTTACATTTCAAGGTACTCTTCTAATTCAGATACAAGCAAATGCCGATTGCAGTTTATATTTTCAAACAGGCTTTGTCCTAATTATCTATAGCTTCTACAGCTGTGTATTTTCTTACAGCACAAACGGAACTTCTTGTCTAAGCTTCATACAAGTAGTATTGTTCTATTCATTATTTTCCTAACATAAGCAGGAATCATCTGCTTCTCAGTAAATTTCCAAGGCACAAGCAAGATTTTAGCTAACAATACAAGGTCAGAAAGCATCTGCAGTTTGTACAGATTTATGCAGTATGAAATAGAATAAATGTGTTAACCCTTTTCAAGCTCTAAATGCACTAAGCATATTACTAATACACACATTAATACATATTTTTCTGACATTTTCCCCCTTTTAATACTTTTATTCTACTTTCAAAATAAGCATAAACAGTTTGTTTTCTTCTCCTAACCTCTTCCACTCAGGATTTGCAGTTAAGAGAGTCATTCAGTTTAAACTTATGAAAGCATTTTCAATCTTTTAACAGTTCTTCAAACTCAGCACTTTGATATAAGGTTTCAGAAACTGACATGTCTATAAGGTCTTTGATCAGTCTTTTCATGCAGGGGATGCCACAACAAACACATACTCCCAGTAGGAGCATTCCTACACAAATGGCAATCAAGATGTTCATTAGGATGGTACCCCACCCCCCAAACCATTTCTGGAAAAAGTCCATCAGTGGGTTTGGGCCTGGTTTGGTCATGGCCGACACTTGCTGAATTATCTCAAGATGATTGTCTATCTCGTGTTTATGGTCAGGAATATACGAACAGCATTCTTCTTGGATTAAAGCGCAAGTACCACCTCTCGCCGCTAGGGTGAAGTCGAGAGCCATGCGGTTTTGAAGCACTACAGTTCTCATAGCATTCAGTTCATCAGTCACTAATTCGAGAGCGGAAAAAGTTGCATTACTCATTACTTCGAGAAGCTTCAACAGTTTTCTCAGCTCCCAGATCAATTTCACTGCTCCATACGCTGGTGATATGCCTGCCCACGATATAACGCTATCACTCAAGTCCATATGTGTCAGTCCTTTGCCTATGGAATGATGGTCTTTCCAACACGCATCGATTTGTCCCACTGGATTTACAGGTTTTTTGACGACCTCTCGGACATTTCGAATTTTTCCTCAAGGCAAAACTGCAGTGTGTCGTATGGCCAGAACCAGGTAACCCAAAAAACAACTGCCGGACCAATTCTTAGGTAACCATTTGTATGCCTTTTTAACAATCCTCTACTTTAGTAGTAACTTTGCTATGAATATACACTCGCCTTGCATGAAATATTTTTCTATCTATTATAGACAGTTGTTTATAAAGAACAGAATTATGTTTTACTTCGTGTTTTATGCATCAATCCAAGAAATGAATCATAGTTTGTATTACAATAAAGATCTACATTGTTACCTTTAGTGTAACATTTATAAGGAACAGTCACATTGCAATTGCTCCAACTCACCTGAACAGTATCATTTTTATAAAAACACACAGTTCCCTTTTGTGGAACAGACAAGTGCAATGCTATTTTATCCTGTGATGTAATGATTGAGGTATCATAAATCAAGTTCTCCCAGGTCTCATTGACCCCTAGGGGGACTGTAGTCATTAATAACCCCACGTATGCTGTCGGCAAAGCTGTGGAAATCCAGCAATTTGAAAGATTGAAAGTCTCAGCATAGACATATTTAACTGCCTGGTAAGTGTTAAAGTTTGGATGCCAGTCAATGAGTAACGTTTCACGTTTATTCAGTTCAGTCTGTGTGGCTGGGAAAAGGAAAGGCCACAACAAAAAGATTATTGTCACCAGTACAGTTAACAGGATGATTATGCAATACTTCTGAGGAAAGGGTTGTTCTGCATTCCTGTTTCTTCTGGACTCTATCAGTTTTACTCTTGGCATGTGACAAGGTTTTTGTCCAGTTCAAAGTTCTTGACTAATTTACAGTGCGTCAGGTGGATCCAGAAGGCGCGCTCCGCTATCTTGACTGCAGTGGGTGTTGACAGAAACACTTGATATGGACCTTCCCACTTTGGTGATGCCCAATTCTTCCTCTTTACTGTCTTCACCCAAACCCAAGTTTCGGTGGACACTGCCACTTCTGACGGTCTGGTTCGTTCTTTATCTGAAACCGAATTTGACTGCAACAAATGTTTAGAATTTAACAAGTTTCGCATGTACTCAGCTAGTGTACTGTCAGCCTCTTGGTCTGCAGGCATGAGAGATTTCCACTGAGGTATATAATAAGCCCTTCCAAATAACTTTTCAAAATTAGTCAATCCTTTTGCATTCGGAACAGTTATCATGCTCAGCAGTGCCAGGGGCAGACAGTACACCCAATTTCTCTGCGTTTCTACTATTACCTTCCTTAGCTTATTCTTTAAAATCCCATTATGCCTCTCTACTAGCCCAGCAGATTGTGGGTGATACGCACAATGATTTTTTTAAAGAAATACCAAAATGTCTACTTAACTGTTGTATGGTCTGGTTTACGAAGTGTGTGCCGTTGTCACTGTAGATCCTTTCCGGAATGCCGAATCTAGGGATGATTTCTTTAACAAGGACTTTGGCCACAGTTGCTGCATCTGGATTTTTAGTCGGAAAGGCTTCCACCCATCTGGAAAACATATCTACAATGATAAGACAATACTTCTTATTTTCACATTTATTCAACTCTGTGAAATCCATACAGATAGTGTGAAATGGATACGGTGGTGTAGGGAAACTCCCTTACTTGGGCTTTAACACTCGTTGTGCATGATGTTTATTAACAAACATGGCACATCGAACAAAATTTTTTAGCATAATTTAAGAATCCATATGTCATGAACACTTGGTTCACCAGCTGTACCATCCGCCCTGTTGAGACATGGCACTGCCCATGGCTCAACAAAGCTGCATATCTAAACAAATTAGATGGCAATATCGGTTTCCCTTCTTTAGAGATGTACAGCCCCTTTTCGAGAATTGCTCCTTGTTTTACCCATCTTTGTTTTTCAACTTGCGTTGTAAGTGTCTGCATTGTCTTTAACATTTCTAAGTCTAAAATCTCAGAGGGTTGTAATTCCTCATTCAAAAGAAATACTTATGAAGCTGCCTGCTTTGCAGCTGTATCAGCTCTCGCATTACCTTTTGAAATCCTGTCCTGTTGCTTGGTATGAGCTGTGCATTTACAAATAGCTACTTTCTGAGGTAACTGAATAGATTCTAAAAGATCTAAAATAAACTGTGCATGATTGATTGGTTTGCCAGTAGATGTTATCATTCCTCGATTTTTCCACTATTGCACAAAAATATGTACAGTAGAAAAAGCATACTGGCTGTCAGTAAAAATGTTCACACATTTACCCTTTGCTAAGGTACATGCCCGTGTCAAGGCAATCAATTCTGCTGCCTGTGCAGATAAATTGTGTGGTAAAGATTTCGCTTCTATAATCTCAATATCAGAAACTATTGTATATCCTACTAGGTTCTGTCCTGCAGGACCCCTTTTGCATGAGCCATCCACGTAGTATGTCACCTCAGCATCATCCAAGGTAACATCCGTAAGGTCTTTTCTAGGCAGTGTCTTTTGCTCAATCACCTGCAGGCAGCTGTGTGGTGTGCCATCTGCAGGGGTTGGGAGCAAGGTAGAAGGGTTCAAAGTCGTACATCGCTCAATTGTCATATGAGGTTGGCTCAACAATATAGTCATACAGGAAAGATGCCTAGCAGGGGAAAGATATGCTACCTTCTCTTGCAGTAAAATAATCGCGACTGCATGAGGCACTCTCAATGTGAGAGGGTGGAACAAAACTACTGAGGCCGAAGCCTGTACTGCCATTGCAGCTGCAACTACTGCTTGTACACAGTGGGGTAAAGACCATGCCACTGGGTCCAGTTGTGATGAATAATAAGCAATAGGGTGTTGCTTGTCCCCATGCTGCTGTGTTAACACTGATGTCATATAACCTTGCTTACAATCTACAGTTTGGAAAAAACGTTTATGATAGTTTGGTAATTCCAAAACTAATGAGGACGCTGTTAACTGTTTCAGTTTGCAGAAAGCAGATTCTGCTTCTGGTATCCATTGTAACAAATCCTGTGCTGCCATAGGCTTTTTATAAATCAGGTTAGTCAACGGTGCAGATTCCAAGGCATAGTTTGGAATCCAACTCCGACAAAAATTAGTTGTACCCAGGAAGGACATCATTTCCTTCTTGGTAGTGGGTTTTGGTGCTTGCAAAATCGCTACTTTTCTGTCCTCATCTAATGTCCTACCCTCCTTGGATATTACATATCCTAGGTATTTAACTTGTTTTTTCCAAAGCTGCAGTTTATTTTTGTTTACTTTATGTCCTTCAGTGGCTAAAAATTGTAATAGCGCTATAGTATCTTCTTTACAATCTTGCTGAGTGGGGGCCACCAGCAGGATATCATCAACATAAAGCAAAATCTGACTACCTCTTGGTGGGGTAAATCCCGCCAAGTTGCTTGCCATTTCTTGTGAGAATATTGTTGGACTTTCACAATATCCCTGTGGTAGTCACGTATATGTATACCTTTTCCCCTGAAATGTGAATGCAAACCAATACTGGCTGTCAGGGTGTATCGGTATCGAGAAGAACGCATTGCTGATATCTACCACAGAAAAATATTTCTGTTGAGGTTTTAAATCATTCAACAGGGTGTGTGGGTCTGGCACCATAGGTGCCCTTGGTATTACTGCGTCATTTACAGCTTGTAAATCTTGGACCATACGTCACTCTCCATTTGCTTTCTTAACAGGAAATAAGGGTGTGTTACATGGCGAATCAGGAGATTCCACCAGCACCCCTTCCTTAAGTAAAGCTGCTATAATAGGTTTGATTCCTACCTCTGCATCTTTTCTTAAGGGATACTGTGTTTTTTGTGGTCTAAGTGCTGACTTTGGTGTGATAGTAACTGGTCCCGCTGTACGAATAAGTCCTACATCTGATTTTCCTGTTGACCAGAGAGTTTCTGGTATATTCTGTAAGGTATTCTCTTCCTCCTTCAATAGGAGTGCTAATCAGCTGTCCTTGCTAGACTGCAAGTGTACAGCTGGGTGGGTCTGAGTTATCCAATTCAGCTTCTGCATTCGTATTCCCTGTTCTGACAGTTCTAACTCTGTCTGTTTTTCCCATCTCGTGACTTTCTCTCTTAAGTCTACCCATTTTACATTCTTGCCCTTAGTTAAGCTAACGTGTGGTAATCGATTAGATTTATACAGTGCAAAGAACTCCTGGGGCAATGAACAGCTGGCTACACTGTTCCCTTCTGTGTCCCAGTAAAGATTACGTAATATCAATCTGTTTGCACGATTTCTAAACAATTCTTGCTCATATTTCTTATCAGGTCCTGGTGTGTTACAATAATACAGAGTACAGTGCAACAAATGCTGTTTATCAATGTCAAGAGAGGGGAACTTGCTGATGGCTACATTCATCAACTCTTCGGTCACTGCCCCTGGACCAGTCGTAACCAAGTCCTGGCTGTACCAATAAAACATTTTACCCTCCGTTTGCACTGCAAAGGTATCAATTTGTCACTGTGCTTCCATACCCTGCATGGTCGGAACTACTGCTATACCAAATAGCTAGATAAGGTCTCTGCCCAAGAGGTTTACTGGGCATTTTGCAGAAACAACAATTTTGCTTTTCTGGGTCAATCCTGAAACAGGATCAGTTATCACAATATTATGGGAGAGGGGCTCCCGATACAGCTGTCCATTAGCTGTTTTCACTAATATGTAATCAGGTGACTCTGAGTTCTCTGGCAGTTTGGAGGGATGTATCAGGGTTCGCGATGCCCCTGAGTCACACAAGAATCTGACTTCCCTCCCTTCTACCAGGAGTGTAACTTCTGGTTTCCTGTCTGCTAAATAGAGCTCTAAGCTCAATAAAGCCAAATCTAATATTTCATTTTCTTCACTATCCGTGACTTCCTGCACTTCCTCCATTTCTTCTGCCACATTCTCTACTCCCTCTATCACATTCTCATTCGTCCCTTCTCTGCTATCCCCTTCTAGTGATTCCTGACTATCATATAGTCAGTCCTCACCCTCCTTGTCTTCCATGGTTGCCTTCTTGTTTTTCTTGCAATCCCTTGCCAAGTGTCCCTTCTTACCGCATTTAAAACATTCACCCCTTTTCTTTCGCCCTTCAAAGTCCTCTGATCGCTGATCAGATTGTTTGTTTCCCTGGGCATTTCTCTTGCCCTTTTTCCCGGACTGTACTACATAAACTTCTGCTCCATCTTCTACAGAAAATACTTGGGCTTTCTTTTTCTTTTTGCTATTAAAATGCCTATCGGCATGCTTAGCATATTCAAGTAATGACTGTAATCTGCTTGTACGATGATCTACCATGTGCTTTGTAATAAAGCTGCTTATGGGTGCAATACTGCCTTTCAAAAATGCATTCTTTAACTGCTGCTCATATGGGGAATCGTGTGTCTGATCTTCAGGAACCTGCATTCCACAATGGTTATTAAAACATTCCAATAGTCTGGCATAATATCTGTCAATAGTTTTACCTTCCTGTTGGATGCATTGATTAAATCAAGTCCAGTCTGCCCTAGGCTTCCATTTCTCAGAGATGCAGTCTGTAAGACCTTTCACTCTGTTGTCTAATTCTGTGCTACTATGTGGGAGGGGCCTGAGCGCAGCGTCACGGGGACTCCAGTCGCCGCTAATCATGTGCCAATCTGGTCCCACAATTTGTCTGACTACTTTTCTACCTCTTCTCCGTTTAAATTATAACTTAGCCTCATTCCATGCAAATCTTCTAAGAACTTTTTAAAATTAACTTTTGGATGGGGAATTCCCTCAGTGGCTTTCCGGATGTCTTCCGGCGTCCAGGGTCTATACACTAGAATAGTTGGGTCCTGACCTTCTTGCCCTGCCTGAGGATTAGGCACTTCTATAAGTGGGCATATTTCTTCTTCACTCATAAATCATGAATTTCTACCCATTTGATATAATTCAATGTCCCCTTTTGAGTTTCCTGCCCGTGTTCGAGACCTGGTCTTGATGGGATCTCTAATAAACGTTTTTGCTTTTGCAGTGTCTCTACTTACAGTGACAGCAGGATATCGCAGGGGTGGACTAACTTGTTCACTTGCCTCATATTCTGGTAAGGGAGGCGGAGGGGCCGATGCTATTATTAAGTTATTGTCCTCCTTATCTAAAAACATTCCTTTTGAATTATTATTCTTTTGTTCCCTTCGGTTTACTTCCTCAATCCACCTGTGTGCCTGAGGAATTCCCAATTGACGTTGCTTTTTTACCCGACCTTTAGAATTAGTTTTAAGCTGTTTGACAAGTTTGACAAGCAAGGATTTTTCTAATTTACCATCAAATTCATACTTATTAACCCATTTTGAGTAGTATTTAATATTATCAGCACGCTGTTTCTGCATGTATTTCGCGTCTTCGGTTAACGGCGGATTTTGGGATCTTTTTGTACAATTATTACCCATTTTGTTCTACCCTTTTAATCATTACGTAACTCCTTATTTTTAACGTGGTACCACGGATTTTGTTATAGTCTCTTCAGAATGACTGCCTACCTGCTCTGTTTCCCTGATCTATGACAAGACAGTAATCTTTTTGTCCCTGACTTGTATAAACAAAGTCTTAACAAATAAATACAAATCTAGTCCCTGATCTAAAACAGAAAAAAAGTAGATTCACCTTACCTGAGCCTTCATGATTGATCACCTGGTTCGAGTAAACCCGTCCTTCAGTTGCAGATCAGAAAGTGGCTGGCCTCTTTTGTACGACAATTCAGTCGGAGGGCTTTTCAACTAAGAAGAACCGATGTGGTTTCTTCCCCGTATGGTTTCAAGCCACCTGGCCTGTCTGATCCGAGGCGAAGTGAGGGTCTCTGGTCCAAAGGACCAATCTGTCAAAGGAAAAAACTTCAAAGACCAATACACGTAAGGTTCAGTTAAGGCATATTTATTTACTTGCCGCAAGGAGACAAAAACATGCAAATACAAGGATTTGTCTAACGACTAACAGGAAGTATGTTTATTCTTATACTGTTTTACAAGACATGGCCTTCTATGGCTGATGTAATCAAACACAACTTTCAGTATTGTTCTACAGCAGATGTTACTCAGATTTTCTGCTGACATGACTAGATTTATGAGAAACTTTTGAGAATACAACCTGGCCTTGGTGGGCTCTAATTTGTTTACAAGCTTCCATTGTACAGTGTTACATTTCAAGGTACTCTTCTAATTCAGATACAAGCAAATGCCGATTGCAGTTCATATTTTCAAACAGGCTTTGTCCTAATTATCTACAGCTTCTACAGCTGTGTATTTTCTCACAGCACAAACGGAACTTCTTGTCTAAGTTTCATACAAGTAGTATTGTTCTATTCATTATTTTCCTAACATAAGCAGGAATCATCTGCTTCTCAGTAAATTTCCAAGGCACAAGCAAGATTTTAGCTAACAATACAAGGTCAGAAAGCATCTGCAGTTTGTACAGATTTATGCAGTATGAAACAGAATAAATGTGTTAACCCTTTTCAAGCTCTAAATGCACTAAGCATATTACTAATACACACATTAATACATATTTTTCTGCCACCTACATAAAAAACACACACACAACACAAGTACACCAAAAACCTTACAAACCTACACTAAACCTTACATACACAACTATCTATGCACTATCCTTAACCCAAACCCTAACCCTAAGGTCCGTCACTATCACACACTTACCTTACCCGCACCCTAACCCTAAAGTCTGTCACTATCACACAATTACTTTCTCCGCACACTAACCCTAAAGTCAGTCACTATCGCACACTTACCTTACCCGCACCCTAACCCTACAGTCCGTCACTAACGCACACTTACCTTACCCGCACGCTATCCCTAAAGTCCATCACTATCGCATACTTACACAGTGCGCTAATTTTGCATGTTGGTGTTTTCAGCGCCGGGATTTCGAACTGTCAGTTATTTCCATTGTCGGTCTTCTGGTGTCGGTCTTCTCGTCATCGGCATTTCGATCTGTCGGTGTTCTCAGGTAGACCCATATGTATACATTGTAAATACTGAGTAGATATCTGTTCTGTTTTCTTACCTATTGTAATTTTACATTCTCGACTACAGTGTTACTGTATCCTAAAACAAAATGTCACTACTCAAGTCTTGTTTCTATTGAAAATATTGTATGTAATCTTGCATTCTTGGCAAACTCTTAACTTGGTGAATCCTGCATATTATTTTCATCACATGTCGATACCATTTGGCCCAAGTCATGTCTGAAAAGGGCTCTCCTGTACCATGCCACATAAATTGCAAAAAAATAAAACAAAATAAAGAAATAAATAAAAATGGCACTTGTCTTCAATATTTATAGGCAGGTAATACTAATCTTGCTCATAGATAGCTCCAGGTGAGGAGTTTATACAATTTAATTCAGAGGATTACAAATTAAGCAGCACTATATTAACTGCTATCCTACTATCAAAACAATGACCTTTAGACTATCCGTATAGCTCATAAAAATCATTCTACCTAGTACATGTCTCTCAGTCTTGGTAGCTTGCAAGCTAAAAGTATTAATGATTAAAGTGAGAAAACAACAGCTGTACTCTTTATTCTTAGAAATATACTCAGATAATGTACTTATGTATAATGGAAATGTATTATGATATTACCATTCAGATCAATGATTAGAATTATACCGCAGGGAAAGTCTGATATTGTCATATACTGAATGCTTAATACATATATGGCTGATATGTTTGTTAGTTCATTATAATTAATAAAAAGTTTAAACAAGATAAAATGATATACTCTTATCTATCAAATCCCATTCATTCTTCTGTTTCTTCAGCTAGCTTAGAAATAAATCATTATGTTCATCAAAACACAAAGTGCTTTTGGGATGGCATTGCAGACAATAAATAACCTTTGCGTTCTCTCAAGTTCTTCTGGAATAGCATAAACAAGCTATTGAATCCTGGCAGACACTTTGGCCTGTCTTCATCTCCAAATCCAGCTGACAAAGAGGCTGCAGAATAATTCAAAAGGCTTACCCTATCATAAAATTCCCACTAAATCTTTTGCTTAAGAGCCATAGCATAGCACCTGAAAATCATTTCAGATTAAAGGAAGAGAGTGTTGCCTTTTCAAGAAGCCTTCTTTCAAAAACTCAGAGCTCTGGTTCTGTCAACCTGGATGATATATCAACCAGATTTATAAAACTCGCTTCATATTTCCTGGCTATACCCCCTGACCAAGCTGGTGAACAGGAGCATTTGTGAAAGAATGTGCATTATACTGTTGCATAAAAGGGGTGTCTCAGATGAGCCAAATAACTTTACACTTAAGTTAGTTTTAAACACCATGTTTGATACTATGAAATGAAAAGTCTATCAGCTGCTTACAAGCCATATCTCTCAAATGTACAGATTTTCACAGATTGTCCAGATTTTTGTCTCATATTTTTGGTATGCTGTTCATAAAATTGTAGTTTTCTGGCAAATCATTAGCAAGTTATCAAAGATTAAAGTCAGAAAATAATTATAGACATTTGAGTTTCAGATTTCATACTTTTCAGAAAATTCATTCTAATGCAAATCCTGATGTGCTATTAACTTTCTAAGTTTGTAGGAGCAATAAGTAAAAATTGTCCCTATTTTTGGGCCTTTGTCCCCCCATTATTTATTCCTTTGTTCAGATTTCTTGGTCTAAGAGGTTCAGAGATATGTTACTAGCCATATTGAATCAAACAGTATATTAAATAAATCTTAACATAGTTTGAGAAAGGTCCTTTCAGTGAATCAGTGAATGCAGCACTACTGATTGTAGATGTCTCTGTAAGTGATGCATTTATTTATTTTATTTATTTATTTAACATTTGTTTACCAGGAAAGTCCGACTGGACACAGTTTCTTTTTCAGCAGAGGCCTGGAGAGAAAAGCTCTATGAGTAACAGTAAATTTTCATGCACACATTACAATAATCAAAGTATAAAGTAAACAAAATGTAGTATACATAAGAACATACAAATTTGTTACATCTTGACAACAACATCTGGACTTTGAACATAGCTAGAACTATTTGTAGGTATGACTTATTTCAAGGTATAAGATAAAAATAGGTTGGTAGGAACAAATGATTAAACAGCTGGGAGAAGTTGGATATGTTTTGGGTATACTGTGATGTAACAGAGCACTCATGAGGGTTAAGTACAGGAACATAGGCACTTATTTTTTAGATAAGCTTTAAGTGATGGCTTAAAGTGGTTAGTGGATGAGATTGAGAGAATGGAGTTAGGAAGGGAGTTCCATATATGAGATATATAGTTGGAAAAGAAAGATTCTCCTGCAGTGTTGTTGGCCTTGGACACGGTAAGTTCTTGTTGTTGAGTGAAGTTGTCTGCTGGAACTGTAAGGAAGGATGAGATTTTGTATTGCAGGGGTTCTAGTTGGTTGTGCTACAATTTTGTGAGTTAGAGAGAGTTGGTTGTAAAGAATAATGTCGGAAAGCTCAAGCCAGTCTAGTATCCTTAAAGCTGTACAATGTTGTGTTCTATATGGGTAGTCAGATGCAAGAGAATTCAAAATAAAAAGTTTTCTGAATTAGAAGTTAGAATTAAAAAATTAGAACTTAATTAGAAAAATTTCCCATTTTCTAACATGTCAGCCAGCAGCGCAATACAGTCACTTCAGTATTTTCCTTGAGCAGTTCAGCATCTTGCCATTATGAAAAGACACTAAAGTTACACTCTAAAGTTCTACTAGAAAACAAAACTGGATACTTTCAAGCATCCCATTACTATAAAGGTGCACACTTTTGACATCCATCCACATACCTCTCAAGCTTTTAGTGTAAGAAATCTGGACAAAGACCAACATAATGTAAGCAGCACAACAAAAATACACTAAATATTGCTCTTATAAACTTAAAAAGTTGCTAGAACACAATCTGTGTTGGAAATTACTGTCAGAGACATACTAGGGATAAACAGCACAAAAATAGAGACGCTTTAAATATTGCTCCTATAAACTTAGAAATATTGCTAGAATAGGATCTGTCTTGGCAATTACTTTCAGAGACATACTAGGGGGACAAATAGCACAAAAATAGAGACACTAAATATTGGTCTTATAATGTTTAGCCTGTGCCTTGAAAAAAATAAAGTTGTAATCTCAGTTCAAAACAAATGTTCATCTCTAGAACCATACGTGTTACTTGAAAACTGTAAATGGAAAACTATTCAACACAAAATATTCTTTGCAAAGGTTGCATTCATTTTATTCCTGGTCTTAAACTAGATTTTACAAGTCAAAATAAACACAGCTTATGATCTCAGTAACCATTTAAGCAACACATACTGCCAGCAGCATTTTCTTCATACACTTGTGAGCTTTCATATGAGGCTAGTAGTTATATTAATGTCACTTGATTTTAGATATATTAACAGAAATATGACCAGTATTAGAATACATATAAATAGTACAGAAATAATAGCAAATATTTTTAGCAGGACTAAATAGAGGTTAAATATCACATCAGCTTTAAAATAAAATCTACGCATACCCATTATTCAGCATGATTTTTGATGTCTAGTGGCATCAGTAAGCTTTAACTACAGAGATACCTAGGCTGTAATGATTATATACATAACACAATCAGTTAATATTTCAGTATATTCACTTTTCTTTTTGCTCACTCTTGCTCTGGACTCTTAATGGAAACAGTGACAAAAAACTTTTAGTTTAACCCCTCAAATTATATAATGCATGTTGTATTCAGGGAATCTTCCTTAAAAACAATTCATTTAAATATCTGCAAAACAATACAGCTCAAATGAAAGAGCTGTGACTGAATCCTTTCTGAATGCCCTGGCCGCAGCTACATTTATAGAAAACACGTACTTCTACCAACTTGTCCCCAGCAGCTCAATACAATCCACGGACTCCACATGGTACACGAAAATCAGCACCAGTTGTCCAGCAGGCAGGCAACAAAACAAAACCTCAGCCTTCTGCTGATGATTTTGATCGTCCTGGAACCACCAAAGCAATGGTCATGTCCCTGAAGTCCCTTCAGCTGCTGATTCCTCTTCTGGTGCTCGACTCCTGACTCCCGATGTCTTCAATCCCCAGCCGCGCTTCTTCCTTATTCCCGGTCTTCTGCTGTTGCTGTTGGAAGATTACTGCTTCCTGGAAGTCTTTTTCAAGCCATTATTTTGGCGTGAAAAGGCTTCCTGGAACATGATTGTCTTGCATTGGGGAGCTCTCATTGGCTCCTGTCCTCTCGTAAAGCGTTACTTGATTGGCTCATATACCGCGTTCACGATTGGCTGTAAATGCGGTGTACGAGCCAATCAAAAACTGTGAAGCATAGCCAATGCTGTGTAATGTGGAAGGGCAGTAGAGCTATGCATTGGTTTGTGTGCCGTGATGCTGACTGGCAGTAATTGCGGTACACAAATCAGTCAGAATGCATGTAGCGGAACCACTGCTGTTCAATGCGAAACAGCAGAACAGTGGCTTCGCTCATCATTAAATGCGGAGTGCTCCGTATAATCTGGAGCACTTGGATGCTAAGCAGATGCAAACTTAACAATTTTATTATAACATGCTCCTAGCTTAGATAAGTCAGTTTTCCTTAGATTAGTTAAAATTGGAGAGGCATATAGTAGAGTGGAGAGCAGATGGGTTTGTGCTAATGTAATTTTGGCCATTGTGGTCAGGAACCTTTTGTACCTATATAGACTTCCAAGTTTCTTATGGACTTTTTTATAGTTAGGGAGACATGCAGGTCAAATTTTAGGGTATTGTCTATTTCCACTCCAATAAGTTTTGTATGGGTTGTTGGGGAGATCACAGTATTGTCTTTGGCTAGTATGTTAAATGTTGGGCATGAGATAGATGTCTTGTTAGGTTGGAAGAGTAATAATTTAGTTTTGTTCGGGTTCAGGTTTAGATGGGCATTGGCTAACCATGTTTCAACAGAAGTGAAATATTCCTGTGTTTGAGAATGAAGAGTTGATAGAGAAGTGGCAGCAGAGATAAGTGTTATCATCTGCATGCTGTATTATAGAACCATATGGAGTAGCTGTGTGTAAATTACTAGTAAAAAGGGAGAAAAGCAGAGGGGCTAAGATAGATCCTTGGGGGACACCAACGGATAAAGGAAGGCATGGAGATAGGTCACCCTGCCATAGAACAGATTGTTGATGGCCAGATAAATAGTTGTTAAACCAAGCTGTGGCAGATGGTGAGAAGGATAGTTCAGTTAGTACATCTATTAGTTTGGAATGGGAGACCATAACAAAAGCTTTTGATAGGTCTAGAAATATGGCAAATACAAAATTGTTGTTATTCCTGTGATGGTTTATGGTATTAGTGAAGGATAAGAGAGCTGTAGTGGTATTATGTGATGGGTGAAACCCATGCTAAGTGTTTGCGAGAAGGTTATTTGTTATTAAGAATTTCATGGCCTGGAGATGAATACACCTTTCAAGTAGCTTAGAAAGAGGTGAAAGAATAGCAATTGGCCGATAGTTTGTCAGTTCTGTGGAA
Source organism: Protopterus annectens (assembly GCF_019279795.1). Classification (NCBI taxonomy): domain Eukaryota; kingdom Metazoa; phylum Chordata; order Ceratodontiformes; family Protopteridae; genus Protopterus; species Protopterus annectens. The sequence goes on along the minus strand of NC_056725.1, from coordinate 837,136,212 downwards.
GGTCCCCCTTTATGAAGTGGGATTACATGGGAAATTTTCCATAGTTGAGGGACCTTGTTTTCGAGAATGGATCTATTTATAAGGATTGATACTGGGAAGGCTATAGATTCAGCTGCAATTTTGAGGTATTCATTGGGTAAGTTATCTACGGCAAGTGTAGTAGGTTTTAGTTTCTCTAGTAGTTTTTTTACAGTGGCTGTAGGAACTGGGGACAAAGAAAATAAGGCATTGCTAGTTGTAGACTTGGCTGGTTTGGTATCAGGAGTAGGCGTTTGCTGTTTGGAAAGGGCAATTATAGATTCAGGAAAATGTCTGTTAAAAATGGTACCTATGCTATCGGAATTGTTGTGGATGTTTGGCATTGGTGTAGTAGATTTTCCTGGGTAAACGATTGAGTTTATAGCTGGCCAGAATTTTTGAGGGTTTTTTTTACATATGCTTTGAATGTTATGATAGAAATTTATTTTATCTGTTTTTTTTTTTTTTTTGGCTTATTTCTAAGTTCTTGATACTGGTGTTTAGAAACTACTGTGTTTAACAGTCAAGAAGTGCCCTTCCTATTCCTGGACTTGTCAACTTTTAGCTACTCCAGTCTTATAAGCAGCCTACCTGCCATGGGCATGTATAGTAACACTCAGCTGGATTAAGAGTTATCTTACAGTCAGAACAGTTGGTGCTTACTTTAACAGGGTGTGAGTGGCAGTGTATAAGAGTTGCCAATCAGTTCTTAACTTGCATTATTGGAAACTGTAATACTGAGTACACACTTGCAAGGAAATAACTAATTGGTAACTCTTGTGTACTGCTGATCATGTCCCTGTCAGTGTGTGAGACTCTTTTTTAATCCTCAGCTTTACAGGACATCTTTTTTTTTTTGGGGGGGGGGGGGTGAAGATGGTAAAGAGGTTAGCTACAGCTCTGCACAGGGGGGACCCGAAAAACCTCCAGGATGGTTTCTCTGTTCTGGAAAACTGGTTATAAGATTCTAACAATCTGCTCAATGTTTCACAAAGTTACTCTGTGCCATTCTCTAAAACAAGTATTGTAATACCTATTGACCCAACATAAGCATTTCATTTATAATGGTCTCATGAGTAGCTTTAAAAACTAAAATTACTAGGGGCAATAATACATTACTCCACAAAGATGCGAAGAACCAAAACATAGTAAAAGGCACCCAAAGGTAACTTTTCAACTGCACAAAGTTTAATAAAACAACAAATTGAAAAAGACAAGTAAGGTAAAGAGCTTTTCATTCAGTTCAGTGACCGGACTTCTTCAGACAAATTCACATCTAATACACACAGTTTAAATACAGCCCATTAATTGACCTGACACTAATTAAACAATTAAACATTTCCTAACAACCTTTCCTAATTCAACAATTTCATATATAATGTCATTTACAATGCTGTATAAGACCATTCACTTTAAAAACACACTTATATTCTATACTTAAATAAATACTAAATAATTCATCACATTCTACTCTACACTTTCTTTTAAAATACAATAATGAACAGTTAAAAAACTTATCATAGTAACAAAATTAAGAGATAAGTGGTGGCAATAGTTACTTTTGTGCAGTTGGTGATGATTTTTTTTGACCCTACACAACATGCCCAGTGTTTGATTAGTCTTTTTTATGTTGTAATTGATAAGCAGGTCAAACTTAAGATTGTTGTCAGTTGCTACACCCAACAGCTTAGTGTGAGAAACAACATCAATTGTAGTATTGTTAAGAGAAGTAATTGTAAAGTTAGAATTATCAGGAGGGAATTGTCTTGGTAAAAATAGCAGAAGCTTACTTTTCTTGGGGGGGGTTGAGTAGGAAATGGTTGTTGGTGAGTGAGCTAGGACTCAATGGAATTGAATGCATCTTGGGTAAGATTGTTAGAAGAGCAGATTAAACTAGAGTCATCTGCATATTGAATGAAGGTTGCTTGTTTAATGGATGTATGAAAATGATTAATAAACATCTTGAATAGGAGTGGACCCAGTATTGAGCCTTGAGGTACCACAGTGCTAACTGGTAAATAAGAGAGAAATTGGAATTCCATTTGACTGATTGATACCTGTTAGAGAACTGCTGAACCATTGTAAGGTAGTTTCTGTTAAGCCAAGAAAGGATACTTGGGACTAGAGTTTGGGGTGAGAGACAGTGTCAAAGGTTTTCAACAGATCTAGAAATAGAGAAGAGACAAAGTTTCCTGTATCACAGGCTTTATTTACTGTGTAAATGAAGGATAGTAGAGCAGTGGTAGTACTTTGTGCAGGTCTGAACCTGTGTTTGGTAGGAGAAAGAGGATTATTGTTGAGTAGGCATTGAAGAAATTATTTGTGGATACATTTCTCTAGAATTTTGGATAGAGGAGAAAGAATAGCAATAGGCCTATAGTTAAATATTACTGTGGAGGTGCCACCTTTGTGTTGGGAAGTAGGATGAAGGACTTTTTCCACAGGGTGTGGGGACATAGGCTTCCTTAATAGATCTCTTAATGAGTCTGGAAACTGGGTAAGCTATTGAGTCGGCTGCCATTCCTAGATATTCTTTAGGAAGATTATCAACAGAAGGGGAACAAGGTTTGAGTTTGCTCAGGAGGGACTTAATAAAGGAAGTGTGTACTAGTTGTACGGAGAATGTGGAGCAGTAGCTAGTTAGAGGATGAGAAAAAGTAGCAGGTGATGCTGGGAAATCTTTAATAATGGAAGCTATGCTATTGATGAAATATGAGTTAATTTGAGATGCTATATCAGAAGAGGTACTGTCATTGGTGGGCAGAGGACAAGACTCATTTCCAGGGTGTAGATTTTTCTATTGTTTGCCAGCATGTTTTTGGACTGGATTTATGTTAATCTTGTGGTTTTGTGTAAAAATGTCTTTTATCTAAGTTCACTTGTTTATTTACTAAGTTACACAGTGTTATGAAGTGTTGTAGATTATTGTATGTCTTCTGTTTTAAGTAGCATGCCCATGCCTTATCTATGTTTTCCATAAGGGATCTGATATTGACAGAAAGTCAGGGAGAATAGTTAGTTTTGACTTTTTTCTTTCTGTCAGGAGCTAATATGTTTAAAGTGTTTAAGAAAGTAGAGTTGAATTTTTTGACTGCTTCCTCAAGGGGTAAGTATTTAAGGAAAGACCAGCTAATGGTATTTAATATATTTGTAAAGGTCTGCTGGTTAAAGTGGGTAAAGTTATGTACTGTCTTGTAAGTATGTTGTTTGAATGGGTGAGTGATAAGTCTAGTTGTGGTGATAGGGGGGTAATCACTAATAGAGTCTGGTAGAACTTCAGATTGAATAAAATTAGTAGGGTGGGAGACCAAAATCCAGTCAATAATTGAGTCTTTTTGGTATGATGAGCTGGTATAGGTTGGGTTAGTTATAAGTTGTAAAAAACCAAAGAGGTTAGTGCTGTCTGTCGGGAATTGAGAGTTTCTGCCAGTCAATGTTGATGTCACCTAATATTACAGTTTCAAGAAAAATACTGGTTGAAACCCAGGATAGCATATTTTCAAGAGTTGATATATTGTTGCCAGGGGGAATGTACAATGCAATAATGCAGAGACTTTTATTGCTATTTAAGTTAAGGTAAGTGATCATAAGCTTTGTCAAAGGAGGTACAGGATGGTTGTGAGGAATTACAAAGATATGAGTTTGGATAGAGTATAGCTACTCTACCTCCTTTTCTTTTGAGTCAGTCAGCTCTAAGTATGTTGAAACAAGGGGAAGTATTCAGTATCTTTAATGTGTAGTTTGAGCCAGGTTTCAGTGATTACAATATGTCAGGGGATTGTAGGGTTATATAAGCATGTAATTCCAAGACAGTGTTGTAAATACTACGTATATTTACTGAGATAAATTTGAGCTTATTTTGTAAGGCTTAAGTAGGGGTTAAGGATGGGGATGGTGTGAAACTGGGACCTGGGTTAGGTTGAATGTCACCACAGAGTAGAAGAAATTTAAAGAATATACATTTAAGAGAGGATTTCATTTTGGACATAATGCCAATATGTTTGATGTCAAATCAGTATAGAAGTGATTAATACTGTTTAGGTTTAAAGAAGAAACTATTATCCATTTGAAATAGATGAGGAGTGCTGGGTAGGGAGTAGGTATGTGTGAACTTGAAGAAAGAGGCAGCGCCTGTAGGAGGAAAGAGTGTAGGTGGAATTTGTATTAGATATGATGAAAGGGAAGAGGGGGAGAAAAGTATTAAGGAATCACGGTAGAATTGGGACTGGAAGGAATACAAAGAGGAGAAGAGAGTGAGCAAAGCAGGTTGTAGTGAATGATTTAGAAGAAGGTAGATGAGAAGAAGGAAGACAGGAAGATATAAATGTGTCAAAATTAGATAAAGGTGAGGGAGTAGGGAGAAAGCTTAGGCTTTTATAGTGTAGTGTATATAGGTGTGCTGCTGGAGGATGTAGTGATTAGAGAGAGGGAAGAAGTAGTATTGACTTGAAAAAATGTTGGAAGGGGATACATGTGTTTGTATAAGAAAGGGAAAGAGAGCAGTAAGTTGATAGGATGAGTGTGTGATAGTTGTAATAATGAGTTGATTGGCTGAGTGTAAGAATGAGAAAGGGGTGCGGAGTGGTGAGGTTTAAATGTAGAGGTAGTGGGGGTGGGTGAGATTTGGGTGTAGGGTAGTGGAGTGAAGAGAGTCTGAGTGTAGCAGGTAGGAACCCCAGAGACAGTGTATCTCCAGATAAGTCTCAAAAAACAATCACACGAAATGCTAAGGTGTTAAAATCTATTTGCTGTCATTGCCAACAGAGATGAAAACAGGAGCTATGGTCTGACAACTTAATTTACTTAACTATTGACATAGTGCACATATTCACTAGTATTCCTAGAGACAAAGGGTTAGAACACGTTCACGGTAGTTTAATATGGTACAGCACAAAATTAGTTTGTTAGTAGAACTTATTGTTATTATTTTACACTACAATTTTATATTCTTTGAAGAAGAATATTTTAAGCAAATAAAGAGGTGGCCATAGGAGCCTCATGTGCTCCATGTTATGCCAACTTGGTAATGTTAGACTGTGAGACTGACATAGTATTTACATCTAACTTCTGCAAGTACATTAAATTTTACAAAATATTTTTAGATGACATCTTTATATTGTGGAAAGGTTCAGTATCACTTATTAGTAAGTTTGCTGAATATTTGAACAATTCATCCAGCTTCCTAAAATTCACCTATAGTTATGACCAAAATAAAATTAATTATTTAGACACTGTAATTTCACACACAGTACATGGCTTCAACTCTACTAGTTACTTGAAGCCAACATTCAATACTACATATTTGGTTTACACTAACTGTCAGCTGTTTAAGCAAAAGAAAAGTGTATTGAAAGGGCAATGCATTTGGGTAGTCAGAATGATGTCCCAATTTGAGGATTTACCAAGTGAACTTGATAAAGTGGCCAACATGTTTTTGCCTATGTGTTACCCTTTCAGTATAGTGAATGATGTCAAGATATATGTGCAAGCAGAATGGGGTAAAAAATGCAAAACCGTGCCAGGGGTAGGAATGGGTTATGTTAATAGAAGATGTGAGATGATAAATTATGAAAGAACTTTTGTAATCCAACATTCACCACAAGTAAATGGTATCAAAAACATTACAAGAAAAACATTGGAACATCCTAGAAACTAAACCCATTATTTTTCAGACATTAGGTCCAGAACCTAAGTTTATTTATAAAACTGGTAGGAATTTAAAATAATATTTTGAGGGGAGTTTTGCACATATTTTGTGGTCCACTGGGGATAAAAGGACCTTCAAATGTGGAGCATGCCCTCCATGTAATTACATTTTTGAGGAAAAATTCTGAATTTTAAACAGTTATTCCCGTGTGAAAGTTGTGTTTGAGAAGGGCAACTGTGCAACAAGGTTCATTGTCTATTTAGCTAAGTGTTCAGGTGTTACACTTTTTATGTAGGGAAAAAGGAACATAACCTAAATAACATAAGTAGATGCAATGACAATAATGCACTATATAAACACACAAAAAGCTCTCCCTCATACAAAAGGTTTCTTTTTGCAATATTAGAACTGGTTGAAATTAACCCAAGGGGAGGTGACTATAAATTATTATTGAAAGCTAGGGTAGTGAAATGGCAAATAAAGTTAAATGCCAGCCATTTTCCAGGAATAAAGGAAACTATATTTATTTATCCACTGTTGGCAATGAGACCGAATAGATTTTAATACCTTAGCATTTTAGCAAGGGCTTTCAATATTTAAGGGAAACTGCATTTCAGGAAAATTTTTAGTCTTTAGTTCTTGTAAGTTTTTTTAACATTTTTAACATGACTTTTAACTACATGGGCAATTTTATGTATGGTCGACTTAAATTAACACTATGTATTTATAGATACATGATATGTAAAATGCTTTTATTCCTAAATGCTATTAACATGATTTGGAGACTGGCTTGGTTCATCAAAACCAATTAACACTGTGACATGTACTATATAAAAGGGGACGATGCTTATTTTTACTTGAGTCTTATGAAGTCCAGTGTATGGATGAAAGCGCTTAATCTAGCTGGTCTGCATGGTTAATAAAAGTTTTTCAATGAGATTTATTGTGGAATTCATTGGAGTGGCTGCTGGCGTTACTATTTTCTTTGATATTCTCAAAAAATCAGTAAAGCAGCAAATTTCAGGGTTAGCTAAAATGTTTAATGTTTACAGTATTGGGAACACAAACAAATGGTGAGAGAGTGGTTTGGCACACAATGCTAGAAGATCTGAACTTAAGGTCGTACTTTCTATGTGTGAATCTTTTCATCAGAATTACTGCCAACTGCTGTGAGATTGTATATTGTATTTCCTTTAGCTATCTATGGAATAAAGGTAAAAGAAGATGGGTAATTTCATCAAGGAAGGGGTAGCTGCACTTGGGGGAGTGTGCAGGTTTTACTACTTTTTAAAATATTAGAGATACTACTCAACGAGATAATGCAACAAAAAAAACAGTAGATAGAAGATAATTAATACACATACACAGTTGTTTGTTTTACCATAACTGGTGAGAAGTTGTGAGTTTAATTACAGTTTTCAGATACGCAGTATCCCCATGTGAAAGTGCCCCTCCAGGGACCACTTTGCTGTTGAGAGATCAGGGGTGTAGCAGGGCTATAGAAAAATAGAAAGGAACCGATTAGAAAGAAAGGGTTATAATGAGCAAAGATGTTCACTAGACAAGTATAGTGAGCTAGACTACACTAGTTATACTGCTATGGGGTGAAACTCTGTTAGTAGATACAAAGCATGTTACTAGTCATTAAATAAACAGTTTTCTGTTTTCAATAAACACCAATGTTTTCACAGCAATTAGTAAATAAAACAAGAGAAATATGCCACATTCGCTGATAAATGCTGGTCGCACAGCTGAACATATCTGAGCCCAGCTGAATTTTGGAAGACTCTATGAGACATGAGGTGGTATTACAGTGTTAATTTAACAGTGCATTAGCTTTCCTGTGCTCTTAACTAATTGCAAATGGTAAATAGCAGTGAGAAGAGACAAAAAAAAAAAATCAACAAATGCAACCCAATGCAGTTCCTAATAAATACTGATCGCTAATGAAACAAACCCCAGGATTCATTAAACTCCATGCAGGAATAGTCCTATTCCTGCATGGAGAGGTTCATGTTCATGTAGAACAACAGCGTGCCTTGCATATGCATGAAGGCGTGCTGCTGTTTAATCCACACAGACACGAACCGTGTACGAGTGCAGGGGGAGGTGTCCAAGCAGTGCACGGACACTAAACATGCCACTTGCATTCAGAAAGTACTGTACAACACTTTCTAAGCTGTACTGGCATTATATTATAGCTTAGCTCTAATATTATGCCAGTATCTCAGTGTCCGCGGACACTGAAATGTAAGATTGATAATTTCAGTGTCCACGGACACTGAAATAAAAACGGCCAGAGGAAAACAATACAGGGGGTATGTCAGAGCTTCTGTGACACACCGCCTGTATTGCTAAAGTGCCGTATGGCACTTCTGCATCCTGCAGAAGCAGGAAATTTGTGCACATGCACACATTATATAACAGGGGATAAATCCCCCAAACGTAAATAAGCACAAGCACAGCCCCACAAAAATAAGAAAGTCCATAGAGAACATGTCATGCATCAGCATGAAACACACAGAGAATCCTGAAAGTCAAATCATTGCCATTATGTCACAAATACAGTCCCAAGTATTTGTCAGAACACCACAATACACACCCATATAACCTAAAAATAATAATAATATATCCTTGTTCTTAATGCCCTAAGGAATGTTTAAGTGCAGCTACGTGGGCATGTACATTACAACTTAAACATCCCATAGGAACTAAATGAAAATAGACAGTTGAAACTTCCCAGCCAAGCTAGTGTAGTGCTTAGAGTTTCAGCTTTACATACAGTTGTTCACAGGTCAAGTCCCCAACAAGCAACTTATGTTCTCATGTGAAAGTAGTGTTAAAATTATTTTAGTAAACTTAAATTATGTAGCAACTATTTTTTGTCAACCAGTGTAGTGTATCAGTTCCAAAAGTGAGATGTCAGTGTAGAACAGATGTGAAACTCCCATATAAACACATGTGCCCCATACACTACAGCATAGTCACACAAGAATATAATGTAATGAAAGCACATAGGGGGATGTCATGGAAGCTAAACATAAAATTATAATGCGTATGTAAATATTTATTTTATATTATACAATGACTGACCATTAACATACAAAAATGAGTACACTAATTGACGAGCCCAAACAGAGTGCCTGTTGTAAATCCGAGAGTATACTAATGGAAAAAGGTCCGATTGACTGGACTTTTTCCATTTGTATATTTCTTGTTTTTTTTTTTTTTTTTGTCTGCAGATAGCAACAGATAATTGAAGAACTTTGTTGCTTTTTTTAACATATCTCGCTATGTGTTACGAGTTGAAGAACTCATATAACATAGCAAGATATCATAAAAAATGCAATGGAGATCTTCCTATCAACAGAGAAAGGAAGATCTCTGTTGCATTTTTAATATATCTCACTATGTTATATGAGTTCTTCAACTCATATAACATACCGAGATATGTTAAAAAAAGCAGTGGAGATCTCCCTATCTCCATTGCTTCCTCTGCACAGGACTGATGTATTGCACAAGTGTGGGAACACATCCCTTATGCATGCACAGTACATCAGAAATGCCCCAGGATACCGGAAAACTGTGGAAGGGCAGCACAGAGGCATGATACAATGACATTATATAAGAAAGGTAAGTATTGTTTTTCTTAAATAATGTCATTGTATAATAGCAATAAACCATGGCTGGGTGTAGGCAATGCTGGATTTACCCATGGCTGGCTTTGTTTGGTCACTCGGGCTTCGCCCTTGTGAACAAACCACACCAACTGTGGGTAAATCCACCATTAACCACACCCAGCTGTGGGTATTGCTTAATTATACAATGACTGGCCCTAAACATTTGAAAACAAGCACGCTGATTGGCCAGCCCAATCAACGTGCCCACTGTAAATCTGAGAATATACTAACGGAAAAAGGTCCGGTCGCTCGGACTTTTTTCGTTAGTATATCCCGTAATTTTTTTTTTCTTGGCCAGAGGTAGCAACGGACAAAGGAAGATCTCCATTGCTTTAATCTCGCTATGTTAAACGAGTTTAACATAGCAAGATAGCTTAAAAAAAGCAATGGAGATCTTCCTTTCTCCGTTGCTTTTTTTAAAAATATCTCGCTATGTTAAACTCATTTAACATAACAAGAGTTTAACATAGCAACATAGCTTAAAAAAAGGCAACGGCGATCTTCCTTTCTCTGTTGCATTTTTTAAAGCTATCTCGCTATGTTAAACTCGTTTAACATAGTGAGATACTTAAAAAGCAACAGAGATCTTCCTTTCTCTGTTGCTACCTCTGCACAGCACTGATGTACTGTGTAAGCATGGGAACATGACCCTTACGCATGTGCAGTACATCAGAAATGCCCCAGGATACCTGCAGAAGGGTAGCATGTAGTCATTATACAATGACATTATTTAAGAAAAGTATTTTTAAGTATAGCAACAAATCTTCCCAACTGGACCCAGTAAGTGAGGCAAACAATAGTTCAAACAATAGAGTAAAACCCAAAAGCTGAAGGTAACTGGGATAAAGTTAGATAGTCCACAAAATATAAAAAATCCAACTATTTATTGAAAATGAGTGAGTGCTTTCACAATGCTCAACATTGCTTCATCGGACAACTAAGAATTAGTTAACATCTACTTAAATACACATTTCAAACTTTGAAAACAGCCAATCAAATGCATAGCATGACCATCAACCCTCCCACTCTGATTTTAGGCTCATGCATACAAATATATACTCTTGTACAATACATATACTACATAAATTAATATATCCAACAATGTATGTATACAGACTGATTACAAAGTACTAAAAAATATATAAAAAAAAATAAATAAAAATAAACATATTACTTGAAGTCCAGTATCAAAGATATCAGCAACAACGCACTCTACGGAGACATGGCAGAAAGTAATGAAAATATCGAACTAGATTACAGACCAGCCAGGTCTGTGAGAGTAGAAGAGACTGTCATTACTGGTGTTGGTATTAATAACTTTAATGGGCATGGAAATATTACTAATACAATGGACATTAGATCGAATGCACCGTACAATGGAGGCGAATGCCTGAAGATTAAATTCATGACGTGTATGAGGAGCGACGTTAATTCATTGCTTCTATATGAAGCCGGTAGTAATGAAGTTACAGCCTCTGTTACATCGGAACTTCTGGAGCAAATGCGGACAGCGGTTGATAAATTAGAAATTGATTTTCTGAAGCTAAAACGCTTGTCCACTCAATGACAACATTTTGAAGTTTGCCTCAGTACAGGCATTATACCAAGAGGTTTGTGGGTTTTGAAAATGCCCACATATGGAGAGCAATACCCAGAACTGCTCACCAAATGGCAAAAACTCAATATAGAGGTGAGCATGAATTACGTTCAATTATTGTTAGAGTTTTTTAAATCTATAGAAGATCTAATTAAATCTGTAATAGAACAGCAACAAGCGTTGATTTCATGTTATCCAAATGCTCTAGTTGATAATGCACTAATGTATTAGATGGAGTTTTAGTGTATGAGAGGAGCCTGTTACAGCAAAAGTGTAACAAAATAGACAGAGACACCCAGATTTTTGGCAAGGTCATGTCTTCACCTGGCCGAGGCCGGGCCAGGTATCTAGATGGATGCCGGTAACTGCTGGGAATGTAGTCACTATGCAGACCCCCTCTAGTAATGAAATAAGTAACAGCAGTAATACTAATGACAACAGCAGAAAAGATCCTGGAATCAATGACACTAACTCCAGTTTTACTGCTGGTACTGATCTGAATATTAATATGGTTACTGTATCTAATGCTACTAATTCACAAGTTGAAAAAACTCCATCTTTAGTTACTACCCAGATGAAACCGCCTAATAGTTCACCAGATAATGTTTCACATCAACCTGTTGTGCTCCCTAAAAACAATAACACAGTAGGTTCTCACAGAGAGTAAATAATGGACAAAATAATGTCATGGTTTTTCAACAATTCCCCCTTCCCATAGCCACGGAGAAGGGGGTCAGGAGAGAACGTTCTGTGAGTCGTGGATGACAGAAACGGAAACTCTCAGTGGAGAGGGAGTCCAATCAAACCCTCAAAAAGATGTGGAACCAAACGAAGACTGTCTAGTCTGGAACATATCACATAGGAGACTGGACATTGATGAAATTAATGTACTAAATAAGGGTTTGAACTTTATTCCTACAACGTATAATCAACTTACAGATGTATTAATTGATGTTAAGATGTTTATTAGAAATGTTAAGATACCAGTATCGAAATAGTGAAAGTAATTACAATCAGATTTTTAAAAAACCTAGTGAATACATACCACACAATCATCCCTTGGTGGAAGCGTTCTACAAGTTGGTAGAAGAGGATGTTTACAAATTATATGGTGAAGGTCGAGTGAATTATACTTATAAAAAGGGTAGTAGATGCAACTTGAGTAAAAATGAAAGGAAAGCATTACAGAGATTACAGCATGATGACACAGTGGTATTTAGACCTGCGGACAAGGGTGGACCCTTGGTAGTCATGGATAAGATGAAATATCATAAAACTGTGATGGGCATGCTTAGCAATAATGCATATTACAGTGCTATTGATAAAGCAGGACTAGAGAATATTAAGTCTAAAATATACAAAACAATAGTTGAATTGGTAAATAGCTGTATTATAAATACAGAACTAGCAACATTTTTGGAAGTAGAGTACCCAATTATCCCAACTATACAAGGGATACCCAAGATTCATAAAGACAGCACAAATCCCCCTATGAGACCTATAGTCTCTGGTAGGGGATGGTGTACTGAACCTTTTTCTTTATATGTCAAAAAACATCATAGACCAATAATAGATAGAAATAAATTTATACTTAAGGATGCAAAACAATTTTTGTCAGATTTGTATGAATTCTTCAACAAAACTGAAATGAAATCTAATATGTTGTTCGTAACCTTAGATGTGCAGTCTATATTTACCATCATCCCTAATGGTTTAGGCATAGTTTCTATCAAACAATACCTTGCCAAACACAGTGAATACACAAAGCAAAAAGTGGATCTTTTATGAATGTTTTTGGAAATTATACTAGAGAACAAAGTTATTGTTTTCGATAACAACATGTATATTCAGCGTGATGGCGTGGCTATGGGCGCATCATGTGCCAATAGCTATGCCAACATGTTTTTGGCCATGTGGGAAGAGGAAAAACTATTTCCAAATGTATGGTATCAGGAACGGATTTTTTTTTTATCAACGTTTTGTCGACGATATATTTTTCATATGGGAAGTTAATGTCGAAGATTTAGAAAGGTATGTCATATTCATGAATAGCATGACTACATACCTCAAGTTTACGTCTAATTATTCAGATACCAGAATAGAATTTTTGGATGTTTTTGTCGAGAGAGTAATGAATACATATGTTAATACAGGTGTTTATAGAAAGAAATGTTATAGGAATTCTTTCCTTCATCGGCGTAGCATGCACCCCCCCATATATATTCAGTAATATTATTAAGGGACAAAGCATGAGAATATCACGCCTCAATGCAACAGAAGAAGGATACCAACAAGAAATTAATGTCTTCAAACATAGACTTTTTAAATGTGGTTATAAGGAGTCAGAGATGAAGCAGGGTTACAGAATATGAACCAGCTGAGGGAAAATAGAGCAGCACCATACTATTCTGCTCAAGTAAATGTCTCCAATCAGCAAAACAATGGAACATCCCATTTAAAGATACCTATGTATTATATTAGTGATAATGAAGATATAATGGAGCTTATTAATAGTCACTGGTGTATCCTTACCACTGATTTAGAATTAAGAAATATAGTTGGGGACAAACCGAAGTTTCAATATAAGAACAAACCTAGCCTTAAAAGGATACTCTGCCACCCAATAGTTAAATCCAGTTATTGCAACTATACAGGTACGCGCCCTTGTAGGAAATGCAATTTTTGTACATATATTGAAGTAGGTGATGGTTTCATACATCCAGGCACAGACCAATATTTTAGGTTTCATGTGTCTGCTGACTGTAGCAGCACACATGTGGTATATTTAGCCGTATGTCAAAGATGTTTCTTATTCTATGTCAGTAAAAACAATAGAGCTTTCCAAACTAGAATTAGAGAACACCTTTATGCCATCAGGATAGGCTATGTTACCACTGCTTTAGCCAAACCCACGATGGCACATGGACAAGAACATGTTTTTCATTTTATGGTTATAGATACCATTATTCCTATAGTGAGGGAGGGTAATATATGAAACAATACAGAAAAGAAGGAAATTAATTGGATTATGAGAATGAGGGCAGATAAAGGTAGAGGCCTCAATGAGAAAGCCTCCCTTCAACCTGTCTTAAGGTCTAGACATGTGATTATTAGTTCGTCATACTATTCTGGTATGTCTATATAATGTTTGTGTTGTCTTTGCACAGTATTTATTATTGATATATTTCAGTATCATCATTTTTTCATATTTAGTAGTATTAGAATTAATTTAGGTTTTGCTAGGATACATTGTATTTCTAAATATTTTTAAGTACTTTGTATGCATTTAAAGAAAAAAATGTATAGTTATGAAGGCTTATTTAATATGCAAGAAATAGAAAGTCTACATTTTCATACAATGTTTTTGCATTCATTAGTATTGCATTCCAATAACAGTTGCATGAAAGTTTTTTAGATATATATTACTTCTTTTTGAATAATAGGATACTTATATAAAGGAAGTTCTATTCATTGTTTATAGGTATAGGCATTTTGCGTATTAGCACAATAGTTTAATTGAGTGTTATAGAGTATATTTTGCACTATAGTAGGATTTATATTTTATACACCTTCCACAATGTACTAGTGTCGAGTATGTATCTTTAAAACATTTAATTGACTAATTCATTTTAACATGTGATGAATATATAATGTAATAAGTCTGAAGTTTTCAAAATTCAACGGTCTAATGAAGCTGTATGTGAAAGCGCTTACCCTGGTATATGTGAATAAAACCTGAATCTATTTTACTGGAGTTTACATCTTTACTACTGGATTTGTTGCTGATATCTTTACTACTGGATTTGTTGCTGATATCTTTAATACTGGATTTGTTGCTGATATCTTTACTACTGGATTTGTTGCTGATATCTTTAATACTGGATTTGTTGCTGATATCTTTACTACTGGATTTGTTGCTGATATCTTTACTACTGGATTTGTTGCTGATATCTTTAATACTGGGTTTGTTGCTGATATCTTTACTGCTGGATTTGTTGCTGATATCTTTAATACTGGGTTTGTTGCTGATATCTTTAATACTGGGTTTGTTGCTGATATCTTTACTACTGGATTTGTTGCTGATATCTTTAATACTGGGTTTGTTGCTGATATCTTTACTACTGGATTTGTTGCTGATATCTTTAATACTGGGTTTATTGCTGATATCTTTACTACTGGATTTGTTGCTGATATCTTTACTACTGGATTTGTTGCTGATATCTTTACTACTGGATTTGTTGCTGATACCTTTAATACTGGATTTGTTGCTGATATCTTTACTACTGGATTTGTTGCTGATATCTTTACTACTGGATTTGTTGCTGATATCTTTACTACTGGATTTGTTGCTGATATCTTTAAGATATCTATAAGACCCAGACCCCTGTGTGTCCCCAGCCTCAAGATCCATTTCATCCAAATTTCAAGTTGCTTCTACAACCTAGTTAAATGACTTGTTCAAAGTCACACAGATGACAAATGAAGGCATCAAACCCTGCTAAGCAGAAACCATAGCTCACAGCCTTAACCCTCTGTGCCAATTGACTGACAACAGTCAGGCAAGGAGTCCTTCCTTTACTCTACTGAACGCCAATCCTGGCAATACACACTCCACATGCAAGCAATTAATGTTAGTGAATGGACCACATCACTGATAAAACATATCACCCTGCAGGTAATCTAATATTTTCACATATATAACCAGTTATTGTTTGATCTAATGCTGTGAATGGAATTTTGACTAAAGCAGGGTTGATGTACTATGTGGATTTCTCTCTCTCTCTCTCTCTCTCTCTCTCTATATATATATATATATATATATATATATATATATATATATATATAGTTCCACTCGGAATCATCGAAAGCTTGAAACATCGAAATTCTGATCATCAAGACGAGAACATCGAGTTTCCAACCATCAAAGATTCAAAGGGAATGTAAAAAAAAGAAAAAAACCCCTCTAAAAACTGCGCCCCCCCCCCACACCCACCCGACCTTAATATACCAACTCTGAGAGTGCACTACAGTGGGATAAAGGGAAATCTCCGTTTTAGCACTATATGCAGAAGCACTAAATGAGAGATTTCCCCTATCCTGTCTGCAGTGCCATCACAGAGATGGCACATTCACAGGCACAGTGTGCAGGGCACCTTGCTGCCCTGCAGAAACACAAGCTTTTTCCCTTTTTTACTTACCTTTTTCTTCCCCTTGACAACATTGATGTTCTAAACACTCGATGATATGGTCTCGACCATATGAATTTCGATGGTTTAGAATTTCAATGTTTTCAAGTGGAACTATATATATATATATATATAACTTTATCCCAGTTACCTTCAGCTTTTGGGTTTTAATCTAATGTCATTGTATAATAGCAATAACCCATGGCTGGGTGTGTGTAATGCTGGATTTACCCACGGTTGCCTTTGTTTGGTCACTTAGGCTTCGCCCTCATGACCAAACCACACCAACTGTGGGTAAATCCAGCATTACCCACATCCATCCGTGGGTTATTGCTTAAATATAACATTATAAGTATAATATGCTTAAACATGCCTTAATCAGTCTGTATCCATCAGGCCTTGTTCTGCCCAGCAACAAAATAGTCAGCCCTACCAAGTCTCTAACCCAGGATGCTGTTCTCTACAATCACAGCAAAGTACCAGTACACCATGTGAGCTGTGGGGAATCGTATTGCTTTAACAAACATATCCTGCATTCAAGTGATTTCACATTAATAAAGAAAACAGCAATCCCAAATGTTGAACCCATGACCCTGAACACTACAGTCATAGGAATGTACCACTACACCATCTGAGCGATAGAAATTAATGTGGCATTTTCAAACATATTATGCAATAGAGGCATAAAGCATTAGGGAGAAAGCTTTGTGGAACCTTTGGTGTGTTGTATATAGACATATACACACACACACACACACACACACACACACATGCACACATATATATATATATATATATATATATATATATATATATATATGGTTTCCTATGAAACCGTCGAAGTAACATTACATCGACTCTCGGAACATCGAGACTACTACATCGAAAGCTGAAATCAGCGAAAACGAAAACCGTCGAGTTAGAGAACATCGAGTTTACGGAACATGTATTACCATGACACATAAATAGGCGTGTTTCCTTTTCAGTTTCAAAATGTTGGAACTCGACGGTTTTCGCTTTCGCTGATTTCAGCTTTCGATGTAGTAGTCTTGATGTTCCGAGAGTCGATGTAATGTTACTTCGACGGTTTCATAGGAAACCATATATATATATATATGTGTGTGTGTGTGTGTGTGTGTGTGTGTCTGATGAAACATATATATGGAAAAGTAGAGTCATAATATATACATATATAAAAATTTAAAGGATGGAAAATAAAATATATACATATATGTATGCATATAACATGCAGTGCAGTTATACCTCAGAACCATCCCTCTCAACCTGTTAGTGCCCCTGTACAAAGGCTATAAAAGGTGGGGGGGGGCCACATATACAGACATATTACAAAAATAGCTGTTACAAATGAAAACGTGTTACAGCAACAGTGTGTGTTTTAGCAGACAATCACTGAAGGATATGAGGATGGAAACTGAAGTGTCATATCATGTATTTACTGACATAAATCCTTGGATCACCACTGTGATTTACCAGACAAATAGAAATACACTGTGGAACTGAACAAAAGTATGGTCCAAACATTTGGACATTCTGTGAAAATTCTGGCAGTGGAGAGTTATGCTCAGAACCCCTTAATGCAATGAATCTGCACCAAGCCTGACAAAGTGGGGGGACAAAGGCCCGAAAATAGGGACATATCCAAAATACGTCAGTAGATAAGCTGAGAACGTTCATGTAGTAGCAGTATATGTCCTAACATATATCGACTAAAATATCACAATTCCAGAACTCAGTTGCTTCTCATTAGTTACTGACCTCAATCCCCACATCATCCCACTGATGCTGTCATGCATACATAACAGTCATGGGGACCAGACCAAAGATATCAGCCAGACAGCTGGACATCCTTTGAATACGTGGACATAACAAAACAGTAAGGAAACTACACTGAGCTACCGAGCAATGTCCAGACTACAATCAGACTGACATAACATTACCCAGGTCCAGCTCTGGGGCCGTACACATGCAGTAGCAAATATAACAGGCACTACAGGGATGTAACACTAGTGGAACACAGACACTGGTGAGAAAGTGCATACCCCCAAATAAGTGCACCACAGTGACAGCAACATACCAGTAAGCAAGCTGAACATGACAGTATAATACTGTGAGAGCAACCACATACCATTTGCCACTCACACATTACCCCTACATGTACTGCCCCAATCCACAGTGTACTGGGAATCCGGAGGTGTTACATGACATGTCACAGTCAGCCCCTACAAGCCTACAGACCTGATAGACCGCCAGCAGCTGTAACAGCATGCAAAGTCAGATAGGTAAAGGATGTATGGCACTCACATCTGCTACTCTCCCTACCCAGCCCAACAAACCTATACACACAGCACCGCTACACAATCTTGGCAGTCTGTTCACAATGGCCAGACATACATAACTGTCATATGTGCAAATTTCCACAGAATTACCAGGATGTGGACCCATAACCCTGCCCACTATTGCATACCATGGCCAGGAGTCTGCCAGGTCATTGGCATGATAACTGGAGTGCAGTTGGTAATTAATGATATGCCATACCTCTGCACCTCACAGTGCAGGACATCTGGAAAACGCATGGCATACTTGTAGGACAGGGGGCTGAAAAGCGGGACATATCACACATAATGATGTTACAAACTGAAACAGTAGCTGGTACATGTGCTGTTGTAACAGAATATCCCTGAAGGATATGATGTCAGGAACACCAATGGATGTCAACACTTACTGTCTGCAATCCTCACATTATCCTACCAGCCCCACAAAAACAGATGTTGTTCGAGGAATAGACCAAGCATAATAGGCAAACATCTGGCCAGTCTGTGGACAACATGACAGATGAGAGGTATGTCAGAGGCATATCACTGTCAGATGTCAAGTCACCCAGTAAATGCATGGCCAGACAAACCCTGTCAATTTAGCAACCCTCCATGTGTATAACAGCACTAATGATATACAATCTGTACCAAAGTCTAGAGCTTTGTCCATGTTGTTGGGCTGTCTCCACATGTCCTGTCCTGTGAGGTATTTCCACCTACTGTCTGTGAAGCTGTAGCCCCCACACCTCTGTAATGTCCCCCATACAGGCAGGGGAAATGGCCAAGGCCCACATGAAGGGCATCCCATATGTTGGAACTAGAAACTGTGTCCAGGCCCACAACACAATATGTGAGCACCTACATAGTTTTATGGCCTCTGCAATACCCGAAAGGACAACATCAACCTCTTCAAGGTAGGCTGAAAGCCTGTTGTGGACAGCAGCCATACAAAAACCACAAACTTGGCCCCTATATTGACTGTACAGGGCAAATCAGGAGCATGCACCAACTTGGCGTCAAGTCATCCTTTGTCTGATCAAGCATATGAAGCCACAGGTGGAGTACTGTAAGGCTAACTATGAGTACAAATTGGACACATCCACCAAGGCCAATCACAAGGCCATCTTCACATATGTCTGCAAGCTCTGAGGCAGCAAACTAACCCACCCTGTAATGGTGGCCAATCAGACCACATACACACACAACATAGCTATAGCCAACCTGCTGCAGATAGGTTTAGGGCAAACACCACCCCCTGGCTCAGAATAACTATAGCTGGATATGCACAGCACCCACACCCCTCCCCTCATTACCAGTGAGCGGGTACATATTGCCTACTGAAAGGCAACAAAAGTAAGCATCCATGGAACCTAGAATCCACACAAACTGCACCCGAACTAACACAAAGGTTACCAACTTGGCTGGAACACAGTAATGAAGGCACCGGCAATCCTCAGAAAGTTGTTTTAATAAATTCCACAACGATGATACACGACAGCAAGAAGAATAAAAAGCTTTTCAAAATAGATCACAGAATACACATGTAACACCCTCCGATGTTAAGCGCTTTCATTTGCTATAAGCAAACTTCATCAGAACACATTCAGTGTTACACATAATTGTATTTGAATACATTTTGGCGCCAATCTGGATGATCAACTTAAAGGAACATTACATGCAATTAATGACCATGATAAAAATACTAAAATAAAATAATAACAACTCTGAGCATATATACATATATCCAAAACTATGGTATCCAAGTATAAAACTACAGTAAAACATGTGCTATAATTAAATTCCACATCTTACAATAAAGGATAAAAAAGTACTGATACAATATCATGATGATGCATCACCACTACTGTGTGCAAATATGAAAATGACTGAGAGACTAATCCTAAACTTCTATCCTCTGTCTGTGGTGGATAGCTGCTGATAATTTACTATCAACCAGTGAAATATAGTTGACTAACGATAAGACAAACAATAATGAATGTACATGGTTACTACTATCATGTCAAGGGTAAGATGAATAAATATTTACAATTTTAAAAACGGTTTGATACTAATGAAATCATTTAATCCTGGGGTTCTTGTGGCATCAACCAACATCTGCCATTTGCTCTCCCTGCATGATAGCTTGTTTTTCCAGTCACCCCCTAAAGGATTAATGATTTCTTGATCAATGATAGTAAATGTAAATATATGTTGGTCATTAGTGTCCTTAATATGTCTATATAAAGCATTCTTTATGTCTTTATTTTTAATTTTATAATAATGTTCATAGATACGTTTCTTCAATTGCCTCTCCGTCTTTCCAATATAAGCGGGGCAGATGTTACATTTGGCTAAATATACCACTTGTTTTGTATAACAGAAACCTCCTATGCTCTTAATTTTAGTATGATTGATATCTTCCAAAATAATGTGGGCTGAGGTATTGATGTATCTACATTGTTTACATTGTCCACACTTCTTGGTATGTATGAGTCTGTCATTAATAATATTTATATTGTTGCCTGCTCTTTCCAACAATTTTTTGATATTTGGGGCTGTCCTATAAACAACGATTGGATGTAAGCCCAACTTGTTTCTACATTCATCTGTAGCCATTAAAAAGTCCCAATATCTGGTCAATGTTTCCTTGATATAGTGAACAAAGGGTGTATAGGTTAGCACACACACTCTACCTCCCTTGAATATATTAACTGTGTATGTTTTATTTGTACTTTCATATTTTCCTAACAAGGGGATGTATTTGATGTTCCATTGTGAGCTAACGTAATTGATAGTGTCATCCATATTGACACTATCAATTACGTTAGCTCACAATGGAACATCAAATACATCCCCTTGTTAGGAAAATATGAAAGTACAAATAAAACATACACAGTTAATATATTCAAGGGAGGTAGAGTGTGTGTGCTAACCTATACACCCTTTGTTCACTATATCAAGGAAACATTGACCAGATATTGGGACTTTTTAATGGCTACAGATGAATGTAGAAACAAGTTGGGCTCACATCCCATCGTTGTTTATAGGACAGCCCCAAATATCAAAAAATTGTTGGAAAGAGCAGGCAACAATATAAATATTATTAATGACAGACTCATACATACCAAGAAGTGTGGACAATGTAAACAATGTAGATACATCAATACCTCAGCCCACATTATTTTGGAAGATATCAATCATACTAAAATTAAGAGCATAGGAGGTTTCTGTTATACAAAACAAGTGGTATATTTAGCCAAATGTAACATCTGCCCCGCTTTCTATATTGGAAAGACGGAGAGGCAATTGAAGAAACGTATCTATGAACATTATTATAAAATTAAAAATAAAGACATAAAGAATGCTTTATATAGACATATTAAGGACACTAATGACCAACATATATATTTACATTTACTATCATTGATCAAGAAATCATTAATCCTTTAGGGGTGACTGGAAAACAAGCTATCATGCAGGAGAGCAAATGGCAGATGTTGGTTGATGCCACAAGAACCCCAGGATTAAATGATTTCATTAGTATCAAACCGTTTTTAAAATTGTAAATATTTATTCATCTTACCCTTGACATGATAGTAGTAACCATGTACATTCATTATTGTTTGTCTTATCGTTAGTCAACTATATTTCACTGGTTGATAGTAAATTATCAGCAGCTATCCACCACAGACAGAGGATAGAAGTTTAGGATTAGTCTCTCAGTCATTTTCATATTTGCACACAGTAGTGGTGATGCATCATCATGATATTGTATCAGTACTTTTTTATCCTTTATTGTAAGATGTGGAATTTAATTATAGCACATGTTTTACTGTAGTTTTATACTTGGATACCATAGTTTT
Source organism: Protopterus annectens (assembly GCF_019279795.1). Lineage (NCBI taxonomy): Eukaryota > Metazoa > Chordata > Ceratodontiformes > Protopteridae > Protopterus > Protopterus annectens. The sequence goes on along the minus strand of NC_056725.1, from coordinate 837,113,888 downwards.
GGATATATGTATATATGCTCAGAGTTGTTATTATTTTATTTTAGTATTTTTATCATGGTCATTAATTGCATGTAATGTTCCTTTAAGTTGATCATCCAGATTGGCGCCAAAATGTATTCAAATACAATTATGTGTAACACTGAATGTGTTCTGATGAAGTTTGCTTATAGCAAATGAAAGCGCTTAACATCGGAGGGTGTTACATGTGTATTCTGTGATCTATTTTGAAAAGCTTTTTATTCTTCTTGCTGTCGTGTATCATCGTTGTGGAATTTATTAAAACAACTTTCTGAGGATTGCCGGTGCCTTCATTACTGTGTTCCAGCCAAGTTGGTATCCATGGAACCTAATAATATCCCTGTCTGCATCCTACATGAACTGAGGCATGTTTTTATTTATTTATTTTATTTTACATTTGCTTATCGGTAAAGTTCGACTGGAACAAGGTCCATTTACAGCAGAAGCCGGGGAGAATAGCTCCATAACATAACATAACATAACAGTACAAGTACTACAAATGACAACAAAATTCCTGTACAGAGGCATATATACAATCAGAGCTCCATGTCTTTTTATGACAACACATAATCCATGAATGACAGAAAATTTCTATACAGTGGCATATATACAGTCAAGGAGATTTTTTGTACCTTAGTTTGATTTGAGCAAGCTTGGTAACTAGATAGCATAACTTTGAATTCCCTATTGATAGTACAAAGCATAACAATGAAGGAATGGAATCTGGAAAATAATGCTATTTGAGAGATATGTCATAGGGTGAGAAATAGTTTGTAGGATAGTAGTTCCTGATAGGAAGTACAGAATAGCTGAGGTAAGCAGAGGAGATGAGGTGTGTCAAGTTAGGAGGAGAGCAGAAAAGATTTTATGTGATACAGGGACAGAGCCATGATTGCAAGAGGTGTGACTTTAGTGACGTCTTGAAAAGTGAGATGGATGGTACAGAGGAGATACTTTTGGGGAGGTTATTCCATTCCCTAGCAATGGTGTGGGAGAGCAGACTTTTCCCTGCAGTGTTATTGGCTTTGGTTATGCAGAGCATGGTTTTGTTGGATGAGCGTAGGGGGCAATTTGCAGAATATTGATTTAGAAGTTGGTTCAGGGCTGGGGTTTTCAGGGGGTTCCTTATTATGTTGAAGGTGAGGAGTAATTGGTGATAGCTAATTAGCTGAGGGAGTCCTAACCATTGTAGTTGCTTCAGGGCAAGACAGTGATGACTTCTAAAAGTGGAGTTGTTAGCGAATTTTGTAATTTTATTGTAACGTGACTCTAGTTTGTTTAGGTCTGTTTTCCTGATATGAATTAAGATTGATGATGCATATATTAGGCTAGACAAGAGGTGGGTTTGAGCTAAGGAGATTCTAACTTGGTCCGATAGGAGCTGTTTGTGTTTGTATAGGGTTCCTAGTTTCTTATGTACCTTTGTGATGGTTTGTGAGATATGGACATTAAAGTTTAGATTGTTATCTATTTCAACCCCAAGCAGATTAGTGTGAGGGGAGGGGAGATTGTGGTCCCATTTTTGGAGGTGTTAGTGAAGGTAGGAGGTGTGGATTTGGATTTATTGGGGGTAAAAACGAGTAATTTGGTCTTGTTTGGGTTTAGAATGAGTTGGGTATCGGTAATCCATTGTTCCACGGAGCAGAAGAATTCTTGGGAAGCTTTTGAAGAGTAGTTATGGATGGGGCTGAGCAGATTAGGGCGGAGTCGTCTGCGTACTGTATAAGTGATGCATGCAGGGTGGAAGTATGCAGTTTGTTGTGAAAATGGTGAATAGTAGAGGACCCAGTATTGATCCTTGTGGGATGCCTATAGTAGTTAGTAATAGAGGAGATAGTATACTTTGTCATTTAACTGATTGTTTTCTGTCAGAGAGATAGCTTCTAAACCATGAAGTAGTAGAGGGGCGAAGGATAAGGTTGACAGAGTGTCTAAGAGTAGGTTATGGGAGACCATATCAAATGCTTTTGAGAGACCTAGGAATATGGCTGAGACGAATTTGTTGTTGTTTCTTAGATGGTTAATCTGATTGGTAAAGCAGAGTAGAGCAGTGGTTGTGCTATGGTTTGGGTGGAAACCATGCTGTGTGGGGGAGAGGAGGTTATGTGAGGATAAGAAGTGCATTACCTGGGTGTGAATACATTTCTCCAGAAGCTTGGAAAGGGGAGACAAGATAGCAATTGGCCGGTAGTTCGATAGTTCATAGGAGTTTCCGCCTTTGTGAAGGGGAATTATATGTGACACTTTCCATAGATGGGGTATGTAGGTTTCTTGTAAAGAGCGGTTTATAAGAATTGAGACAGGGTAGGCTAGTGATTCTGCAGCTAATTTTTGAAAATTTGTGGGTAAACCATCTGCTGTGAGTGTGGTGGGTTTTAGTTTAGAGAGTAGCTTTTTAACTGAAGAGATTGGTACAGGTGAGAGTGTGAAGGTGGGTATGTTAGTTTGTTCTACAGTTGGGGTGGTTTTAGTGTTCTTGTTGGATAGTTGGATAGATAGTCCGAGAATAGATTCTGTGAAGTGATGGTTGAATTCTGAAGCTATGCTATCATTATCAGAATTGTTGCTGGGAGATGGGGTGGTGGTTTTTCCCAGTTTTAGAAGGGTATTGATGGCCTGCCAGAACTTTTGGGGTGTTCTAGAGTAGTTGTTTTGGATGTCTAAGAAGTAGTTCTTTTTATCTACTTTTGTTTGAGTTTTGGCCTTATTTGGTATTTCTGGCTGTCTTGGAGAGTGTTATTCTTTTTCCAGTTTTTCCAGGCTTTTATTAAGGTTTTTGTTGTCCTATTTAGCCATGGGGCATAGTTAACTTTAGTCCAGAGTTTCCTGATGGGAGCTAGTATATTTAGTACATTCATAAAAGTAGTATTAAAAAATCAACTGCCTCGTCTAAAGGTAGATATTTTAGTGGATTCCAGTCCTGTTGCTGGAGCATACTGTTAAGAGTTTGTGGATTTACTTTGTGCTCGTCCCTAGTCTCCTTAAATAGCATGGGTTTGGGTATTTTTGCCTGTTTATGAAGGAGGAATGTGGGGCAGTGGTCACTCAGTGTATCAGGTAAGCAGCCCACATGATAATTTTCTGTGGGGATATTAACTAGTGTCCAATCTAGAATGGAGGTTCTATTGGAAGTGTTGTCTACTCTGGTGGGTTCTTGGATTAGTTGTGAGACTCCAAATAAGTTAATATGGTTTGAGGGGTTGTTGGAGTTGCAGGCTAGCCAGTCTAAGTTAAGGTCGCCTAGCAGGATGGTTTCTTGGGGTAGGTTGATTGCGGCCCATTGTAGTATCTCTTCTATTATAGGTGAGTTATTTCCTGGAGGAATATAACTACAGATGATATTGGTTCTCTTTTTGTTGTTAAGGGACATAACGGAGCCTAATGTCTCTGCATTCTGGAATTTGGGAAGTGGGGGTTTTAGTGGTTGGAGGTTGAGTGTATTTTTAAATAAGATTGCAACTCCACCTCCCTTTTTGCTACCTCTATCTTGCCTTAGGATGTTATAGCCTGGGGGAAGAATTTCTTTGTTTTGTGTCATAGGTTTTAGCCAGGTCTCTCTAATGGTTAGCATGTCTGGGGAGTAGTGTGATATGAATGCGTGAAAGTCATGTAGTTTGTTGGATATGCTACGTGTGTTTATATTGATAATAAGTAGGTCTGATTTGTGTTTCTGGGATAGGATTGGTTTGCATGGACCTGGGTTGAGGTGTATGTCCCCTGAGATTAGTAGCCATTTTCTGAGGAATAGTGTGAGTTTTATGGCATAGGCTATATCTATGTGTCTTTTGTGTACTGTTAGCCTTTTATGAGGTAGTGTGGTTGCTGTTTTATGTATGTAGAGTAATGAGTTGTTAAATAGTGTGGAGCATATTACCATATTTGTGTGAGGTTGTGTGTGTGTGTGGGCATGTGTTATGTGGTAGGTAGTGGTTGTTGGTATCTTAGCGTGTATGGATGTGGTGTAAGCTAGAGTGGTGAGAGTTAGTAGTAGTAGTCCTAGTGTTCCTTGCATGGTGTGGGTGGGGCGTACAAAGGAGATTGTTGTGAGGCGGAGGGTGTGAAGTGGAAGTGGGAGTGGATCTGATGACTGAGGGATGGTAATAGGCTGTTGTGGAGGGGGTGGGGATATCTGGGCTATAAGTGTAGGAGCACTGGGGGTGGGTTGGATTTGGGGGCAGAGAGGGGAGTGGAGTGAGCCCGAAGGGTGAACAGAGACGGCTAGAGCAAGAGAGCCTAAAGCTGCAGAAACCTATCAGTAACAGCAAGACATTGACTGAGCAAGAAGGTAGCTTAGACTAAAGATAAAGTAAGGTAAGATTCAATAATAATTATTCTGTGGTTAGCTTCCCTAGGAGGGAGTGGGAAGTTGGAAATATAGAGCAAGAGACCCTAAATCTGCAGAAACCTATCAGTAACAGCAAGAGATTGACTGAGCAAGAAGGTAGCTTAGACTAAAGATAAGGTAAGTTAAGATTCAGTAATAATTAATCTGTGGTTAGCTTCCCTAGGAAGGAGTGGGAAGTTGGAAATATAGAATGGGGAGTATGCTTTAACTAAACGTTCCACCCAGCTATGGCAAGAAGGGTGGATTCGTAGAGTATGTTCCTACCGAGTGGCCAATGTCATTAAAGCTCTCCAAGTTAGAAGCTGAATGGAGCTCAATGCAGCTGTGCTCACCTCACAAAAATGGTCACAAAGTAAGAGAAAATTGTTAAAAACAAATTCAATGACATTCACCTAATAATTAATTCTACTGGAAGACTTGAGTTTACAAGTTGAGATTTCCCAGGGCTGATTTGAGCTTTAGCTGAAAATTGCTTCAGAACCAAAGGCGGTGGGGGGGGGGGGGGTGCAATCTTGGGTCTATATAAGAACATTAAAGTTTCAAAACTTTTAATGTTCTAATATCAACCTTTATTCAGCGAAAGCTGAAAATATCGAAGCAACAGAAAACCAATTTTTTTCCTAGGGAAAGAATTTGGTTTTCCATCTCTGTTGCTTCAGTATTTTCAGCGCTGTGGTGGAAAGTTACGGATCGGGTTCAGGTAAGTGTGCGATTGAGTGCGGGTTAGGTTAGTTAGGGTTAGGGTGAGGGTTAGGTGTGTGTGCAGTTGTGTGGACATGAGGATTAGAGCAGGTTAGGTGAGTTAGGGTTAGGGCATGGGTCAGGTAAGTATGCGATTGTGTGGATGTGAGGGTTAGGGTGGGGTAGGTGAGTTGGGGTTAGGGCATAGGTGAGGTGAGTGTGCGATAGTGACGGACCTTAGGGTTAGGGTTTGGGTTAAGGTAAGTGGATAGTTAGCGGTGTGTGTATAGTTTAGTGTAGGGTTAGGTGTAAGATTTTAGGTGTATGTGTGTGGATTGCTGTTTGTTTGGTGTGCTTGTGTTGTGTGTATGTGTTTTGGAACAGCAAATTTTTTCCCTAGGAAAAAAATTTGCTGTTCTGTATGTTCGATGTTTTCAGCTTTCGCTGAATAGGGGTCGATATTAGAACATTCGAAGTTTTGAAACTTCGATGTTCTAATATAGACTCGCAATCCCGAGGCTTGTGGATGGCCTGGGCAAACTAATAATTAATTCTACTGGAAGGTTTGTGTTTACAAGTTGAGATTTCCCAGGGCTGATTTGTGCTTTAGCTGAAAATTGCTTCAGAACCGAAGGGTGGTGTGGGGCACAATTCCGAGGCTTGTGGATGGCCTGAGCAAACTAATAATCAATTCTACTGGAAGGCTTGTGTTTACAAGTGGAGATTTCCCAGGGCCGATTTGAGCTTCAGCTGAAAATTGCTTCAGAACTGAAGGCGGTGATGGTGGTGGGGGGGGGTGCAATCCCGAGGCTTGTGGATGGCCCGAGCAAACTAATAATTAATTCTACTGGAAGGCTTGTGTTTACAAGTTGAGATTTCCTAGGGCTGATTTGAGCTTTAGCTGAAAATTGTTTTGGAACCAAAGGCGATGGAGGTGGTGGTGGTGGTGGGGGGGGGGGGTGCAATCCTGAGACTTGTGGATGGCCCGAGCAAACTAATAATTAATTCAACTGGAAGACTTGTGTTTACAAGTTGAGATTTCTCAGGGCTGATTTGAGATTTAGATGAAAACTGCTTCAGAACCGAAGGTGGTGGTGGTGGTGGTGGGGTGGGGGGTGCAATCCTGAAGCTTGTGGATAACCCGAGCAAACTAATAATTAATTCTACTGGAAGGCTTGTATTTACAAGCTGAGATTTCCCAGGGTTGATTTGAGCTTTAGCTGAAAATTGCTTCAGAACCAAAGGCAGTGGTGGTGGTGGGGGGGGGGTGCAATCCCAAGGCTTGTGGATGGCATGAGCAAAAGTGAGCACAGACAGCAGACTGTTGATGTTATCCCAGCTCCATTACACACTGTACTCACACCAAGCGTTGGCACCATCCACACCCCATCCACATGGAAGATGGCCAATGTCATCCCTCTACACAGACATAAATGAGGAGTACCAGATTACGGAATCAACTAGCCCTCATTGGGAGGAATATGACACTCCAGAATCAGCAGTGCAATGTGAGGAGATACAGTGCTGATACATTACAGGGGTATGGTGTCGTTGTGAGTGGTGGCTACTGGTATGCAATGTAGCTGTGCAGGTTCTGTACATATTGTTGCCAAATGTCTGAGGTCCTGTGATGTGTTTCCCTTTTTTATGTCTTCAGGTGCAATGTTGCATCAGCAAAGGTCAACTTTCTCAGCAGCTGAGACAAATATAACCATAGAAGTTATACTACAAAATCATGCCATAATGTTTAGCTAGAGCCAGCAACATCTGCAGGAGAGGACTGGCCTGTGGGACGACTTTGTCCACAGGGTAAATGATGTTGGCCTACAGGCATGTACATATGAGCAGGTCCAGCATCGTGAAAGTGATCTCATGCGCCATGCCCAGCAAAGGGCTGCTGCAGTGGCCATGGACCACACAGCCACAGGTGTAGGCCTGGCCATGCAGCCCCACTGACAACCACTGGGGAGCTCCTCAGGTACCTTGGGGTACCCATCCCAGTACAACATCAGAGTACAGACCCCCACATAATGGCAGTGGGTGGCACCCAGACAATGGACCAGGAGTGTGCAGGTAAGGTCCCAGTGTAGATTACTAGACTAGTGTAGCAGGCATACCTGTAATCGTAGAGTAGCTACATGCATGTGTCAGGTCAGACTGCAGTTGTGGATGGGGTTTTCTAATGCACAGATGTGCACATCTATGGTGAAGGACAGAAAATTGTGTAGTACTGGGGGTTGTACTGTAAATGTGCAGACATCTACATCCATCCTGTACCAATGCCACATGTGTGTCTGCTGACAATACTTCCCTCCTACAACTACCTAGGTCCCTCCAGTCTGCATGTTGGATGGCAGTGTGCAGCTGGTGAGTATGCAATTGTTTTGTTGTGGTTTGCCAGTACCCCAGGCATGTGAAGGCCACGCAATGTATCATGCACACAACTGTCACTCATACCCATATTGCTTTATGTGCATGTTAACTTGTGTTGGAGTTAACTGCATTGCATCACAGTGTTCACCACAGGGGCCTATCTGATGAGAATGTCACATCCCTATAGCATACCTCACGACCTGTCAGTGGAAGACTTCTGGACAGAGACCAACATAATGGGAGGACAAACGGTCTAAGGTAGGGACATGTGTGAAACATTACTGTCATATAGTGGATATAAACAGTGTACACATCCTTCTTAAGATGCCAGGTGTTTGTGATATATATATATATATATATATATACACACACACACACACACACAAACTGAGACCACAATATTTCAGTCTATACCTTTTCCAAACTGTAATGTGATCTATGACATGAACAATTCACCTGTAAAACCAATCAATCTTTTGGGGACCAAATATGGAGTATACAAACCTGACAATAAGCTGGATGCATATGTATGCACACCCTTCAAATAATATGTTATTGCAGCAGCTTGTGATTTACTGACAGCATACAATCTGCTTGTGTACACACCTGCCATCAAGTAAAGGCACTCTGAGTAACACCAAATAACAGTATGCTGTCCAAGTGGGATAATCATGACATTTGCTCAGTTGCCTGCAATAGCAACAGCCATGGCTTGCAGACAACTTACAAAGCACAAAGGGATCTCATATTTAAAAGGTATCAGTCAAGAGTAGGGTACAACAACATTACCACAGTACTGCATACACCATGGAACACAATGGAGACAGTTGTCAAAAGGTGGATTGAATATGGGACAACAGTGCTGTTGAAAGGAACTTAACTTCCCTCCAAAAATGATGACAAGACATGTCAAGACCTGGTCGGGGAGGCTGCAAGGGGACATACAGCAACACTGAGGGAGTTGCAGGAATCTCTTGCTAATACTGGTGTTGGGTACTACCTGTGGGAACACTCTCCCATATTCTGCATATGTCTGGCCCATGGGGTAGAGTGAGAAGATGAAGCATTTCCCCACACCAGAAAACATCCAGGGGTGATACAAATTGCAATACAGCACATCATGTCAAACAAAGGCATGTGTGAAAATGTGTCATGGTGTAATGAGACTATGGATTGACCTCACAGGCACAGTACCAAAAGGTATGTGTGGTACACAAGCAACACCTCTCATAACCTGAAGACCAACATCCCCATGGTGAATCATGCTGATGGCAGTGGCCCGCTGTGGGGATGCTGTTCCAAAGCCAGAACAGGGCCTGTAGTCACAGTGGTGGGAATTCTGTCCATTTCCAAATAACACCCATGTCTGCCCAAAATCCATCAGGCGTCTGCAAGAATGCTGAGGATGGGGAGGTGTGTCAGTCTTCAGCATAACAAAGACCCGAAGCAAACATCTAAAGGTACCTAAGAATGTCTCCACCTGAACACACATATGGCTATGCATTGGCCCAGCCAGAGCCTACACCAGATAGTAAAACACCAGTGTGACCTGATGAGGGTTGTGCACATGAGCTGCCCATGCGATCTGACAGAGTTGGATGACCTTTGCATGGAAGAGTGGCCAAATAATGCAAAGTCAAGATATGCCATGCTGATAGACACCTTTACAAGAAGAGTGAATGCTGTAAGTCACGTACAAGGTGCTTCAATGAAGTATCATTTTAAGGGTGCACACAATTATGCAATCACCATATTGTACATATTGCAATCATTATATTTTACATGTAACGTGTTTTTTATCGATTGGATTGCACAGGTTATATGTCACATGAATGGTGGGTAACATATTTGAATGCATTACTGCTGTCTCATCTGTATATTACAAGAACATGGCATGTTAACAGGGTTGTGTACACTTATCATATCCACTGTAAGCTTAGAAGGTTGGTGGTGTAACAGGAATTGTGCGAACATGCATTCACTTCTGGTTTGGAGGTCTGACACTCAAATGTATGTCATTAATCAGTGATGTCACTCCTCAGATCATCCCACTTATGTATCAGAGAAACAGAGGGGTTATGAGAAATAGAGAAAACATATGAGCCAGACTTCTACACATCCTGTGAGGATCTGTACAGTTGTGAGGTATGTGCTGTAGTACTTGCCATGTGCTATACAGGTGATCAGCAATGATGTGTACATGGGTGCAGTCTGTGCAGGTGAATGGCAATCACATACTAGCACTAATCATGTATCCCAGAGCTCTATATTGTTAGTTACATGTAGTAAATCTGGCTGCAATGCATGATGTTGAGGGCCATGTGTCATGCATGTCACCATTTGGGCAATGTGTGGTCTGTGTAACAGCTTTGTGTCATCTCTCCTGTAAGTGTGTATATGTGTGTGTGTGTGTGTGTGTGTGTGTGTGTGTGTGTGTGTATACCAGCCAACGTCAAAGTGCAGATATTAATGTACATGTGTTGTTTTCTCCTCACAGGTGACAATGGGGTTTGGGGTTCCCCCCTTTTGGAAACTGATGTCATTATCTCTGCAGACTTTGACAATGATGATAGGAATACTGAGGCACAGGTGGGGTTGTCAGGGGCTGAATCTGTGCCATTGGTTGGCATCCCACTCCTGTCCACACCATCGCCACACACAGTGACAATGCCCACATATATCCCGTCACCAGTGACCACAGATGATGGACAGTTGGCAGGTGGTGGTATTGAATAGGCTAGTGTGGTGACTATGGCAGGTGTGAGTGTAGACACTGGCCATAGCCAGAGTACAGGTGAGGTCCCACAAAGGCGGATGGACAGGGGAACTTGCAGGAGGAACACTACTCGTTGGGCCACTGTTGCAAGTGTCACAGAAGGAGTCATTAGAAGTATGTTCTGGGCTGTCATGTATGCACAGGCACATAGTGAATGCCACAACACACAAATACTCAGGGTGGTGGATGCAACTCTCCCTGATTTACGTAGTGGCATGCATGACCTTGTTGAGGCCACACATCAAAATACTGAGGTCATGAATAGACAGTGGGGTGAGAACTTTCCTCGACTGTGGCATGTCTGTGCTAGAGCATGTGGTGGGAGATGGGCATTGGCCACGTGGACATAGGTCATAACCAACAACAGCTGAGAGTCTATGGGGCCATGCATCTTCACAGTCCTTTAGTGGCAGTGACACCAGCACTACCGAAGGGGGGTTGCTGTCCACATCACATTGGAGCAAGCCATGGCCACATGGTCCTGTCCAGTCCTGTCAGGGGCATAGATCCAGCAGACAGCAGTCACCATCAGGAAGGAGTACTGCACCTAGCCTTGGGCCTGGTGGTGCCAGTGATACCCCTGGCAGGACCAATTCCCATGTTCATTCCCGGAGACGGTGACCTAGATACTCTGCCATGTATGGCACACAGCTGTCTGATGTACCCTGTGTAGTCCAGCCACATGGAGTGACTGTGTGCATACATACGCACCCACACATCTGTATCACAGGCGGGTCACCTCCAGACACACACAGCACCTCTGCACAGCCCATCTAGTGGATAACCCTCCAAATGCACACACACACACACACACACACACACACACACACACACAATGTCAACCATATGTCCCAGCCTAGGCCTCTGGCAAACCCACACCACACCCTGTGCATATTATTATACCTGTGCCACATCCCTGTCATCCATATCATCGATGCAGGGACATGCTAATATAGTTCTGATGCACAGGGTGAATAGTACAGTGTAGCTATGTAATACTATGTCATGTGCTGTCTGCTTGCATTTGTTATGGGTACACATACAGGTGTATGTACCATATTAGCAAGGAGGCATTATTGTTGTTAGTACCACTGACTGAATGTAGTCTGACATGCTGTATTCTGTTAGTATTCCAGGTGTCTGTGTGTCTGCTGGCTGTGACCCTGCAGACATTCCCAAGAGGGAGTATGGCAGACTGGGAATACACTGACCATGTCATAGGCAAGGTACAGCTTTATATGTACGTGTACCAGGTGTGTATGCATGCAACAGTGTGTGAGGGACACTGTTGTCAGACAGTGTGAACTTGCATACATACCCCTTGTCACAGACAGGTAGCCTTCAGACATGTCAGCTCAGTGTTGTGTAGTACTACAGGCTCATGCATACAGAACACGTTACTGCAGTACTGTCAGCAGGTCCCTCACAAGCATAGCCATTACATTAACTGCAACAGATTCACCTGTCAACATCTGTTGACCCTGCCATTTCTTTCCCATACACTCAACCCTGATGCAGTTGATGAGGGCATGCATGATACTGTGTATTACAGGTTTGTGGTATCTATTCCTGAGTTCACCGGGTGGAACTGGGAGACAAAATGGTATATCCTTTGCATACACACAGTAAGGACTGACACAGGGGATGGGCCCACAATAACATAAAGACAGTAGGCAAGAGACAGATTAGTAAACCTACATCTCCACCTTGATGTACTATACAAATACATCCACATGACATGCCCTACATAGATTATGTACATGGGACATAACACACTACCTCTTACAACACGTAATGTTCTGAATGCCTCCATGGATGGTGAGATAACCCACCAGACATAGGATGTGGGGTCATGCAGTGCTCCTACAAGCCTGGACATATGATAGTGTAGCAGATGTTGTATCAGCATGTTGTTCCAGGCAGGTATGATGATGCTGATATGTGTGTCACTACCCTCACTGTGGTCAATTTGGCAACAATATCACATACATGGGTATTGTTAAGGGACACAGACCACATATAGTTGGCCAAAAAAAAATGTCTAAGCTTGTTTTCTGCCTTTCCTGTAACTAGTCTAGTCCAGATACAGCTTTGATGTATCCAGGACTGTTTGTAAGCGTATGAGCAGTGCCAGTCTGCTCTTCAATTGTTCCCTTAGATCTGCTAGTTCTCTTCTCTGCTTTACTTTTACTAGATTATTAGTCTACCACTTTACCAGTCTTCTTGTAGCAATTATTGTAGCACACAAAAGTGCTACCAGCACTAAATGTTCTACAAAGAAACAGCTCCATTACTTATTATTAATGCCCACCCCTTCAGGCATGTCTAAAGGTCAGTTCCTTGTGCTTTCTCCTAACAACCTGGTGACCTTGGGCATCCTGAGGCAATATAGAAACTGCCTTATGTACACTGACAACCCTCTCCTCTTACCTCCCAACATTGAGACTTGTAAAAGATGCACTTATATATCCAAATTAGAAGCCACACACTCTCCAGCCAAGACCGGAATAGCTGGTCAAGAGGGAAAGTCAACACTTTCACCACACCACATGGAACACAAAGCCCTCCAAAACACACACCAGCACTGCCATCATGGAGGCTCTCATTACAAATCTACCCAAACAGCAGAGGCCTCTAAGGTAGAAATGCACTGAACCACCATAACACAACACCAGTCATGAGACATATAACTATCCTAAACAGTGTGCCACTCAACTAAAGCCCATACGGCAAAACAGCTTGCCCAACACACTAGTCATAGGTGACTCAATAGTGAGGCGCACTGATGTCCCACTCACTAGGTTGAATAAGGAGAAAGTAACAGTCAGCTACCTGTCAGGTGCCAGGATCCACCACATAATGCACGCACTCAGGTCCCTCAACAACAAATACAAATATGACTCTGTCATTGTACATGTGGGTGTGAATGACCTGAGACATACCTCCCTGGACTACATGAAAAGAGACATGGAGTAGCTCTCGGATTATGTAGCCCAGATGGGTATGACCCTGACCCTGAGCAGCATCCTACCATCACCCAGAATGATACCACAGTACAAGCAGTAACTGATTGATTTCAACAAGTGGCTAAGTTTCTGATGTCATTCCAAGGGGATACAGTGTCTGTCTGCCTGGGATGACATGACTGACAGACCTCAATGCTTTGCCAAAGATGGCCTGCATCTTTCAACCCTGGGCTTCTGAATACTGGCCAAGGCTCTTGCCACCCCTATAGTACCTTTATATGCTGTGTTCCAAAGACCAAATTACCACCATGACAGCTACAAACAAATGCAATCTGAGGGTCATGCTGCTCAATGCTAGAAGTGTAAATCTCAAAATGCACTTGCTCGAAGCACCCTTTAAAATGGAGAAGATTGACATTTCTGCTGTAACAGGGACCTGGTTCAAAGCAGCAGAAAGCACCCCTGCACTACCAGGATATAACTCATTCCACACCTTTCAGCCCAAGAACTTGGACCAAAGCTCTAAAGGCAGTAGTGCTTCCATATTCATAAAGGATGCACACACCTCCAGACTGGTAGCCCAATATAACGCATAAGAGATACTTCAGGTGCAGCTAACATTGGGTAAGACAGTGATTCAGATCATACCCTGCTATAGGTCCCCAACTATGTCCCAAGACCCACACTCCATGTTCCTAAGCACCCTGGAGAATATTAGGGTCCAACCTAACCCTCTCATACTGGGCAACTTCAACTACTCCTCCATTAACTTGGAAAACTACTCATGTAGCAATACAGTTGCCCAATGTTTCCTGGAATTCATTAATTCTAATGCCCTGGACCAGCTTGTTTGCTCCCCAACTAGAGGTAGCAATATCCCTGACCTGGTCATTACTAACATGGGTGACCATTGCTCTAAACCAGTAGTCAACTCCTCCCTGGTTAGATCCCACCACAAACTAATCACCTAGGAAATTCCCATCCCTCCCACCACCCCCCTGCAAAGGTAACCAACATGAAAAACTTCTCCAAAGCTAACCTTGGGCTCCGAAACCTGAGGTGACTAACTTCACGGCACCCATGCAAATGGAGAATAGTTGCATGACTGACGGATCATACACCAATGCACTGTATGAACACGTACAGAAATGCATGGATCTCGCCATACCCAATAGAACCAAGATGCTTTCCTCCAAAAAAGGAAGCCAATCTTGTGGTCCCCTGCCATAAACAAACTCTACAACAGAAAAAAGAAACTGAAGCGGAATAAGGTGAAGTCCCAAGACTGGAAAAACTCCCTTATCAGCCTCAACAAAAGGTTGAGAACCCTCCTCAAATCCTCTACAGTTAGCTATGAAAACAGAATTACAGCAGATAGTTAAGACAACCACAAGACCTTCTATTGTTATGTAAAGAATCTCCATGGTAATACCCAAATTTGCTCTAATCTACTGCACAATGGTAACTCCTATACCAAGCCAACAGATATTGCGAATATACTGTCCGACAGATTCAGTGCCAACTTTACCCCTCCCTCCCCCACCAAAGGACCAATTATAATACCAGTAGATAGCCAGGCACCCAGTATTACTGCTGCACAGATTAAAGCAGCACTGTCCAAGGTCAAGAATATAGCTTCTATGGGACCTGATAGCATCACTGGCTGTGTTCTACATGAGCTACAGAGTGAACTGGCACCACACCTGTGTGCCCTGTTCAATCACATCCTCACCTCAGGCTTTGTCCCTACTGAATGGTGCACTGCTAAACTCATCCCTCTCCACAAAGGAGGAGCAACTACAGACCCTGAGAACTATCGCCCCATTAGCCTGACAAGTCTGATATGCAAAGCTATGGAATCCACCATCATGGATCTAATAAACAAGGATATAGAGAATCTCCAAACTCTGGATCCCACATAGGTTGGTTTTGTGAAGGGTAGATCATGCCTACTCAACCTGGTCAGCTTCTTTGAGTCAATCACCAGAGCTTTTGATGATGGCAAGGTGGTTCATACAGCCTACCTTGTTTTGGCCAAGGCCTTTGATACCATTCTCCATGCAGGAATTATAGAAAAAACACTAAGCTAGGCATCAACCCCTATATCACTAGTTGGGTTGCAAACTGGCTCACAGATAAAACCCACAGTGTGAAAGTAGCTGACTCCAAGTCAGACTGCCAACCAATCACAAGTGGAGTCCCACAGGGTTCGGTCCTGGGTCCTCTCCTGTTTGGTATCTACTTCTCTGAAGTCCAGGCCAACACAAAGGGACTCTGGTTGACAAAGTTCGCACATGATTGCAAGTGGGGAGCTATTATTAACTCCCCAAGTGATGTTGACATCCTGCAGAAAGGCCTCACTAAGACCAACAATTGGTGTCAGAACCATGGCCTTAAACTCAATGCCAAAAATGTGTCATCATCCCCTTTGGGAAAAATTCAGTTCCCATAAATTACCACATCAATGGTAGTCCACTGATCACAGAAGGTGTTATAACAGGTTGGAAACACAGGTTGACAACAACCTCTCTTTTGACCACCACATTGCCACTGTGGTCAGAAAGTCCTTCTATGTGGCATATTTCATTACTACGGGTTTTTCATCCAGGAAGAAAGCAGTCATTGTCTCCCTCTACTCTTCCCTCATTAGGTCAGTCATTGAGTACAATGCCCCATTTGGCATGTACCTTACTAGATACCTACAACAACTGAGTAGGCCGCAAAAGTACCTCATGAAGATGATCCTAGACCTTAAACAGTTGTCCTTTATGGACAGACTCAGACAACTCCAACTATTCTCTGTCTCATATTGCCTACTTAGAGGCGATCTCTGCTTGACTTACAAAGCCATGTCTGACCCAGCTCTGTTAGAAATCCTACATCTAAAGAAATCCCAATCCCTCTGCACTAAATGCTCCACAGGCCTTAACCTCATTACCACAATCAACAGAACATACTGATGGGAAAGGTTCATAACCCATAGACTGCCCATGCTATAGAATAGACTTCCCATACATATCAAACAGAGCACCTCACTGGCCCTCTTCAAGAGAAATTTTGCTGACTGGATGGGAAATAGAAAACTCACCCCGGGGATCACTCCAGTGGCTCTACTAAACAGAGGCACTAGGAACTAATGTCGGGTGGCATGATGCCAGTGTAATCCTATGGGCTAGGCTTATAAAGGCTCCAGGTCCATTAGCCTAGTACACACCTATGAACCTAAACATCTGGATATTCCATAGACATCGGTACAGAGGACTGATATGGCCTGCACAATGGTTTAACATGCTGCATGTGAGGCAGATGCTGTTATGATGCTATATAAAGTAATGCCATCGGGAGGTGGTAAACAGGCGTGGATGGTACACCAATCAAAACGGTATCAGCCAAATTGAATTTGCCAGTATTGAGATTAGAACTCCTGCCTATCTAGTTATTTCTACTACAGTGTTATGCAGTTATCAGACACTCCATGGGGCTTATACAATTTCATCTATTCCAAAGGTACTTCTAAGGTGAATGACATCAACAGGACTAGTAAAGTAGGATGAGAGGATGTGTAAAGTGTGGTACACAACTCAAAATGGTATAACATTCACAAAATTTGATTCTCACACACACTTGCCAGTACTGTGTTCAGAACTCCTGCCTACCCAGTTATTTCTACTATAGTGCCACAGGGCTTATCCAATTTCACCTAGTCCAAAGGTACTTGTAAGGTGAATGACATCAACAGGACTAGCAAATTAGGGTGAGAGGAAGTGTAAAGGGTGGTACACAACTCAAAAGGGTATAACATACACAGTATATGATTCTCACAGCACACTTGCCAGTATTGGGATTAGAACTCCTGCTTATCTAGTTATTTTTACTACAGTGTTACACTGTTACCTCATATGCTACAGATCTTACTGGGCTAACAACTGGTTAAAGGTGCTGATAACTGCACAGCTGAGGTAAAGTATTACAGGTGGCAGAAAGTCTGCCTTCAATTTTTTTCCCCTTAGATCTTGCTAGTTCTTTCTCTCTTGCACTTCATATAGCATAATAGCTTTGCGCTTCAACAAGTTATTATATCAATAAGTGTAGCATACCTGAGAGCTATCAACAGTAATCATTCCTAACAGAATTATCCCCAGTACTTAGTAGTCATGACCACCCCTCCTGGCATGATTGAAGTGCAGTTTTCTGTGCTTTCACCCATTAACCTGGTGCACTTGGCCATTCTGAGACACTGTTGCAACTGCCTCATGTACACAGACACCCCTCTCTTCTAAACTCCAAACACTCAGACTTGTGAGAGTTAACCTGTATCGCCACATTTGGAAATATTCACTCTCCAGCGAAGACTGGACTAGCTGGTCAGGAGGATGAGGTCAACACCTGCACCACACCATGTGGAACACATAGCTTGCCACAACACCCACTATCACAGACCTGACATATACTCACAAACCACACACTGACCTTGACAGAGGCACTCAATGGACATTTACACCACCAGCACAGACCAGCAAGACAGACACCCACTTGGCCACCACAACACAGCACATGCCAAAGGAGACATATGTCACCTACACAGTGTGCCTCTCAACCTAAGCCCCTAAGGCTAACCACCTTGCCCAATACAGTAATCATAGGTGACTCAACACTGAGAGACACAGATGTCTGACTCACTAGGTTGATTATGAAGAAGGTAAAAGCCAGCTGTCTATCACATGCCAGCATCCAACACATGACACACCCAGTCAGGTCACTCCACAACAACTACAAGTATCACTCTGTCATTGTCCATGTGGGTGTGAATGATCTGAGATGCACCTTCCTGAGCTACATGATAAGAGACATGGCTGAGCTCTTGGATTATGTGGCCCAGTCAGATATGACAGTAGCCCTGAGCAGTATACTACTGTCATCCAGAATGATGTTGCAGTACTATCAACAAATTATTGACTTCAGCATTGTCTTTCTTGTTGTTTGTCATTCTCAGGGGATCCAGTCTCTCTCTGCTTATGATAACATGACTGACAGACCTCAATGCTTCACCAGAAAAGGCCTGCATCTGTCACCCCTGGGTTTCCAGGTACTGGCTAAGTCTCTTGCCACCCCTATAGTGCCTTCTTAGGCAGTGTTCCAAATCACATTACTGCCGTAACAGCTAGACATGAATGAAATCTGAGGGTCATGTTGCTCAACAGTAGACATCTAACTCTCAAGATGCAGTCACTCAAAGCACTCCTCAAAATGGAGAACATTGACAGTTGTGCTGTAACAGAGAGCTGGTTTACAGCAGCAGACAGCAGCCCTCCGCTAACAGGCTATGACGCATTCCACAGCTGTCAGCCCCAAAGCATGGAAAAGAGCTCCACAGGTGGGGGTGTCTCCATATTCATAACAGATATGCACACCTCTAGACTAGTATCCCAGCATAATGCACCTGAGATACTTTAGGTACAACTGACTTTGGGTAATAGCGCAATCAAGGTCATAGCCTGCTATGGGTCCACATCCATGTCCCTAGACTCAACATCATGGCATCTATCAAGGTCCAACCCAGCACTGACATAGTAGGAGACTTCAAGTGACCCTCTGTCAACTGGGAAAAGTAGTCAAGCACCAATAGACTGGCCCAATACTTCCTGAAATTCATCAGCTCCAATGCGCTGGACTGGCTCATACTGACCCCCAGTAGAGGATGCAACAACCTTAACCTGTGTTGATTACTTACATATGGGGCCGTTGCTCGATAACAGTAGCCAATCTCTACCTGGTCAGATCCAAACATGATGTAATCACCATGGCAATCCACATCTCACCCACACTCCCCACAAAGGTAACCACCTTGAAAAAACTCTCCAAAGCTGACTTTAGATTCATAAAAACAGGGGTGGATGACTTCACTGCACCCATGCCAATGGAAAATAGCTGCATGACTGTTGACTCATACACAAATGCACTGTACAAACATGTACATGATGGTACTAGCCATAGCCAACAGAACCAAGATGCTATCCTCCAAACACTGGAAGCCAATATGATGGTCCCCTGCCATTACTAAAGTGTACAAGAGAAGGAAGACACTGTTGCAGAAAAAGGTGGTGTCTCCAGACTGGTAAACCTCCTTATTAGCCTCAACAACAACTTGAGATCCCACATGGAATCATCTACAGCCAGCTATGAAGGCAGAATTGCAGCAGACACTGACAACAATCACAAAAGCCTTTGAAAGTTATACCAACAACCTCCACAGCAATACCCACAAGTGCTGTGAGTTACGCACAATGCTAACTCATATTCTGAGCCAACAGATATTGACAACAGTCTTGCCAACACATTCAGTGGCAGCTTTACCCCTCAATCCCCCTAAGGGAACAATCACAATGGCAGATGAATGCCAGGTACCCAGCATTACTGCAGCCCAGGTTAGACCTGTACTGTCCACAGGCAAGAATACAGCTTCCATGGGACCCAAACATATCCGTGGCTGTTCTACATGATGTACAAAGAGACCTGTCACCACATCTGTGTGTCCTGTTCAGTCACAGCCTCACCTCAAGCTTTGTCCCTCCAAAATGGCACAGTGCTACAGTCATTCCTCTCCATAAAGTGGTAGCAACTACAGGCCCTGGGGATTATTGGCCCATTAGCCTGAAGAATCTACAATGTACAGGTATGGACCACATCATCAGAGACCTGACTGACAAAGGTAATCTCCTAACTCTGGACCCCACACAGTTTGGCTTTGTGAATGGCAGAGCATGCCTGCTCAACCTGGTTGACTTCTTTCAGTAAGTCACCAGGGCTGTATATGGCAGTAAAGCACTGCATACAGCCTACCTTGATCTGGCCAAGGCTTTTGATACCATTCCTCAGTCAGGAATTATTGATAAACCCACCAAACTAGGCATCAACACCTATATCAGTAGGTGGGTTGCAAATTGGTTCACAGAACATACAGTGTGAGAGTGACAAACTCCAAGTCAGCCTGGCAAGCAGTCACGAGTGGAGTCCACCAGGGATCAGTACTGGGTAGTTTCCTGTCTAGCATCTACTTCTCAGATGTCCAGCACAACACATGAACTCTGGCTGACCAAGTTCACAGAGGACTGCAAGCTGGGAGCCATCATTAACACCACAAGTGATGCAGACATCCTACAGAAAAGCCTCACTGAGCCAATGAGTGGTGTGGAAACCATGGCCAGAAGCTTAACACCACAAAATGCATCAACATCCCCTTTGATAAAACACTCAGTTCCCAGTAAGTACCACATCAATGGGAGCCCAATGAACAATGTAGGTGTTATAAGAGATGTGGAGACACAGGCTGACAGCAACTTCTCCTTCAAACACCACATTGCCACTGTGGTCAAGAATTCCTTCTCTTTGGCATATCGCATTACCAAGGGTTTTGCATCCAGGAAGACAGAGGTAATCATCTCTGTTTACTCTTCCCTTATTAGACCACTCATCGAGTTTTATGGCCCATTTGGCATGTACCTCACTAGACATCTGCAACAGCTGGGGAGGCCACAGAAGTGCCCCACAAAGAGGTTTCTAGGCATTAAATGTGTCCTACACAGACAGACTCAGAGACTCCAGCTATTCTCTATGTCATATCACCTACTTACAGGCTATCTGTACCTAAGTGTCATGTTTAATCATAGCCTCACCTCAGGTTTCGTGCCCACTGAGTGGCGCAGAGCTACAGTTATCCCAATCCACAAGGGGGGATCCACCTTGGATCCCGGAAACTACCGTCCCATCAGTCTGACAAGCCTTGTCTGCAAGGCCATGGAGCGTATTATCATGGAACTTATAAACAAAGACATTGGCAACCTTCAAACACTGGACCCCACCCAGTTTGGGTTTGTGAAGGGCCGATCTTGTCTCCTGAACCTGACTGACTTCTTTGAATCAGTCTCCAGAGCCATGGACAAGGGTAAGGTGGTCCACACAGCCTATCTAGACCTTGCCAAGGCCTTTGACACCATCCCCCACTTTGGAATCATAGATAAACTTACTAAGTTGGGCATTAATCCCTATGTCATCCAATGGGTTGCTAAATGGCTTACTGATAGAACCCACACTGTAAAAGTAGCCGACTCCAAATCCAGCTCCAGACAAGTGACAAGTGGAGTACCTCAGGGTTCAGTCCTGGGGCGCTCTTGTTTGGCATCTACTTCTCTGAAGTACAGGTCAACACTAAGGGACTCTGGCTAACAAAGTTTGCAGATGACTGCAAACTGGGAGCCATTATTGAATCCCCAAATGATGTGGATACTCTACAAAAGGGCCTTACAGAAACAGATGCTTGGTGCCAGAGCCATGGGCTCAAGCTCAATGCCAAGAAATGTATTGTTATCCCTTTGGGAAAAAACATGTATCCATGAATTACCATATAGGTGGCAGTACACTAAACACAGAAAGTGTGATAAGAGACTTAGGGACACAGGTGGACAGTGGTCTCACCTTCGATAACCACATCGCCACAACAGTCAGAAAATCCTTCTATGTGGCACACCTCATCATGAAGGGCTTTTCATCCAGAAAAAAGGAGGTCATTGTCCCACTGTACTCATCCCTCATTAGACCCATTATAGAATACAATGCCCCATTTGGTATGTACCTCTCAAGACATCTGCAACAACTGGAAAGGCCTCATAAATACCTCACTAAAAGAATCACAGGCCTAAAGCAGATGCCCTACGCTGACCGCCTTAAAAAACGCCAGCTATACTCTGTCGCATATCGTCTACTCAGAGGCGATCTCTGTTTAACATACAAGGCCATGTCAAACCCAGAGCTGTTGGACATGCTACAATTAAAGAAATCCCAATCCCTCAGAGCTACACGCTCCAGGGATCTAAACCTTGTCATCACAATAAACAAAACATGCTGGAGAGATAGGTTCCTGACCCAGAGACTCCCCAGACTCTGGAATAGATTGCCCATACATGTCAAGCAGAGTGCCTCTATGGACCTCTTCAAGAGGAACCTTGACGATTGGATGGGAGAAAGGAAATTCACCCCAGGGATCACGTCAGTCACCCTGCTAGACAGGGGTCCAGGAAAGTAAATAATGTGGGAAGAAATAGCCAGGGAATTGTTATGGCTAGGCTTGTATAGGCCCTAGGGCTGATAGCCTAGTACCAACCTATGAACCTATGAACCTATGAATCTGTACTTGACTTACAAAGCCATATCTGACCCAGCTCTTTTAGAAGTGCTACATATGAAGACATCACAATCCCACCACACCACACCTTGCAAAGACTTCTACCTCATTACCACAATTGACACAACATGCTGATGGGACAGGTCCCTCACCAAGAGACTGCACATGCCCTGGAATACACTTCTCATACATGTCATGCAGAGCACCTAGCTGACACGGTTTCACAGAAATCTTGATGAGTGGATGGGTAATAGACAGCTCATCTCAAGGATCACTGCAGTGGCTCTACTTGATACAGGCACTGGGAAGTAACATGAGGTGGCACAATGGCAGGTCCCTTCTATGGCCTAGGTTTGTAAAGGCTCCTGGGCCATTAGCCTACTACACACTTATGAGCCTATAAGAGGAATGACATTAGCAGGATTCATAAAGTAGGGCAGTGGGTGTTAAACTTATCAAAATACTTTGTCCTACAAACAGGCACACTTACACACACTTGCCAGATGTAAGAGTAGAACCCCTACCTAACTAGTTATTTGTACCATAATGTTACACAGTTATCAGATGCACTACAGAGCTTACTGAGCTGACAGCTGGCCAAAGGTGCTGATAAGGGGAATGACACCAGCAGGACTGATAAAGTAGGGCAGTGGGTGGGAAACATATCGAAATACTTCTGCCTACAAACATACACAAACATATTTGCCAGATATGAGAGTAGAACCCCTGCCTAACTAATTATTACTATCACAGTGTTAGGCATTTATCGCATGCATTACTGAGCTTACTGGGTTGACAGCTGGTCAAAGTTGCTGATAAAGAGAATGACATCATCTGGACTGATAAAGTAGGGCAGTGGGAAGCTTTGTGGGTGGGAATGGCATAAAACTGTTTCACCTACAAATGAACAAACAAATCCCTCAGTCTTGCACATACAACTGTCACACACACATACAGTTACCAGTATTGGGTTTAGAACTACTACCTATCTAGTTACTTGTACTATAGTGTTACGCAGTTATCGCACATGCTACAATGCTTATAGGGGAAGCAGGTGTCCAATGGTACTTCTAAGGAGAATGACAGCAGCAGATCTTGTGCAGTTGGGCTATGTGAAGTGTACTGAGTGGGAAAAGTCTGCTAATACTTAGACCTACAGAGACACACACACACACACACACACACACACACACACACACACACACACACACACACACACACACAATGTGATACTAACGCCCCAACCTCGGTACTATTACACAATGGGGCTCACCTTTTATGCTTGCATGTGCCACAGTTTAACACCAGCATGCCACTGTCCACAGCAGGACATCACTGTATGCCATTCAGGGTACCCATGTGTGTGACCCACGCTGCTGTGTCTGTCCCCCTGTGTCTCTCTGTCTATCACTGTCTGTCTCTCACTTCCCCAAATCTATGTGCATGTATGCTTGACATATATAGTTATCAAGCATGTGTCACATACAACAGATGTGGATATATCACATATGGGCCACCTACAGCTAGCTGGGGGTAATCCTGTCTGATGTGTGTGTGTGTAGGGACAGTTAAGGTGTACATAGCTGTCTGTATGCACAGATATATCTACACAATATAGTCATATAGACCAATGTAGGTTCCAACATGTCCTGTGATTCTCGAACTGTAGGAGCATGCCCAGTGTGACCTTGTATAGTTAGAGTGGGACTCCATTCCAGGGATAAGTGTACTCTGGTCCACAGGTTTGTGTGCTACTGACATACCTCTCAGAGGTACAGAGGACTTTCCTTGGGGTAATGATTTGCTTTGACAGACATTTTCTGACATATCTGTATTCTGACAGTGCAATGTATTGTGTCATTACCTAGTCTGAGACATCCACAAAGCATCACAGTGCTTTACCAGAGGAATACTAGTTGTATGGTGCATAGACTGATATTATAATGGCAGCAATGTACATTCTTGCCCAACAAGGCCAGTTGGGAGGTGTGGCTACAGCCAGTTGAGTTATAGTCCAGCAACTTGCTGATATACTGGCTAGGGATCTTCTGTTTCTGTGGTATCTGTGTAACCTGAGATGTGATATCCTGGTGTGGCTATACCTGCTTGCTGCACATTTTTTGGCAGATTGTCTGTGTGTTTGGCTAGAGGTTTTGTCCAGTCTGCATAAACATGTGTTTTTATGGCAAGTTATTTCAGTATAATTAAAGAGTGATGTTACAAAATATTGACAGACATTACTGTATCAGCCTACATAACCTAAAGACAATTCCCGCTACTACAAATCCCTCACCCTACCAACTTTCTCAATATGTCAGGGCAATATTTACCACACACGCCTATCATTGTGCCTTTGTTCCACATTTACTTCTGCCCTTGTTCAGACATGTTCCTGTCAGAGGTTTGGTGCGATGGGTGTGGGCACAGACTGCATTGTACTGTGCAGGCATGTCCATTATATACAAAAGCAGACATAAAACAAGGAAAAAAGCCACACTGACAATGACCACTGGCAACAGTACCAAGTAGTATGATTATTCACAAAAGCCCTAGCACCTCGGCTACACACCCCTCAAAGACATCCATTATATGTGTAGTACATTCCACATAGCACTGTGACTCTTAGGTATGTTAGTGGCAGAGCAATAGGTATCACTGACATGCATAATCATTGGCACTGCAGTTATCAGCACATGGCCCTGTTACAGCCTATACCTAGGGCAGTACAAGATGACAGCCAGGAGAACATGCTGGCCAGATTCTGACAGTATTGACCACATATGGACATAGCTCATTAACCCCTGCATATTGAGCACATGCAACATGTTTTTAATGTGTATTGGGACAGCCCTACCAATCTGTGTTATGCTGCTATTTCCCTGCAAACATACATGTTACTGCATTTCTGTGGGTATATGTCCGAATCCAGACCAGTAACGAGTGGTGTGCCTCAGGGCTCTGTCCTGGAGCCCCTCTTGTTTGCCATATACTTCTCAGAAGTATAGGCAAGCAGGGAAGGGCTGTGGCTGACTATGTTTGCGGACGACTGCAAACTGGGTGCTATAATAGTGTCTCCGGCCGACATGGAGAGCCTCCAGAAGGGCCTAAATGAGACTGATACATGGTGTCAAAGCCATGATCTCAAGCTAAATACAAAAAATGCATCGTGATCCCCTTTGGAAAAAACAGACTACCCGCAAACTACAACATAGGAGGTAATCCCCTGAAATCTGAAGAAGAAATAAGGGCTCTAGGGACCCAAGTAGATAGTCAGCTTTCCTTTGATAACCATGTTGCCAAAGTGGTTAGAAAATCCTTCTATGTGACCCATCTGATCACAATAGGGTTCGCATCAAGATCTAAGGATGTAATGGTGCCCCTCTACTCTTCTCTCATCAGACCCATTATTGAGTACAATGCACCAATTGGAATGTACCTGGCTAGACATCTCCAGCAGCTGGAGAGACCACAAAGGTACCTAACCAAGGGGATTACTGGCCTCAAACAGTTGCCCTATGCAGCACGATTGAAAAAGCTAAGACTGTTCTCTGTTGCATACTGCTTTCTCAGAGGCGATCTCTGTCTAACGTGCAGAGCCATGTCCAACCCAGAAATGTTGAACATGCTCCATCTTAGCAAAACCAAATCTACTCGAGCTACACGCTCTAGGGATATAAACCTCAACACAACAATGAATAGAACATGCTGGAGGGATAGATTCCCTTCGCAGAGACTTCCCTTACTATGGAACAGGGTCCCAATCTACATAAGACAGAGCCCCTCACTATCACTCTTCAAGAGGAACCTTGATGAGTGGATGGGTAGCAGAAAGTTCACACCGGGAATCACACCAACAGCACTACTAGATAGGGGCCAAGGGTACTAGCTGCTAGTACAAGGGTCTAGGGAACTACTAAAGGGGCGGTGAATACTGCACAATGTGGCTGGGCTAATATATGCCTTCGGGCAGATAGCCCAGTACCAACCTATGAACCTATGAACCTATATGGGGGGGGCACACCTATCAACTGTAGACATTTGCAGAGACTGTGCTGATATTTGCTTTACATTTTGATTCCATTTATCATACTATTGTGCCCTGACTTGGGGACTACAGGCATATCAGTAAATAGCACAAATGAGATTGTAATGGCATACATTTGTATGTCAGACTTGTTACCCTTCAAAGCCTTACTGCAACTGTGAGATCTGCTGTGCTATGACTGTGTAGGTTGGTTGGGGGGGGGGGGGGGGGTGATTCAACATTGCTGCCATTTGTGGAGCTTTTCCAGACACTTCTGTCTGGTTTTCTACAGCTGACTTGCTGTGTGGGTCTGAGGGATGGGTATAGGACCCCACACTGACATCCATGGCTGTGAGCTATGACCCCCCCCAGTTAGTTGGCCCCACACATATACTGCAGTGTGATTTGCCACCTTGGGTACTACTGTATAGTGTTAGGAGGCCAGTATTGGGCAGACATTTCCTGGTGTCCCACATAGCTGTCAGTTGTCTGCTGCTATCCCAGTAGTCCATCCCATTCCCTTGCATGCATGCAACAATATCATACATATGCTAGCAGAATATACTGATACATTAATTTACTGTTAAGACAACTGACTTACCTTGTGCCTGTGGCAGTTGTGTGTACAGAGCTTGAGGGCTGCCTATGTTGGATGCACACAGTACACTGCCTATACATGGTAAGTTACGGGTAGTGTGATGTGTGTGTCATCCCTTTTTACTGTGTGTGCGAGTAGAGAGAGGTGTCAGTCCCTGGGTGCCTACAGTGTCAGTGTGTGTCCTATGTGTTGCCTCTTTGCCAAGGCCAGGCCATACTGGGCACACCTCCATCTACCTACAGGGGCTGGCTCAGGGAGTTCCTTGTCCGAGTCCCTCTGTGCCTGTGGGGACCTTGGCAATGGTGGGGGGCTGTGTGGCCCTTTCCCATCCTGTTTCCGCAGGATCATATTGTGTAGCATGGCACATATAACAATCTTGTTTTGAAATACAAACAGTTTCTTATGTTACTTTTTACAGATTTAACAGCTTTTATTTTTTTTTTACTTGACATTTGTATCCAATCCACAAAACACTTGATCTCACGCCTGGAAATAATGAATGAGCTTCTAGGCCACAGGAAGAGGAGCCATTGGGCAAGTCTGACTAAATAAAAAGGAGAAAACAATTTTTTATCATCCACCTGTGAAACAGGAAACCAAATAGATATTGATGTACATTTGTTGTCAACAGATGTTATGGGCTGGCCAGCTAGTCTAAATTTGTTTGACAATAAGTAACAAAGATCACTTAAAACTGAGACTGAACAAATGCATAAGTTATTTGTAGTTTTAAGATTTGAGTGTTTTGACTGATGGATTTAACAATTGGTGTTATTCATGCTGTTCTTTGTTTTCTTCAAATATAATCTTGTGAGAATGTTTCTTATTTAGATAAAATAAATATTAATA
Organism: Protopterus annectens; assembly: GCF_019279795.1. NCBI lineage: Eukaryota > Metazoa > Chordata > Ceratodontiformes > Protopteridae > Protopterus > Protopterus annectens. The sequence goes on along the minus strand of NC_056725.1, from coordinate 837,086,080 downwards.
CGGACCATCTTGAAACCAATACAACTGCAACTGATCATTCAGTAAATTTTCTTTGAGAGTTATAAAGACCTGTTTTTACTGAATCATGAAATCCATAGACTAAAATGTAAGTGATAAAATGGAGGCCAGCTGAGTCTTTCTTCCTGGCACTGAGTTACATGAAAGAGATGTAGTATTTTTAAACACTCAGGCAAAAAGTGTCCCAGACACCAAATTAATTTCCCAACCATGCTATAAGAAAATGCTTTAGTAAATCTTTTTGTACTGGTTTGTATTAACATATGAAACTATACATATGAGCTCACATAAGCTGTATTTTGTTTCTGGACAAAAATAGCATTATATGCCCAAGTAATGCGTTGCTTATTATAGCAATAACCCACGCCTGGGTGTGGGTAATGCTAAATTTACCCACGGTTGGCGTGGTTTGGTCCCGAGGGCGAAGCCCGAGGGACCAAACAAAGCCAACCGTGGGTAAATTTAGCATTACCCACACCCAGAAGTGGGTTATTGCTATTATACCATGACATTATTTAAGAAAAGAAACTATTACTTTTCTTAAATAATGGCATAGTATAATGCCCGTTTGCTGCCCTTCCGCAGATGTCTGGCATCCGCGGCAGTTCTGATGTACTGCGCGTCTGCGCAGTACATCAGAGCTGTGGGCAAAAGCAATGGAGAAAGCAAGATCTCCATTGCTTTTTTTTTAGTGTTTCGCTATGTTAAATGAGTTTAACATAGCGAGACAGTTTTAAAATAAGCAACGGAGATGTCCGTTGCTTATTTTAAAACTGTCTCGCTATGTAAAACTCATTTAACATAGCGAAACACTAAAAAAAAAGCAACGGAGATCTTGCTTTCTCCGTTGCTTTTTTTTAAAACACTGTCTTGCTATGTTAAATGGGTTTAACATAGCGAGACAGCTTTAAAATAAGCAACGGAGATCTCCGTTGCTTATTTTAAAGCTGTCTCGCTATGTTAAACCCATTTAACATAGCGAGACAGTGTTTTAAAAAAAAGAGTTATACTAATGGAAAAAAGTCCGGGCGACCGGACCTTTTTCCATTAGTATAACTCGATTTACAACGGGCACGCTGGCCAATCAGCGTGCACGTTTTGGGGGGGTCATGGTATAATAACAGCTTTGCACCAGTTAACACTAATTTGCTTTTTAACATATTATGAAGAAACATTAACCTTAATCAGGCAGTAAATGAACTGTAGTGGTTTATTTAATTGTCCATAAGTAGGTGTGCTACTGTAAGTTAAAGATATCCCCTGCTGCTAATCTGTATCTTGTAGCCAAAGGTATGATTTATATTGCTTTCAATAGCCCTCCCTTGGCAGAATGTATCTCAGCCATATGGAGTAATGTCTTCATCTGGGATGAGCAGTTTCAGGTCTCTGTTTATGCACACAGTGGTATTATTTTTGTTATTTGCAGGTGATGTTGTCCTTTTGACTTCATAACACTATATTTTCTAACAGATACCTGGGTTGTTCACCACCAAGTGAAGCATCTGGGATGAGAATCAGCACCTCATATTTTAGGGCAGGCTGATCTCCCACAAAACTACTGAATGCTCCCTTCAGATGTGTAAGGAACAGATGCCCTTATAGAAGGAGTCTGAGAATCACGGGGCCTCATTCAAAAGTAATAGTGAAGGGCAACATGGCAAAGGGCAACATGAGACTAATGATTGAAATGAACTCGTGAGTGCAACCTTGCAGATACTCAACCACTGTGAGGTTCATAGGTTTATAGGTAAGTACTAGGCTAGCTGCCCTTGTGGGCCATTTTCAACCTAGCTAATTTCACCTTTAGTGCTTGAATTAACCTATCCCATTTGGTGTTACATTGGCCTTACCCATCTCATGGTGAATAATTGTATATTACCCCTAGTGAGAATAACTTGGATTACACCATAGATAATTTGAATGCATTTAGAAGCTACCTCTGCCCATTATTAAAATGGGGGCAGTCCCTGGGTAAATTTTCTGTTTCCCATCCATAGATCCAAGTTATATTTGAATATGAACAAGGATGAACTTTGTTTTATGTGGATGGGGAGTTTGCTCCAGAGCAGCAGTATCCTGTCTGAGATATACTTGCCCCTCCAAACCATTCTGTTGATGTTGCACAGATGTTTAGACCTCTAGACTGGGTATTTCTGATGCCATTTGACTTGCTGATGTGCAGTAAATCCATCAGTACTGGGTTGGAGGATGTCTTGTATGTCAGACACAGATCACCTCTTAACAGTCTGTAGGAAACTGAGTATAGTGATGAGCTTTCAGTCAGTCCAGGTAGAACATATTGTTTAGATCCTTTTAGTAAAGGTATCTCTGTGGGTGTTCCAGTCCTTGCATCTATCTTGACACATACATGTGAAAAGAGGCTTTATAATCAATGACTGGCTTAATGAGGACTAGATAAAGAGGGACAGTGACATCCCTAGATCTAGACACAATCCCTTTGTTTATAAGCTGCACAGTATGGAAGGGCTTTCTTACAACAATGGGCACATGTTGGTCAAAAGTTAGGTTACTGTCCACATAAGTTCTCAAATCCCGAACAAATGGGTCAGTCCTTTGGAGCATATTGTCAATGCAGTATTTCCCCAAGGTAGATGACCTCCCAAAGGATATAATAATGCATTTTCTTTGGCATTTAGATTCAGACCACGATTTAGCACCAGTTATTTATTGGGGCAAGCATTTCTACAGAGTGGGTAAATCATTTGGGGATTCAATGAATGCTCCTAACTTGCAGTCATATGCATATTTATCAGGCAGAGCCCTCTGGTATTGACTTTTACTTCATAGAAATAGATACCAAACAGGAGAGGTCCCAGCACTGAACTCTGAGGGACTCCACTGGTGACTGATTTCTTTTTGGAGGTAACTTCCCCTATTTTGATTTCCTGAGTCCTATCTGTGAGCCAGTTGGCAATCTAGTGGGTGACATAGGAGTTTATTCACAGTTTATTTAGCTTTTCTACAATGCATGAGTGGGTAACTGTGTCAAAAGCTTTGGCCAAGATGAGGTATGTGTTGTGTACCATTTTGCCTTCATCCATAGCTTTGTTGACCTTTTCAAAAATATCCACTAGGATGAGTAACCATGACCTGCTCTTGATGAATCCAAACTGACACAGGTCCAGTGTTTGGAAGTTCCCTATATCCTAATGGATTAGTTCTATGATACGTCTTTCCTTGGTTTCCCATATAAGGCTGGTCAGGCTTGTGGATCTGTAATTGCCTGGGTCTGTGAAAGGTCCTCCCTTATGCAGGGAAATGACTGTAGCTGTTCTCCAGTCACTTGGTACAAAACCTGAATAGAAGCTGAGTTTGAACAGTGTTGTTAGGGGTGTGACTAAATCATGTTTAATGCTATTTAAGGTGCATCCAGGGATATTGCCAGGACCCATTAATGCTGCATTTTTAACTTTTGACTGCACGTTTAGGATTCAGCCTTGTCTGATAGCTGAATGTGAACTGGTTTCAGGTATATCTTGAGGGACAGTCAGAGGGTAGAAGGGGGTAAAGTTATAGCTGAATTTGTCAGCCAGTAGGTTCACTTTTTCTTCAGCATCAGTGTACGTAACGTTGTTCAAAATAAGCTCATCGTATTGCTGTATAAATTACAATCATAACTAAAAAAGGCATTTTGATTGTCTTTAGGTTGGTTAGCTAATTTAGCATCAAACTTAGTTTTGCTGGATTTTATTAAGGTCCCGTGTTGTATGCTTGTTTATTTCAGTGATGACGGCTCTATCATTCTGTGAATTACTCTTCTTGCTTTTGGTCAAAATTATCTTCCTTTTATTGCAAAGCTTGTTGATGTTATGATTCCACCAACAGGGTTTGTTTCTGGGGTACAGCTGCATCTATGCAGCTGTTTACATGCTGGTATAGTGTGGTGGTGTACATTTCTGCATATTCAGTGGAGCTGACTAGGTTTCATGGGCATTTAAAGCTTGCCAATATATCACTCAGTAGGCAGTTTGTCTTAAAGAAATTTCTAAAGGTACCTTGGGCAGAAGGGATCTCTGGTTTCAATTTTATTTTGAAGGATAAGGCTTTACGGACAGACCTAACAATTGACAAAGATATGCAAGAGATGGTGCAAGATGCCCCCATGTTATTAAGGACAAGATCCAAGATGTTGTTCCCCCAGTGGCTACTCTAATTATTCCAAGGTATTTGTATTGACAAAGTCTAGAAATCTCTATCCTTATGCACCAGTGGTGGTATATGTTCACAGTCTAAAGCGGGATAGTTTAAATCACCTAGTAAAATGGTATTGGGTTTAATATGAAGTGATTATAGTTTCTATATATAGGTGTTGGGTTATACAGGAAGTTCTATAGCTATCTAACATATGAATGTGGACCTTTTTGATGCTTATTTGATGTGAGTTTGTTCTGGATGAAAACTGAGACATCTCCATCTTTTATTTCCCCCTGTGCAATATCAGGTGTAAACATGTGGAAGATGGAGCACTTTCTGACATTTTAAACCTTGTCTCACTCAGTACACAGGCCTCAACATTGTTCAGGGTGAGAAGGGCTTTGTTGGAAGTGGAGTTTCTTGTTTAGGCTCCTTACATTGATAAGGAACACCTTTATGCTTTCCTTTGTTTCATTATGTTGGCAGGTTTATCAGGTTAGCATTGCCTAAAAAAGGCACAATGCAGCGTACAATGTCTTTGCCAATAATCAAAGTTCTAAAGGGACAGATGCAGGCCATCCCTGGCAAAGCGGCTTGGTCTATCAATCATATGCTCCCAAGCTGACAAATATTGGACCCATCAAATGACACCAAAAACTAAGACAATTATTGAAATCAGAAGCAGAGGTTCAGTTTTCAGACAAAGCTTTCCCTTTGCTATTCAGTCTGAATTTTCCATTTGACCAAGAGAAGGTGATCTTGAACAAAAGCAACAAATGTAGGCTTTCAGCTCCCTATTGAAATGTCGGCACTTGAAATGTCAAGTGCCAACATGCCGGAAAAAATAAGACTGAAAACATCGGAGAAGAGCTAATCTCAAAAATGTCCCTTCTCCTTAAAACTTTTTTTGCAGGGAGGCAAACCTCTCACACCCTTCGAATTTATATATACATACTCTGAGACTGCTTTTCCTCAGAGAAAAAGTAATATTCTGAGAAATGACATTTTAGACTTTGTATATATAAGCCTGTCCTTTCAGCCATTCAGTCTCTGCGTTTCAAAACTCGCTCTAGCGGGTCCCAACATTTCAAATGATTTTCTCTGCTAGGTCACTAAGATTGCTGCCCATGGCAGGGTGAGTTGGGAGAGCTTCAGGTTTTATCTGTGCAGTCACTGGGATTACTGTCCATGGTAGGGTGAGTTGGGAGAGTTTAAAGGTTTTATCTGTGGGGGTCACTAGGATTACTGTGTATGATATGATGAGCTGGGAGATCTTCACATTTTATCTCTGTGTTCACTGGCATTACTGTCCATGGTGAGATGAATTGGCAGAGCTTCAGGCTTTATCTGTGGGGTTACTATACTTATTGTCCATGAGGTTGGTTGGGAGTTGAGAGAACTTCAGGTTTTCACTAGAGGGTCACTAAGTTTATTGACTATAATAGGGTGATTTTAAAGAGTTGCAGCCTTTATCTTTGAGGTCACAAGGCTTACTGTCCATGCGGTGGTGAGTTAGAAGAACTTCATGTTTCCCCTAAAGGATCACTGGGATTACTGTCCATGGTGGGGCAATTTGGGAGAGCTTCAGAAGACAGCCATTAACTGGTATAAAGCTGAGGTAGAACAGAAACTTAATATTGATGCCATCTTGACAGGTCCCATCAGAAATGTACTGAATGTGGCCCTCTAGGAAGAGGCCATGGGGCAGATGCAGGACATTCTGGAGGGATTATATCCCCCTGATAACCTGTAAACACTCAAGGATCTCCCTGTATAAACTGGAATCTGTGACTGAGGGAGAGAACGTATAATCTGCCTTAGTCATTTTGCTACCACCATGATCATCTCCAGGAGAAGTGGGTGAAAAGTAAAATGGGAAAAGAAAAGACATGGCTGCTTCCTTCTTGTCACTAATGAAGAGCATACTCACTGTCACCCTGTGGAGCCTTGGGACTTTCAAGGGCAAGACTAGACTGAGGAAAATAATCTAAATAAAACCTGAAGTAAAAGCAAACAAACAAAAAAAAAAACAGGCAGATGATAGTTCCTAATGAGCAAACACTTTTGGCTTAACAAGTGTGTCTAGTACTGCACAAGTTACATTACTAAATGCTGTGCTTAACTGTGTTGTTAATTTTGCAGTAAACATGCATACAGTATTGGTGCAGTATGTCTTTTTCAGCTGTATTATTATAAAATTTGAACTTGTATTATAAAAGTTTAACTGTTTCTATTAAATACTAGAGTCTAGGCACAATATGTCATTTGCAACACTGTAAATTTATGAGTCTTAGAAGGAGTTTTTAGATTAATTATTATGGTTGTACAACACCAGTCTTAGTACAGTCAGCTCTCCAGGTCAATATCCTATCTCTGGTCCATACCTATAGGAAGCTAACATTTGCTTTCTTGCTTTGATGCTGTTGTTATATCCTTTATCAAAAGAAGATACTGCATACTTATGAGTAGAGGCTATGAAATGATGACAATATATGTGACAGATCTAAGCCAGATAGGCAGACCATCTAAAACACTTGAAGAAATTTGGCAACTGACTGCCAGTGTGTGTTGCATATAATCTATCCCACAGAAAAAAATATTTACTGTAGTCAAGATCTTTCCTCACAAAACAGCAGTGATTATTGGCTGTCCTCCAAAAATGTGTTGTAATACACAACATTCTTTAAAGTGACCCTTTTCAAGCTCAGTTCCACGGCATTCAGGGACACTGCCCTGACTGTGACCCAGCAAACTCAAGTTTGATTGGTAGCGCAAGCACAGGAGAGGCCAGATGGAGGTAGGTGGGGGGATATAGAGAGAGAGAGAGGGAAATTGTTGGCTTGCCCATTCCTGGGAGGGAGGTTGCAGCTACTACTTGTAATATGGCACGCCTCTGGAGATGGAAGCAATAAATTAGACACAGGGAACAGGAACTTAATGTTGTGCTCAGTGACATACTTGATTTAAGTAGCCATTACCATTCAGGGTTAGTAAAAAAAAAATCCCCCTTGAAGCTCTGTGAATTGAGTCGTGCCATTATGTCTTATTTACTCCCCCCTACCCCGATTACAGTCGGATAATGTGACCATGTCCCCCACCCCCAAAAAGCAACATTTCAAAGAAGCAAAGTCACACAGGTGGGAGTGGTTGGAAAAGAAGATCGAGGATGAATTCTTGGGCATGGCTGATGGCTCATAGCTGACACTCACGAGGAAAAAAGTGATCACTTTCATTTCTTAGATCAATAAACTGTAACAATGCAACAACTAGTGCAGATGTGAACAACAAAAACATGTCTTTTGGAAAACAAAATCACTGCTACAAAATAGTATTATAAGTAATTTGTTGCACAACAAAGAAATATGGTAACCTGCCACAAAACACATTAAATGGAAGTCTTTTTAACATGTTACCCAAAGTCTGCTTAAAGGAGTCCCAGCCAAAAAGGAGAGTAAGTAAATAGAAATCTGTACTCTTTAAAAGAAATTTAGGGTCTGGTTTAAAAAACATACAGAAAGCAAAGGTTCAAGAAGGAATTTTTGTTTGATGTATACGAGGTGGTAATAAGACACCTGGAAACTCTTCTGTACCTGACAATTCTTCCATATTCACAACATTTATGAAACTCAAGCAAAAAGAGCTGCCTGGAGTGAGGGACAGAGCCAGGTAAATTCTTCATGTTCCACTGAAGAGCATAAAGGGAGAGCAACAAACAAGCATCGCACTTTTCATATACATACAATGCTTAAAACTTGTAGGGAAGTAAGCAAATATTTCATCCTTAACTATACACGACCTAGGAACTGCATGTATCAGTTGTGATGGAAGGCGATGATGATCAAAATACCAGAGCGGACCTCTCCTTATATAAATGTTGTCTTGGAAGCAGAAGGAAGTGCCAAAATAAAAGCCACATTTGCCCCATAGCAACTATGTGTCTAAAAAATTTATTACACTTATGAGTGAATGCTCATTTGTGTGCATCTAATATGATTGAATTTAAGATTTATATAGTCTGGGTAAGTAGGATTGTTCAGGAAAATGAATGTCTGACTGTAATGGTGGTGGTTGTGAAGATGACATAGTAATGGTTAGTGTACATGAGGAATGTTTCACAAGTTGTAGTTAGAGTAAGGGGAAGATGAGAGGATAAATTTAGTGTTATATCCATTTGGTAGTGTGTGTGATCTGTGTCCTTTTGTCATGTGTAGTGGTACTGTTAAGGCAAGGGTTTTAACTAAAGTGAGCGTCTTCTGTGTGGAGATATGAGTAAATGGGCGTACCTTCATTGAAGGTTGTGTGTCAGGGCTGGTAACTCGGCACGTAAATATCAACTACTAATCATTAGCGGACTGGAGTTCCGCTATGGCGACCCCTAACTGGGAAAAGCCAAAAGAAACAAACAATTGTTTAGGGTAAGGGACAGGGCTAGGCTTAGGATCATGGTTCTGGGGCAGCACAAATGAATAAGGTGAGGTGGTAGCAAAGCTAAGGAAAAGAGTACTTTGCTCTTTCAGCCTCCTAAGAGTAGTGTGAAACTGTATTAGTTCAGAAGATGTTAGCCTATTCTGCTCCTGTGTTTCTCATCAGCTGATACCATATTTGCCCGATCAGTTATTACAGCATGCCCACACCCTCCACACCTCCACATCAAAATTTTAAACAGCATTTCTCTTCATAGGTTCATAGGTTCATAAAAGGTTATTAGGCTAACGGCCCTAGAGTCCTTAGAAGCCTAGCCATATTTATCCTGACTTGCCCCAATTGTCAGAGGTTAGGTGAGTTAAGTTCACAGAGGTAAGGGTCTATGGTAGTTAATTCTGACTTCCTCTGTCCAGGCTGGACATGGGTGCCATCCCAGGAGTGAATTTGCAAATATTTTTACTTCATGGGACTGGACTGCTAACAGTAGGATACACACTTACACTTTTCTGATGAGACACACACACACACACACACACACACACACACACACACACACACACACACACACACACACACACAAAAGCGCGTTGACTGCAGTGAGATTAGAACCCCTACCTAACTAGGCAGAGAACTAAGTACTTAAATGCAAGCACCACGGCACATGTCTTGAATGACACATAGGCAATGATTTATATCTCAGTTGATGCAAAGCAACAAATTAACATGTTAAATCTTTTATGTCCAACTTTACAATGATTTGTTTAATATTTTGTTCAGTATTTCAGTATTTGCAGGATGTGTGTGTTACTGTGTTTTCCATATGTTAACATCTGGACAGAAAATACACACAAATCACAGGGACACACATATGTGTTTACATAGATACATACATGTGTGTATTATTCTAACAGGCAGTGTCTGATATATGTGAAACATAATTTAGTTTTATTTTATTTTCAGTTTGAAGTAAATGCTATTTGAAAAGAATTACACATCCAGTACCAGATTTACAAGTAGCTGTCTGCATATTAAACCAGTTCTCTGCTGCAGATAATCAGGCTTTTTAGGTTCATCATAAACGTTTTGTCTTTGAGAAGAATTATTCACTAAAAAAAGGAAGGAAATTCCTTTACAATAGGCTGCAATATTCTACTCCTGCTTTTACCACTGGGTGTCACACTAAGTACTGAAACAAAATTAATTGAACCACAAAAACGACCCAATGAATGAATCACATATATAAATTAAAAAACAAATATTTATGAGCCTCTGCAATTAGCAAATTAGTTGTTTTGGAGTATCGTTTATGTGTACACAGAGTTAAAATGAATTCAACAACCTTGAATGTCATTAAAACTTTGCTCTAAAAGGGCACAGAAGGTATCAGCAAGAGTATTGTGTAAGCCCATATGAGATGCAGAATCCCAAAATGTAAAGATCTGTTTCATAACTGTTAAGCCATGGGGCATGTTCAAGCACACATCTGAGAAAGGTAAAATGGAAGTTCCTGCTGTCCGGGTCTAGCTATTTAAAACTGAAATGAGTTCAGTACAGGATAAAGTACAACACTGCTTGTAATATATAATATCCTTGTATCCAAAAGCTCCACAATGCAAGCTTAACAACAACAACAGCAGCATGTATTCTTTATTTATGAACCCAAACATCATATAATTGAGAAGATGAATGAAATTAGAGCAAGCATAAAAAAAAAATCACTCTGGGCACAGATATAACTTCCAAACTTTATTCAGACAGTGGATAGAGGCAAGGCTCAAACTTCCAAGTGGTAAAACTAAAAATTAGCTGTGGTCATTCTCACAGTCCCTCTAAATGTCCAGGCCTCCACAACATGCATCTGATACTGTCCCTATATCTGTACTCCTTGCAATACAGAAACATAAGTAGTAGGCACCCATCACCAAATATTCATTTTACGGTTTACTATCATAATTCCAATGCTTATGTTGCTGACACCAATACAGCAAACAGCAAGGGTCGAATGGTGACAATGTCAAACCTGACATTGTCGAAGTACAAATCTCGCCCCTATCTCAACCCATGTTAAAGCCCATTTGGAGGTCGAATTCGAAATGTACTTTCGGCAACGTCGGAATTTGACACTGTTACTTTCGCACTTAGGAATCGGAGATACCGGCTTTTGACAGAATGCACTTCAGAGTTATAATAGTAAACCGCATTTTACATCATACATCCAGAGATGCACACACTTTCAGCTGTAACAAAGCCAGTATTTTGTCAGAACACTGTCAGATTAGCATTATTCCCCTCAATTTCAGTTTGATTATCTGCAGTTTTGATGTATTGTGTATCTTTGTAATGCTGCTGAGAGTTGGCATTTAAAAGGAATGGGTAGAAGGGAAAGCTGATGTTTTAGTTATACCGAGCTGTAAGTGATGCCAATAAGTGGTGTTATATTTTGAAGCTATAGATAAATTTGTCATCCGACTTACCAAATTCTCATCCTACTAAAATGTAATTATCGACCGTAGGAGTTATGTAACTGTGTTCATGTTTGTGCATGTGTGTAGTGTGTATATGGGGGGTGGGCCTTATCCACATTCCAATAAGGTTACTTATATTGGGCAGATTTTGTTCAAATTTATTTGATTGTGGTGTTTTGAAACCACATTAATTTGTGTGAGTTGAGATAGACTTGCACTGCGCTGAGTTTTTTTCCACATTTTAGTGAAGCTATGTATATGGAGTCAGTATATATAAAAATGGAGTGTTATAGAAATCAGGGGTCCTTATCAGTTCAGCACAAAATTAGTTCAGTAAACGGCATTTTCAGTGCACTTACATCAAAAATGTAGTTCATCGAACTGTTCATACTGAGATTGCGGTACAGTGAGGATCGGGAAATTTGCCCTTTCACCACTGTAGCTGTAATCTTGGAGTTGGCATATATAATTAGTGGGGAATGTGGGGGGCACAGCCCCCCCCACATGAGCGGAATTCGATGAATGACATTATCAATGAAATGCTGTTCATTGAAGTGTCACTTCGATGAAGTGATATATACCCAGAAATCAATGCAGCTCTGACTGCAGCATATACTAGGCAATGATCCTTGTCTCATGTCCTGCAGTGATTAATGCACCGCCCTGCCCTGAAATAGGTTGCTTCTGAACTAAAGGATCAAAGTTGTTAGCGAGAACTAATTGCTTTCATCTGGGGCTCAGGATTCCAGTTGGGTTGTGATTTAGAAGATGCGTGCATAAACAATGTGGGAGAAATTATTTGTATGATATTGTACATAAATCAATATTTGCTAGTATTTAGTTGTACATGGCTGTGCAGTATGATCTATGTACAGGTTGCATATTAAATTCATTTTTTTACAATTATACTTTAGCTGTGGAGTAAGTTTGACTTGAACATTTTTTTATTATATTTCTGATGTATAAATAACTTTGCATTACTGAAGGTGTGAAACTAAAATGTACAACATGTAACACTGCTTACAGTTTGCCCTGTGGAATAAAATGTTCATGGTGACTTAAAATTCATCTGCATGTAATAAGCAATTTATTGACATTGCTAAAACTGTTGTAAAATGTAAAGACTGAATTCATGGAACTGGGACTTGCTTCCTAATTTTATACAAACAGAAGGATATCTAAGCCTGTATAATCATTGCTCTACGTTCTAATTGCCCTATTGGATATAGTAACATTTTCACTGTGAAATAAATTGCAGCATCTACATTTCCAAAGGATATAGTATAATAATTTTCAAGTATCTATTAACTTATCAGTGTGAAAATAAATGAATTTGTGTGCAGGCAATATACAGCACAGGGGTAATGTAATGGCTGTCCATCAAAAAAGAAATTCTTCCTTTTTTATGGCCCTTGTTTCAATGATTTTGATTGATCTTGCTAGACTCAAAGGCATCACTGTTCTAGGAATAGGGAAGCAAACAAATCATAAAACAATATATAATACAGATAATGAGCATCTCGCACCAGCAAATATCAAATGCAGATATGACTTACAGGAACGCCTAGGCAGAGCTGAAGTATATAATGTGGGCTGGATAGAATTACTGGGAGCAGGGACTGACAGGTAATCACTCAGGGCTACAAATGTATATGTATGTATGCGTGTGTGTGTGTGTGTGTGTGTGTGTGTGTAGATAGATATAGACATAAATATAGATATACATATATAGGGAGAACAAGAAACTAAGAACTTTCATTAAAAAAGCACACTTCCATTCGAAAGGATAACTCAGGAAATTTGTTGTGCTTTATGTGTAGAGTCACACGGTTTGTAAATAGAGATTGGAGAAATGAAACAAACACCTGCAGAATATAGTTGTTCTGATTTAAATCTTTTTTTGAGCTTTAATTACATACAGCTGCAATTATAGTACACGTGCAGCACCCCAAATGTAAATTATTTTTCTTAAGATATGTTTGTAGCACTAAAGTGACACAGTATGTAAAGTGTGAAATGCATAAAGCATAAAACATATTCAAAGAAATAACTATGAGTTTAACAAATAAGCATCAATAAAATTAACTCATGCATTATCACTTGGTTAGATTTGTGTCCTCATCACTAGTGTCCTCTTTATTTCAATATATTCCCTTTCTACCCACTCAAGTTACGCCCCAATACGTACAGAATGCCTCCTTTTCCTACTGCTTCCAGTTCCTTATCTTTACTACCGTCATAAAAAGCATGTGTTTGCTTCCCCCTCCTCCATAATCCCCCTTTTCCTGACAATATGTGCCCACTCCTATGATCTCTTTCCTCCTGCACCTAGCTCACCTCAGTTAACCAAACCTCTTCATCCTATCCCTACCCTGTAAAAGTCCAAATCTTCTACCCATTTCTCTTCCATTTTTCCTTATATCCTTTTCAGTTTATACTCTGTCATTATCTGTTGTAACAATCAGGTGGTGCAGTGGTGTAGTGGTAGTGTTGTCACCTCACAGCCAGAGGTTCTCCAGTTTGATTCTCAGCTGGGGTCCCTTCTGTGCAGAGTTTGCATATCCTCCCTGCATTTGTGTGGGTTTCCTATGGGTACTCCGGTTTCTTCCCACAGGTCTCCGCTGAAAATTGGCTTCTTTCCAAATCAAACTTTCCTGGTAAACAAATGTTAAATAAATATATTTTCATATTTTTTAAACTCCTTGCTCACTGATCTTCTCACGTTTCTCTTGCCCAACTTGCATTTCATCACCTCAATCATCTTCAGTAGCACAGTCATTATTCTCTCACTCTTTGTACAGACTGTGTCCTTTCTCAATGATCACATGCAAAAATTCCATATTAACTCTTGGAATTTGTTAAATATTCCCTCTTATTCCTTCCCTACCCTTTCCTATTGCCTCTTGCCCACTGACATTCCCAATATATAGACACCATTGTCTCCCTCTCTGCTATACAATTACAACATTGGCAATCAGCCTTTTTGCCCTCTTTGTACAATCATTATGGTAATATGAACCAAACTGTGTAATAGCTTCATTTTGACCCTTTAATACCATTTTCTCTGCATTCCACACATCCCCTATGCCTCCTCGAAATTCCGCACACCCCATGCCTCCTCAGCATTCCACACCCCCATGCCTCCTTGGTATTGTGCACATCCCTCATGCCTCCTTGATATTCCACATCCCCCATGCCTCCTTGGTATTGTGCACATCCCTCATGCCTCCTTGATATTCCACATCCCCCATGCCTCCTTGGTATTGTGCACATCCCTCATGCCTCCTTGATATTCCACATCCCCCATGCCTCCTTGGTATTGTGCACATCCCTCATGCCTCCTTGATATTCCACACATCCCCCATGCCTCCTCAGCATTCCACACAACCCCATGCCTCCTCAGCATTCCACATCCCCCATGCCTCCTTGATATTCCACACATCCCCCATGCCCCTCAGCATTCCACACAAACCCATGCCTCCTCAGCATTCCACATCCCCCATGCCTCCTTGATATTCCACACATCCTCCATGCCTCCTTGGCATTCCACACATCCCCCGTGCCTCCTTGGCATTCCACACATCCTCCATGCCTCTTCCCATTCTCCTTCTCCCACCACTTTTCCTTCTTCTGTATCCTATGCACCCTCCACCTCTTTCTTTGCTGCTGTCCTCCTCCTGTATGTCTATATATTAGACTTGCCTTTCTTTTTTAATCCACACTCATTTCTCCATTGAGACATCCCTTCTTCCATTCTTCTTCTGTTGTACCTCTTACCCTTTCATCTCCAGTTACTCTTTTTTTCATAATCTGTTTTAGTTGCACACAAACCGAGAAACACAGAAGACCAATTATAACAACAGACTATTTATTAACATCCCTAAATGTAAAATACAAATAGTTATCAGAATGTTTAACAAATATAATTTAGCCAATAAAATTAAAATATTCTAGTAATCTCAGACCACTATTCCTTTACTTTTGCATACCTTCATCATTTATTTATTCAATTGTACATTTATTTAGTTATTTAACATTTGTAAATCAGTTTGGTGGATTTTCTAATGACCCATTTCATCTATGACCCCAGCCATTAGACAAACATAGCATAAACGGAAAATAAATAAGGAATATGGAAGAATAGCTTAGAGAAATTCATTTCCTATAAGAAAGTTAAGCAAAATAAAATATGCATACAATAGATTTGCAGTAGCCTATCAACCCTGATCACCTCTACAATAAGCATTATGTAAAAGGAAAATAAATATGTTAATTTCAATAGAAAAGAATAATTATATTAGCAAAATACAGCAGACTAAGTCAAAGTAAACCAAGCCCATACTAAAATTGTACATCATATGAACACACCTTTCACTAATAATTCAGTGACATTAACAAGTTATTAAACTCTTCTAAAACACATATAAATTTTACCTTAATACCCCCAGATCTAATAATGCAAACAAAATAGTACAGACATAAAATGTCAAAAATGTTCGGTACATTTTTTTTTTCTTTTTCACAAGACACTGAACTCTTTACATTACGTCCACAAGAAAATATGCTGTTGTACACAATGCAATGCATATGTCCCAACAGCTGTGTCTTACCAACAACTGGACGGCTGCAAAAAAGTAAAAAAAGTAAAAAAGAAATCCCACACACACACACACACACACCTCTCACTCTGAAATCCCACACACACACCTCTCACTCTGAAATCCCACACACATACCTCTCACTCTGAAATCCTACACACATACCTCTCACTCTGAAATCCCACATACACACCTCTCACTCTGAAATCCCACACACACACCTCTCACTCTGAAATCCCACACACATACCTCTCACTCTGAAATCCTACACACATACCTCTCACTCTGAAATCCCACATACACACCTCTCACTCTGAAATCCTACACACATACCTCTCACTCTGAAATCCTACACACATACCTCTCACTCTGAAATCCCACATACACACCTCTCACTCTGAAATCCCACACACACACCTCTCACTCTGAAATCCTACACACATACCTCTCACTCTGAAATCCCACATACACACCTCTCACTCTGAAATCCCACACACACACCTCTCACTCTGAAATCCCACACACATACCTCTCCTCTGACCTTGAACACACCTCTCACTCTGAAATCACACACACACACCTCTCACTCTGAAATCCCACACACACACCTCTCACTCTGAAATCCTACACACACACCTCTCACTCTGAAATCCTACACACATACCTCTCACTCTGAAATCCCACACACACACCTCTCACTCTGAAATCCCGCACACACACCTCCCACTCTGAAATCCCACACACACACCTCTCACTCTGAAATCCCACACACACACCTCTCACTCTGAAATCCCACATACACACCTCTCACTCTGAAATCCCACACACACACCTCTCACTCTGAAATCCTACACACATACCTCTCACTCTGAAATCCCACATACACACCTCTCACTCTGAAATCCCACACACACACCTCTCACTCTGAAATCCTACACACATACCTCTCACTCTGAAATCCCACACACACACCTCTCACTCTGAAATCCTACACACATACCTCTCACTCTGAAATCCCACATACACACCTCTCACTCTGAAATCCCATCTTCCACACATTACTCACTCTGAAATCCCATCTTCTGTCCATCCGTTTCAGTTCCCGCTCGCAAGTAGTCCTCTAAACTGAACCGCTCGCTCGCAAGTAGTCCTCTAAACCGTCCGTTTCGGTTCCCGCTCGCAAACTTGAAAATATGTGCTGCACTGCGCACGATGATGTCAGCACGCCCGCGACTACACTTCTTTCTTCTTAAAGAAGAACGCCCTAAAAAAATATATATATATTTTTTTAAATTAAATGATTACCTAGTCAGCGGATTCCAGGGGGCCCAAAGTGCCCCGTGCCGCTTGGTGCCCTTAGGCAATTGCCTCACTTCGCCTCTCGTAGTTAAGCCACTGGCCTCAGTACATGGAATATCAAATTTGCTATTATTCATACTGCATTAAAGTGTCTTTGTAATGCATGTTGTTTCTCACCCCTCCTTTGCCTAGGATATGTTGCACCTTTATACCTCTGCTAGAGTTACCATGACTGCATCCTCTGCTATTTCCATACAGGTAATTGACAGATACTTTAGGAGCTACTTCTCCTTGATTTATCTTGTGTCCCACACCCCCTTCCTTCCTCCCTCTGATCTTACCAGAACTCATTTCTTTCCCTTCCCTTTAAACTTGATTTTGCTTTGAATTAGTCAAATATCAGCAGACGTCTTCTGAGAGCCCTGTCAGTGCTCTCCAATAGCAGCATGACTTATCCTTGTACAACACAAAATGCAATGCAATAGTTTGCTTTTTTAATCTGTTTCCATGGCTCCCACTTTCTTCTGCCTGGTCCTGGTAGATATCTGTTCTGCTTGGTTATCAGTTCCACTTCCCTGTCCGTCCACCTTTTCTTTCCTTCCTCTTCCTGCCTGTCCTACCCCTAACTCTGGCTTTGATTCCATTCCTTCAGTACTCACCTGATTTTGTTCACTCCACCTTGCTGTCTTGCATTTATCCTTTTAGACTTCCTTCACATTCCTTCATTGCTCCTTGCTCCTTCCATTTGTAGTGTGCCTCATCCTCAGCCTAATCTGGGCTAATCACTGTTTTCCCCCTCTAGTGTCTCATTTACTGCAGCATTCTCTAAAAGACATCTTTCCAGGATTTCTGTCCTACATACCTTCTGAAAGACTTCCTGATACCTGAAAAATATGTCCAGATATCACGCAAGTACTACATTGTTCCTGATAAAGGTGAATTCCCATGTCTTCGGGTGCTTTTCTCCACTCATATTCCGCCATTAACATTTGGGCATATTCTGCATAAGGTCTCTCTGCACATTCTGACTGCACGCTACTTTTTCATGGCAAACATTCTATCCTTATCCAGATCAGTTGTCACATCTATTGTTTCACTTCTTTTCCTTCTTATTTGCTTCCATTGTTGAAAAAAAGTTGCTGTAAAAATGTCCATCATTTTGATTGGTGCATATATATTTTCTATTTTCAAATATTTCCCTTTAATTCAGCCCTGCCATACAAACAGTCTACCTTTTCCACTTCTGCTTACCACCCCTGTGATTGCATGTAACTCATTTCTGAACAGAATTGCTTCTTTTTCCCTTCTTGCTTTGTGATCAATTTTTCCTTATAGGATATTCCTCAGCCAGTATTTCCCACTTTCCTTTACTTATCCTAGTTTCCTACAGCAATATTCTATCTCTTTTGCATGTTTCCAGTTTGGAATCCATCCTTTTTCTTTTTGGATGGATTATAACATCAACTGGCTAAGGCTCTTGCCACCCCATAGTGCCTTTTTCAGGCAGTGTCTCAAGGACAAAATTCCCGCTGTAAAAACTCCATTAAAAACAACCTCAGTGTTCTGCTGCTAAACACTAGGCATCTTAACCTGAAACTGCATTCATTGGAAGCAGTCCTCACCTTAGAAGACACAGACATTTGTGCAGTCACTGAGTCCTGGTTCAAGGCTGTGGAGGCCACTTCAGCCATCCCGGGTTACACCTCCTTCTACAGGTTCAGACCACAAACTGAAGGCATGAAAACTGAAGGAGGCAATGTATCAATATTTATTAAAGATAAGTACATCTCAAGATTGGTTAAACAGTATGATTTTATGGAAATATTTCAGGTACAATTAAATGTTGGCAGGACACCTATTCAAGTCATTGCCATCTGCAGGACTCCATCCATGAATCAGGACACCTCCTCCGCCTATTTAGATTTACTTGAGTCTATCAAGATATATCCTAACACCATGGTTTTGGGCGACTTTAACTACCCATCCATTGACTGGGTAAATTACTCAGGCTCAAACTCACTTGCCCAAAGGTTCCTCAACTTTGTTAACTCCAGGGGCTGGGACCAGCTAGTTTACACCCCCACAAGAGGTGCCAACATCCTGGATTTGGTGCTTACCAATATGGGGGACCACTGAAGCACCCTCCATGAGGTCTTCCCTGGAGAGATCCAACCACAAATCAGTGTCATCCGAAGTAACTATCACACCTGACCCCCACCAGTAGCAACTAAACTAAAAAACTTCTCCAAAGCAGATTATAACCTCTTACAGGATGGTATAAATAGCTTCACTTCACCTCCCCCCTCAGATGGAACTGGCAACTATGCCAAGTTCTACACCAATGCTTTATACAAACACCTGTATAACTGTATTAACTCAGACATACCTTATAGAACCAAAACAAGCTCCTCAAGGACAAGCAAACCTGCCTAGTAGAGAACTGCCATTAACAGACAATACAATAAGAGGAAGAAATTGCAGTCTATGAGTAAGCGGAAGTGAGCACTAAACTGGAAACACTCCTTCCCCAGGTTAAACAAGCAAATAAGACTTCTTGTGAAGTCCTCCAAAGCAAACTATGAATCCAAATTAGCTCCCCCAACTAAGGACAGCCATAAGGCATTCTTTAGTTACATCTGTAACCTAAATGAAAAGGTCCATATTTATGCTGACGTGGTAATTAATGATACTACATATAGTGATCCTGTGGACATAGCTAACCGGTTGGCCAACAGGTTCTGTGAAAACTTCACTCCCCTGTCCCCGCCACATTTATCTCATGACATCCCTACCACCTGTCCCCTACCTTGAATCTCTGAAGAGCAGGTCGTAAATGCCCTCTCTAAGGCCAAAAACACAGCATCTATGGGACTTGATAACATCCCATACTGTGTCCTGCATGGGCTCCAACAAGAATTAGCAACACCATTGCGTACTTTTTTTCAATCATAGTCTAAGCACCAGCTTCATCCTAGCTGAATGGAAAATGGCCAGGGTTATTCCCTTGCACAAAGGTGGTACTTCCACTGATCCTGGGAACTATAGACCTATTAGCCTGAATAGGCTTATCTGCGAGACCATGGAGTGAATTATCATGGACCTTATCAACAAAGATATAGAATTATCCCCAAACACTTGATCCTACTCAGTTTGGTTTTGCCAAAGGGAGATCATGCCTGTTAAACCTTATGGACTTTGTTGAGACAGTCACCAAAGCCTTGGGTGAGGGAAAATCTGTGCACACAGCCTACCTAGACTTAGCCAAGGCTTTTGACACTATTTCCCATGCAGGCATCATTCACAAACTCACCCAGTTTGTTATCAACCCTTATATTGTTAGCTGGGTTGTTAACTGGCTCACTGACAGAACACATACAGGGATGTGTTCTACAGGGATCAGTCCTGGGACCTCTACAGTTTGGAATCTATCTCACCGAAGTACAAACAAAAACTAAATGTTTGTGACTGACAAAGTTTGCTGATGACTGCAAACTGGGAGTGGTCATAGAATCTCCAAATGATGTCAATATCCTACAAGAGGGTCATACACAAACAAATGATTGGTGCCAAAGTCATGGCCTTATCCTCAATGTAAAAAATGTATTATCATCCCTTTCGGTAAGAGCAATGTTCCTGCTAACTACCACATCAATAGCAACACCCTAAGTACACACTCAGTGGTGAGAGACCTGGGCACACAGGTTGACAGAAACCTTGCCTTTGATCACCATGTCTCCACAGTGGTAAGAAGGGCATTCTATACTGCTCATCTCATAAATAAGGGTATTGCCTCCAGAAAAAAAGAAGTTATAACTTCCCTGTACTCTTCCCTCATCAGGCCAATAATTGAGTACAACACCCCTTTTGGTATGTACCTTTCCAAGCACCTGCAACAATTGGAGACCACAATGGTTCCTCACAAGGAAAATTGAAGGTCTTCAGCATCTGTCCTATGTGGATCATCTGAAATCACTGTCACTTTATTCGGTTTCATACAGACAACTCAGAGACAATCAATGACCCTGCTTTATTGGAAATGCTTCCCATCCGCAAATCAAATGGTACACAGGTTACTCGTTCTAAAACCTTAACCTGGTATGTGACATTAATAGAACCTGCTGGAGGGACAGATTTGTCTCCCAAAGGTTACCACACCACTGGAACAGATTCCAACTTCATGTCAAACAGAGCACCTCATTGGCCCTCTTCAAAAGCAAACTAGATGATTGTGTGGGTAACCATAAATAAACCCTGGGGGTTCCACCTGTGTCCCTCTTGGACAGGGGTAATAGGTGCTGATCATGGAAATTAGGGTAGAACTTGGCTAGGCTTGTAACGGCCCTAGGGCTATTAGCCTATAACTTCCCAACTTCCTAACTAACACCCTTTTATGTTCCATGTCATTATAATCGGCCTCAGCTTTGTTCAAGACTCTGTTTCCTTTTCACGCCCTGACATCCCTAATTCCACCTCCCCGTGTCAGAATTCACTTCCTTCCTTCCTCGGTTACTCTGAAGTCCATATAGATTCAGATGCCCTGGAATTCATTGTAACCTCTGACATTCCATAGGTATGTTGCTCTGGGCTCAGGCCAGCTACTGTCCTATTTATGTAGTTCTATACCTTTCCTCTCCCCTTTCAAGAAAAGCTTTCAAAAACTCATATTAAAAGAAGAAAAATGTATGAATATATAATCTTAAATTAAAAATCTCAGAAAAAGAAGAAGAAATTGTTAGTCAACTAAGTAAGCTTGACTTTGCCAACGTATCAGGCATAGATGGCATTACAAACTGGGATTTACAAACAAAGGAAATTATTGGCTAAATCATTAAAGTTATTTTTATAGAAAAGTTACAGTACATAAGGGATTGAAGAACTCCCTGACAGGAAGATAGCTATAGTAATGCCAGGATTCATGGGAAAGGTAAACAACATAAGATAAATTACAAGTTATTAGCCTTTCATCCTATTCAGTTGAAGTGATGGAGAGTATTTTCCTAGACATCTTATTAAATGCATCTTTCAAACTAGGCTAATTTAATATATAAAACCATGCTTATGAAAAGGTTAGATCTGGAACAACGTGTGATATAACATTTTACAGTACTGTTATAGCAGCTATGGAGAATACTATTTAGATTGATATTACATATATAGATTACCCTTCAACTCTTGATAAGGTCAATCATGACATTTGGTCAAAACATTTACAAGTCTACCTTTCTCTGGCATCTTTGGTAAATGCAATAAGACTTGGTTGTTTGCCCGTGGGACAGCTGTGAGTGATAGGATATGACTAACATGTCCCACAGGGGTTGGCTTTATCCTCTTGTATGGTTAAAATCAACTTGCTGGATCTAGAAATACTTTCAGAAGTATTTCATAACTTTAGGAAAAAGACTTAAAACAAGGTAAACTGATTCCAAGTCCAACTGATTGCAAGATTTTACAGAATAGCTTATATAATTTGTGTAAATGTGCAAAAAAAATTACATGGTCGTTAACACTGATAAAACTAAGCAGAGGAAATTCAGTTCTAAAATATTAGTAAAATATCACTTTGGATACTGTCTCAACATCTAAGCATTACTATTGATGACAAACTATCCTTCAAGGAACATCTCAATTATATTATAACAGAGAGTTATAAATTGATGGACAGTGTAAAAAAATAACTTACATCATATGATATGGAGGTACTACAAATAGTTTTATCTCCATAATAAAATCAAAGATGGAATTCAGTATCAAATTAGGGTACCCATATAATAAAAAGCAAGAGCAGAGGTTAGAGTAAACACAGAGGAGGTTTACTAAATCAATAAAAGTAATGCAGAAAGGTTTCAGAAATTGCAACTTTTTGTTTGATTAAATATAGACAAGAGGGGGGACTTATTTCAAATTTACAAAGCAACAATAGATTTATACCAGTGGGAATCCCTTCAGCTTAAAAAGACCAATAGAATTCACACAGTTAGATTAATAAAAGCTTTCTCAAAGAATAGGATATCTAACAGCTAATTTACAGAGAGTTGTTTACTGTTTGAATAAATTACCATGGCACATTAAAGACAGTCAATCTTTAGAATCATTTTAAGAATTCATTGGCTGCCAATTTCATTAAGGAAGATTAGAACTGATATCAGTACTATCAAGCTGTTTGGTGCTTTGGCCCATGTTTGTAGTTTATTGTATTGTTGTACAACAGCAAAGAAAATTCCTTTGACTGTCTGTTCATTGCTTCAGATTTTGAGCAGCTCCATTCTTCGTACTTTCCTCTTCGTTAAGTCCTTTGCTCCTGGTTCTTTTCTTAGATTGTATTTTGATGTTTTCTTCTGACTTGTCCAGTTTCTTTACACTCTTGGTCAACCAGCACTGTTCATTTGTGTCTTTGGAGTTGTGCAAGTTATCTTTCTCCCCTGGTCTTCAGGTCTGTCCCTTTCCACAATCTGATTGTACCATAACTCATTTTTCATAAATTCTACATTTGTTTTGTTTCCAGGGAAAGTCTGTTCTCTTTGGGACATAGTATACCTGCTTCCTACTTTTACAACCCCATCCAGTGCCACATTTCTATTCTTTTTATCTGTGTTTCACTGTATGCCTTCCCCCCACACTCCTACTTCCATACTGACTGTAGATGGTAACAGTCTGTCTGGCCTTGCTCTTTTGCCTATTGAACAACTTGAAGCTGAAGAGTGTTTTGCTATCCCTTGCACCTCTGATGTGTGAATTCTGTGTCAGTTCATTTCCTATTCCATCTCACCAAGGAAATTTAAATTACTCATTCGTGTCCTACTGGTCCAAATACAATCTTCAGCACACCACATCAAAAAAATGTTAAGGCTGTCCTGACCATGGAGTTGAATACACGCCAATCCTCGGCACTGTCAAAATCATGAGCTATCTGACCCAGGACAGTATCTCCAGTGTTATCACTTTCTTTAGCCTTGGTATCAATAATTTTATTTGCTTAAAAGAAAGCATCTGAAAAGTCCTCCATTAATTTAATAACCGTATCCTGATACAAGATCACTTTTAATCTCTATGATTGATTATTATTTGTTGTTTGAGCTTGTAGGAGTGCAAGCAATCTGGTACATAATTCTTATAGTGGTCCACCTCACTCTTTTCCCTAAACTAAGTAAATTCTTTCCATTTTAGGTACTTTGAGTCCCAGTAGGCTAACTTTCCTTGCCAGTAGCATCTCTGAATCAGATATTTACTCAGACACTCTCAGTATCTAAATGTTAAGTTCTTGCAATTACTTTCCAGGTCATCTATCTTGCTGCTTTACATTGTCATCATTATTTCCAGATCTTTCATCTTATTATTTCTGTATCTCCACCCAGAGTGCTCTGTGATCATCTATCAAGTGCTGAATTTCTCCATTTAGGCTTTCTGTCTCACACTGCTGGTTACTGTTTGGGACTCTCACTGTTTTCATGCTGTCTGCAACGTCTGTCAGCTTCTTAAACAAAACACTTACATTTCTTCATTACTTCCAGTGCAGTGCACCTTTAAAAACGGTCACCTGATTGTTAATGTTTTATTGCCCTTACATTTCTGCCCCTCACCCCGCATTTCTTCCTGTGGAAAGATATTTCTTTTTATTTTTTCAGTGACTTTTGCCTTCAGCTCCAGAGCTGAGCTACCATCATGCTCTGGTTTACTAGTGCACCCCTCAAATTCTCTATATATTTTATGGTATATATGAAGGAAGTGATATAGATATAAGGTGATAATAGTATATTATTTTTTACAGCAATGTGGATATGAAAATGTGATCATATTGTACATAATGCACTCTGGGTGTCTACAGAAGCTTGATAGTATGAACTTAGATTAAGAAATATTTATTTCAGAGTGAATAACTGTTGTATTATTTTGTTATTTGTATTAATTTTGCATGGTGTTGAGATAACATTAACATTATGATTATGTTTTCTCTAGTCTTGTATACACTCTTTTTCACTTGCGTCATATACATTCAATTTCTTGATTGTAATTTGTTTTGGTTAAATAAGCATGTCTAAACCTTTACCTTTCAAGGAGCGTGAAGGATAGAGGAAGTAGTGAGGTCAGGTAGAAGTGGTGTTGACTAAACAAACTGTAGTAATAAAGAAAACTTGATCTAACATTTTCACATTCAGGTGTAGTGGCTGCAGAGTTAAATGAATAAACTTAAGGTTAAAAATGTGGCTTCTTTAAGAGATGAAACCTCTGTGCTGCCAAAAATGTCAGGAGATACGGCAGTCAAGGTGGTTTTAGTCCATGGAAACAGACAGGGAATCTTATTGTAAGGAAAGCAACCAGGAAAGTAAAAGGCCTTAGGAAAAAATGACATTTAGAAGAGGTGATCACAAGAAAATTTTCTGCAAGATACTGTCTCAAAAAATTAGGAGGAGGAGTGATGGATTCTTGGCATGCGGGGTAACAAAGATAATTAAAAAAACCTTCTGCATCTCCAGCCAAGGCTTCTATGACCTTTACAATAATAACCTTCTAAAAAATAAATGCAGAAAGACTTTTTGGAAGGAACTGCTTGTATCGTTCTTCATTAGAGCTGTGGTGGGCAAGATATTGCTCGAAGAAATATTTTTATTTAAGCATTCGGATAATTTAACATTTGCAAACTAAGGGGCTTTTAGTAAAGTTCTGGAAATTATATGAAAAAAGAACGATTATTTGAAATGAAAAGTGTTGTGTGTACTCTGAGGTGGACAGCATAACTAAGTTTAAAAAAATAACAGCATTCATTGATGAAAGACACTGTAATGGAGAGTGGTACATTAAGTAAAAAGTTGGGACACAGAAAATCTTCCAAGGTGCTTATTCCTTGGAAGTTATATAGGAATACTATATTATGTTATGCAGCCTATAAACTGTTTCAGATATGGCAACAGAGAATAGCCAAGGTGAGCGGCATTGTATCTAACTATACAGTATGCAAAGAAGTTGGTCATGAGTAAGAAAAAATGGATGAAGATAAGGAGTGCTTTGCTTGAAGACTGAGATGCATTTTAAACTATATTATTTCAATGAGAATGTTTATCACCAATAATGAGGATATACAGCTGGACCTCGGCAATACAGAATAGAGGCAATTAACTGAAAACATAGAGGAAAAAAGACAATAGGCCTGACGTAGTTAACAATGAACAACAAGAAATAACTGATTCTAGAAACTGCTAGAAAATAAAAATTAAAACAAACAGTTAAGAGAAGAAAGGCTGTGAGAGCTTGTAGAAAACAAATGGAGAAATTAAAAAGAACAAAATGGTATCATATTAGTAAATATAATAAGACTCAGGCAATGCAGAATAAAATATCCAAAGCAGAGAAGGAAGAACTGTGGAGGAAGGGGTTTAAGATGAGAAGTTTACAGTATTCTCAAAAGAAGAAATGAAAGAGACAAATAAATTGACTGTGTCTTAAAAAAATCAGAAAGTTCATATAAATGAAGATTCTTACATTGTAATATAAACAGTTCAGTTTAGAAGCTGGTGCTATAGCTGAATGTTGTTTACTTATTTATTTGATTCCAGAAAAATCTGTAGTACACTTCCATGACACCATAAATACAAACATACATACATACAGTTCAGCTTTACAAAGTCATATCTAGTATGCAATAAAAAGATTTAGACAATTTGTAACTGATACAACAGAGAAGGAGTAAATATATAAAACTGTTTTTTTTTTAAATATGTGATCACATTAAACCAGAAATTTGAGGAAAATGGAAACAATGGTTAACAAAAACACAGTAATACAAAACGTAAGAGAAGAAAGTTACAGCTGAAGCTTCTGTTTAATCACACTATCATTAAAAGTTTCTATAACACTCAAACAGCACTAATATCAATGCGCATAATGTGAACACCGAATGATTTACATTATGTATGTCAACTCTCTACTAAACATATGCTGAGTATCAGTCTTGGCACATGCAAAATCTTTACAACAAAATGCAAAAGAAAACATACTTTCTTGCAGGGTGTCAAGCCCCACTGCATCCCCACACTCCCTGCTAGTTATATATTTTATCTCGAGGATTACACAGTTCTCGGGGAAAGGATGAATTTCCCAACCCTGAGAATTGTCCACTCTGCTACTTTTGTTGACAGATATCAACCAAAACAGCATTCGACAAAACTGGCATATATATCTATATATATCTATATCTATATATATATATATATATATATATATATATATATATATATATATATATATATATATATATATGTATATATATATATATATATATATATATATATATATATATATATATATATAAACTATATATATATATATATATATATATATATATATATACTTGCTATATATATATATATAACCAACTATAATGAACATTGTACATATATATATATATATATCAGCATATATTCAGACATATATATATATATACCAATATTACTCAAAAAACACCATCTTTTGGTAGAGTAAGTTACTGATCATCAAGAGTTTTAGAAGAGAGTGGACTTAATTCATGAATCAATCAGCAATCCTGTGGTGTGGCAGAACTACTACTAAGTCAATCAAAATTAGGAACCTTATTCATGTCTCGACAACCTGTCATTAAACATACATCAAACAGATTGTATCATCCGCTTCTAAGAGTCTGATGCTGCTTTTGGTTAAAAACTCTATCAACCAGTCTTTTTGGTAAAATAGAACACTAATTAATTCAAAATGAAAGGCGGGGTGAACCTAGTTTATATCCCCAACAACCAATAACTGAAAATATTTCAGTAAACTATGTCCTCTTACTGATATTGGTTAAAAACCTTACAATCAATCTATCATTTACCAGAAAGAAGCCCCCAAACAAAAAACAAAAAATAAAATTTGAAATATGAGTAGTTATTAAAACAAAACCAACAAAAAAATAAACTATGCTGCTTGCTGTTCAAAAAAAAGTTAGTAAAGTACACAACAAGTGAAACATAAAGTATTTATAACCATTCGGACATTCATGTGCAACAAATGATAAATAAAAATAAATAAAAAAAAAAAAAATATATATATATATATATATATATATATATATATATATATATATATATATATATACACACACACACACACACACACACACACACACACACACACACACACAAGGGCCAATGTAAACATCTAAGTAAAAATAAATATATACCTTAGGGCATTATATAAAGGCAACAACAAAAAAAAAAAAACTATAGAATATGAGTCAGCCCTTCAACCATTAGAATGTTAAAAGGAGGAGACAAACATATAAATAGATGAGTCTAACAAAAGCAATATATCATAAATAAATATATTATAAATTAAAAATAGACATCATACACTAAACAAAAACAGCTTCTTTACAGAAACCGCTAGCAGGTGCCATAAACACATTAAGCATAGGTTCATAGGTCCATAGGTGAGTACTAGGCTAATGGCCCTGGAGCCTATATAAGCCTAGCCCAAGAAGATTCCCTGGCATCATGCCGCCCAAAGTTAGTTCCCAGTGCCTCTGTCAAGCAAGGCCACTGAAGTGATCCCCGGGATGAACTTCCTATGGCCCATCCACTTGTCAAGATTTCTCTTAAAGAGGGCCAGTGAAGTGTTCTGCTTGATGTGCATGGGAAGTTTGTTGCAGAGTATAGGAAATCTCTGGGTTAGGAACCTGTCCCTCCAGCATGTTCTGTTTATTGTGGTAATGAGGTTTAGGTCCCTGGAGCATGTGGCATGGAGGGACTGGAATTTTTTTAGGTGTAGCATATCTAGCAGATCTGGGTCAGACATGTCTTTGTAGGTCAAGCAGAGATCACCCCTAAGTAGGCAATAAGAGACAGAGTATAGCTGGAGTTTTTTGAGTCTGTCCATACACAGCATGTGTCTAAGGCCTAAGATCCTCTTAGTGAGGTATTTTTGTGGCCTTTCTAGTTGTTGTAGGTGTCTAGTGAGGTACATACCAAATAGGGCATTGTATTCTATAATAGGTCTAATTTAGGGACAAGTAGAGAGGAATTATGACCTCTTTCTTCCTGGATGAGAAACCTTTTGTAATGAGATGTGCCACATAGAAGGTCTTTCTGACTACAGTGGCAATGTGGTTATCAAAGGAGAGGCTGCTGTCAACCTGTGTCCCCAGGTCTTTTATCACACCTTCGGTGTTTAGTGGACTACCGCCTATGTGGTAGTTAATAGGCACTGAATTTTTCCCAAAGGGAATGACAATGCACTTTTTGGCATTGAGCTTAAGGCCATGGTTTTGGCACCAGTCATTGGTGTCAGTGAGGCCTTTTTGTAGAATATCTACATCAGTTGGAGAATCAATAATTGCTCCCAGTTTGCAATCATCTGCAAACTTGGTCAGCCCTTTGTGTTAGCCTGAACTTCAGAGAAGCAGATGCCAAAGAGGAGAGGACCTATGACCGATCCCTGTGGGACACCACTAGTAACTGGTCGGTAGTCAGATTTGAAGTCCGCTACTTTCACAGTGTGGGTTCTATCAGTGAGCCAGTTAGCAATCCATCTTATGACATAGGGGTTTATGCCTAGTTTAGTGGGTCTATATATGATTCCTGAGTGAGGGATGGTGTTGAAGGCCTTGGCAAGATCTAGGTAGGCTGCGTGAACTACCTTGTCCTCATCCACAGCTCTGGTGACAGACTCGAAGAAGTCCATCAGGTTGAGCAGGCATGATCTCCCTTTCACAAACCCAAACTGCATGGGGTCCAGAGTTTGAAGATTCCCTATGTCCTTATTTATAAGGTCCATGATGATGCGGTCCATAGCCTTACATATCAGACTCATCAGAATAATGGGGCAGTAGTTCCAGGGTCTGTAGTCGTTCCCTCTTTGTGGAGTGGGATGACCATAGCAGTGCACCATTCGTTAGGAACAAAGCCTGAAATGAGGCTGTGATTGAACAGGGTAATCAGGTCTGGTGCCAGTTGACTTTATAATTCATCTAGAACACAGCCAGGGATATTATCAGGTCCCATGGAAGCTGTATTCTTGGCTTTGGACAGTGTGGTTTTTACCCGTATAACCTGGTAAGAGGGACTTGGCATTCCTCAGGTACTGTGATAGGCCCTTTAGGAGGTGAAAGGGGGGGTAAAGTTCACACTGAACCTGTTGGCCAATATGTTGGCAATATCATTTGCTTCTGTATATGTATTGCCATTGTGCTGATCTCAGTACTGCCATGTAGATTCTTGACTTAAGTATAGAATGCCTTGTGGTTGTCTTTAGAATCTGCAGCAGTTTTGTTTTCGTAGCTAGCTTTAGAGGATTTGATGATGGATCTCAGTTTTTTGCTGAGGATGACAAGGGAGTTTTTCCAGTCTTGGGATTTCATTCTTTTCTGCAACAGTTTTTTTTCCTTCTGTTGCAGAGTTTGTTTATGGTGGGGCACAACAAGATTGGCTTCCTTTTTTTGGAAGAGAGCATCTTGGTTCTGTTTGGTATGGCCCGTTCCATGCACTTGTGTATGTGCTCATACAGTGCATTGGTGTATGATTCAGTCATGCACCTATTTTCCATTTGCATGGGTGTCATGAAATTAGCCAACTCTGTTTTTAGAAGTCCAAAATTGGCTTTGGAGAAGTTTTTTACATTGGTTTCCTTTGGGGGAAATAGAGTTGGGTGTGGATATCCATGGTGATTACCTTGTGGTCAGATCTGACCAGGGAGGAGTTCATTACTGGTGTAGAGCAACGATCAAGGATGGTTCTACCCCTAGTGGGGGTAAGAATGAGTTGGTCCAGGGTGTTGGAATTAATGAATTCCAGAAAACATTGAGAAAGTGTGTTGGTACATGAGTAATTTTCACAGTTAATGGAGGGGTAGTTAAAGTCTCCCAGCATAGGGGTATTGGGTTGTACTCTAATATTTTCAAGTGTGTTTAGGAATGTGGAGTGGGAGTCTTGGGACATGGTGGGGGATGTATAGCAGGCTACAACCTGGATTGTAGTTTTACCCTGTGTTAGTTTTACCCGAAGTATCTCTGATGTGTTATGTTGGCCTACTAGTCTGGAGGTGTGCATATCCTTTATGAATTTGGAGACACCACCGTCTTTAGTGCTTCGGTCCAAGTTTAGGGGCTGAAAGGTGTGGTATGAATTATAGCCTGATAGTGCTTGGGTGCTCTCCAGTGCCTTGAACCAGGTCTCGGTCACTCTACAGATGTGCAATGTTCTCCATTTTAAGGAGTGCTTTGAGCAAGTGCATTTTGAGATTTAGACTTCTATCATTGAGTAGCATTACACTCAAATTTTGTTTGTTTGTAGCTGTTATGGTGCCTAAAAAAGGCACTATAGGGGTGGCAAGAGTCTTGGCCAGTATCCAGAATCCCTGGGGTGATAGGTGCAGGCCATCTCTGGTGAAGTATCGAGGTCTGTCAATCATGTCATCCCAGGCAGACAAGCATATCCTGTGACCTTTCAATGCTGGTTTCAATGGAACGACCACATTCAAACCAGGTGTCTTATCTGCCCTCAGTTCAGTAATCCATCTCATTTCTGCTTGTTCAGTTCTAAGGACAATTTCCCCACCTAATAAACCTTCCAAGATGACCTGGATAGCCATAAATTTAAAATAGTGTACAGGGTATTGTAAGACATGTCTGGTCAATGGACTTCTAGCTGTATATCACTGATATGTTTAGAAATAACTTCCTTAAACTGCCTGTCAGTCTTACCTACATAAAAACAGTCAAATAGGGTATAAATCGCAATATACACCAAATGTCTTGTCTTGCAATCTGCATGACCATAGCAGGAATACAACTTCTTGTCGATGGGATGAATGATCTCAGTAGTGTTAAGAATATGGAACAGCAGCTACATCTAGAACAGGGGTAAGTTCCAGTTCTTGTCTGGACTGAATCGTTGATATAATTCTTATTGTAGCACAAAAGCTGTTTTAATGATACGATTCTTCTTAAAGCTGAAAGATGGTTGTTCACCTACTAGATTTACCAGTCTAGAGTCAGACCTACGGATTTTCCAATTTGATCTAATGATGTTACAGACATTATGTATCATTAGCAAAAGTCACACTGCATCTATGAGATTGTTAATGATTAACGTCACCACTGGGTGGCATACTTTGTATTCTGTCCTTAAAGAATGGCCTCCCTGTTGTATTTCTTAACGCCTATATAAGGTTCTTCTAACCCACAATCTCTGTTGATGTGTAACCTCTAATCTTAAGTCTCTCACTCCTGTTGTCAATTGCTGCAGCATATTGAACATTCTTTTTTATAAATACTTGTAGTGATTTTACCACCTTCATCAATAATGAGTCTCACATCTAAGAAACCTATAGTAAAAGCAGATTATATGCATTTTATATATATGTCTATATATAGGATATATGTTCAGATGGCCACCCTCCAAAAACATTGACTACACAATGGTATAACACTTTCAACGTGCAATCATTCCAAGTACAATAATGTAAACTACATGCACCACCTAAAAGGAAGCCACCACTGCTGAAATCAATTGCCTACCATAAGAAAACTCATAGATAAATCAGCAAAGAAAATATCAAATCTAACATATAAAACAATAAAAATTGCTTGTATGTTGTAGACCTTGTCCCCACACCCCATACTAAAATATACTAATGCCACAATCTCACAGCCTGCATGAAAGGGCAATAAGCCCCAGTTAGATAGAACAACCCATTCTGCATGAATTCAAATATTTGATCAAAAGCGCACCTTCACTAAATGGTGAATTATCTGAACATTCAACCAAATACACTGGGCCCATACATACACACATATATATATATATATATATATATATATATATATATATATATATATATATATATATATATATATATATATGTACACACACACACACACACACACACACATGTATACATGTATAGACATATATATGTCTCTCTCTCTTTATATATATATATATATATATATATATATATATATATATATACACACATATATATACATATATATATATATATATATATATATATATATATATATAGAGAGAGAGAGAGAGAGAGACTCACAGCAAGAGGTTCTCCGGGTTCAGTTTTCAGCTGGCGTGCCTTCTGTGCAGAGTCTGCATGTCTTCCCTGCATTCGTGTGGGTTTCCTCCAGTTGGTCTGGTTTCCTACCACATTAGAAAGACATGCATCTGGAGCATTTCTCCCAGGACCTCAGCTGAAAATTGGCTTTATTCCAAGTCGGACTTTCCTGGTAAACACATGTTAAATAAAAAAAATATATATATATATATATATATATATATATATATATATATATACATATATATATGTGGGTATAGTATGAATATACTGTAGGATGTGTTTTATATGGGTCTATATCAGTTGAGCGAACACAAATACATCGAACCATATTTCGCAAAGTATAAACCTCGAACGTCCAAAACAGCGAATTCCAAAATGTCGATTTGTTTTGGTTGGCCTGTCTGCGGTATAGTTCCGTAAGGTAAGTATGCGGTAGACAGGACTTTAGAGTTAGGATTTGGGTTAAGGTAAGTGCATAGATAGGTAATGTATGTAAGATTTAGTGTAGTGTTAGATGTAGGGTTTTTTTAAGTGTATGTATGTGTGTTATTTATTTTGTTTGGGTGTATGTCTGTAGGGGAAGTGTGAGGTAGTTACGGACCTTACGGTTAGGGAGGGGTTAAGGTTAGTGCATAGATAGTTGTGTACGTGGGGTTTAGTGTAGTGCTGGAAGTAGGGTTTTGTTAAATGTATATATGTGGATTATTTATTTAGCTTGGGTGTATGTTCGGGTAGGTGCTAAGTAGCAGGTGGTGGAGTTGGCCGAGTATGACAGTTCGATATTTTATTTTTCGCGGTTTAGTGCGATCAGGATTTTCGCAGTTTAGTGCGATCAGGATTTTCGCGGTTCGAGGTATGGGGGGGTCAATGTTTAGGTATTCATGTAAAGGGGTTTTTGCTCAACTGATATAAACCCATTTTATACAATGTGAATAGTATGTATGTGTTCCGTATGAATGCTGTCATGTGTACAGTATATTGTGCCTACTACTAATGTACACATGGTTTGTATGTCATACACCTCCGTCTTCTATGTCTGCTTGACCAATAGGTACATGAACTGGTGGTTTTATTTTTGTAGCCTGCCCACATTGCAAGTATAACTAGTTCTGACATATTGGAACATCAGCATGTGTTTTATGTACCATGTTATTCTTTTTTATGTTTAACATTTGCTCCTCTCCCCCTACCATCAGTTGACCCTAGAACTTCTCTTCATCTATGGGGTCTAGCAGTCCTTATGATCCCTGACTATCTCTGACCCATGTTCTGGCCCACAAGAGATCAAAACACCTGGAGTAACATCATACTTCTGTTGCTGGGGAGGGTTTTTCTTTAATTCCTCATGACTTGTGTATATCAGTAGCACCTTGTGGGTGGGACATGAAGTAAACATCAACATTGTCTTGCCTCATGCTGACACAAAGGGCTTGATGTCAGTGGGATGCCCTATGAGATGCCCTTTCCACCTACTCACCAGGTGGATCAATGCAGCAGTGTGCCCCTTATGTCCATACCTCCCTCCCCAAACCAGAATAGGCAAACTCATCCTCCCAGCCTGCACCAAGGCTCAGACTTAGGATGTCTGAGCTATAGTCAGGGCTTTATCCCTCTGTGCCTCCAACAGAGGTTGTATACCACATTACCCTTGACAAACAGAGACATAGCTGGATGGATTAGCGGGTTCACATATGTAACAGGAACTGTATTTGTCAGCACATGATGTACTGTATTACTATGACTGTTAGGCACTGTAATATGTGTCCCACAAGGTGTATCAAATGACATTTTGGCTGGCCATATATAGGTGTGCTTGTACCACCATATCACATATATTGCTACAACATTTATTGCCTCCACATGGGATGTGTAATTTCATTACTCTGTTGGTATGATGTACTCCGAGGGTTTTTGTGGACAACCTGGCCACAGTGCACATAAGGGTAAAGCATACATTGCCATTAGGCAGACAATATGTTAAGACATGACTGTATTGCAACTACTGTGGAGCACTGCCATTGTGTCAGCTGTGTGTGACTCATTTGTGTATACTCATGCAATGTATCCTCTAAGGTCCTGTTATGTGTGATCTATGTCCATATATGCATATGTTGTGATTCTGAATTTACTTTGGTACTACTTTGCTATGCACCACAGCATTGTGCATATTAACAGCGAGAGGGCATTATACAGCTGCGGCCAGTATTAATGTACGTATATACCACAACAAGCTACTATAGGCATGTTTTTCACATGCACACATCACACACACACACACACACACACACACACACACACACACACACACACACACACACACACACATATGCACACATGCACATTACACGACATGTGCACACACACACACACACACACACACACACACACACACACACACACAGTATATGTTCAAGTCAGTGACTGTGACCAACTGCAGGACAGCATCACTGTGTTTCATATGCAGCAGACATTGTGCAGTATACTGGTCAGGAGCACTGTGTTGTTTGAGTTGGTAATACATAATGCTATGACATAGCTATGCCTCAGTTTTCTGTACAAGTTGACAAACAGCCAGATATGTGAACCACTAAACTCTGTAAGGTTGCCATATTTCACACCCAGACAGGTGTAATAAGTAAAATGTGATCAGTGCTGATGCCCACCTGGTTTGTTTACTATACAACACTTTGCATGATCATCAACAATGTGATTAGCACACTGACATAGTCCATGAGCATATTGCTGTGAATATGATATTTTAACATCACTCTGTGACCAGTGTATGTTTGACACAGTACTGATGTTACAGTTGTATAGCTTTAGGGGTGGAGCATCTTATAAATGTAATCATACTTAGTGGTCTTACTATATATAGTGTCTTATATAGATGTAGCTGTATGTACAATAACGTGCTATTTTCCTCAGAATGCTTGCACCCAGCTGTACTACGGAAATCACATTGTTCTGTGAACATTACTGTGTTAATATTAGCATAATGTCCAGTACCAATATGACATCCATCTTAAGAGATGACGTGCCAGATGACAGCCCACTCTTTGAGTGACATGAAGGATGGTGTTGATGTCATCCCAGGTTTGTGCAGTGACAGGAATAGCTCAGTGGACAATGTGCCCCAGCAACTGGGGTGGGAGATGGTGCCAGTCTATGCCCCGACAGTTGCCCAGAGGGATGACAATGACGTCTGTAATGAGATGCAGCAGATGGCATAAGCTGCCTTTTGTGAGGACCTTCATGATGTCTTTGTTGATATGGTGGGGAAGTTGTAATGATGATGTGGAAAGACTTTGCAATGAGTTGTGGTAACCATGGGGAATCCATGCAACCACAAATGCCCTTCACTCATGTAAGTATTGTCTTTGTGTTCTCAGACCCATCACCTTTAAGCAAGTGTATGCCTGTATTACACAGGATGTAGATCTTATACCTAAATGTATCATTTGTCTTACATGCATAACATATGAGTTATGATGATCCAATCAATCCACTGCAAACTGTAGGAAACATAACCCATATTACACTTCATTAGTCCACACTACCTTTTCCAGGCAGTATTTTCTCCCCTCATCCTATACTGTTTTTGCCACATATCTTACAACTTTAACCTCCACTGGTCATGACATTGTGCACTAGGGATAGTTTGCCACACACCACATGCTACAGGCATAACATGGCCATGGCCCCTTCTACACCAGTCACTTCACCCACACCAAACATGCTCAGCTGCACAGCTGCTTTTTTATATGTTAGCTGCAGCTGCTAGAGAACAACAGCAGTCAACTTGTAGGCTTGCCATGCTGTGCAGCTGCAAAGGCCATTGAGGATTGCTAGTCTCATTGGCTTCCTATCCAGCTGGCAATCAAATGGCATACAAGAATATGGTGCCTAACACCAACAGTCTGATGGATTCTCTATCAGATGGGTCTATGTCAGAAGATCGAAAGTTCAAAAGACTAAAAATCAAAATATCTAAAACTCAAAATATCAAAAACATTTTTAATGCAGTGTGCAACCCCCTCATACCCCTCATGTGGGGGGCTGTGCCCCCACACTCCCTGCTAATTATATATACCAGCTCTGATATTGCACAACAGTGGACAAGGGACAAATTCCTTTTTAAATATTTTGAGTTTTAGATATTTTGATTTTCAGTGTTTTGAACATTCTCTATCAGATGGGTCTATGTCAGAAGATCGAAAGTTCAAAAGACTGAAAATCAAAATATCTAAAACTCAAAATATCGAAAACATTTTTAATGCAGTGGGAAATCCCCCCGTACCCCTCATGTTGGGGGCTGTGCCCCCCACACTCCCTGCTAATTATATAAACCAACTCTGAGATTGCACAACAGTGGACAAGGGACAAATTCCTTTTTAAATATTTTGAGTTTTAGATATTTTGATTTTCAGTATTTTGAACATTTGATATTCTAAAGGGGACCCCTAGCAGACCCCCCTCAACTGCACTCATTTGACACAACCAATGTGATGCCCTTTTGGCAGAGGTATCCCAGTGCCAGATGTTCCATATCATTCAGTATTGTTTGTCCCCATAAGTCTGACCGTATCAGGAACATTTCACATTATCCAGAATTATCTCCATCAGCTCTATCCAGAAGGTCTTAGTACAAGCATGTTCCCCCTTGCTTTGCCAGTGAAGATAGGATATGCTATGTATACCTACCACATTCATACATGCAGGAGTGTACCACACTAGATAAGGCAGTTTATTTAGGTCTAGTAGGGAACAACTCTTTAACACTGATGGAGTCTGCACTTTTGTAACATCATAGGCAAAGATGTGATCAGCATTGGCATGGACATGCCAGCAGCTCACTGGAGGTTGTAGGAGAGGACAGTGCATTCAATGAATGATGGCCGATCCCTGTCCATATCTACTTGTGAGCATCTACATAAAGCACTGCCTTCAGTACATGTTACAGTCCTGTACCCTTGCCATCATGGTTGCCCTCTGTACATGTTACAGTCCTATACTTGTCTGGGTAAATTCTTCGGCATCCTCAAAGCATATAAGGATGCTTCGGATCCACCTTTTAGACACAGTGTCTAACAAAAAAGAGAAAGACAGAGAAAATCTCTGAATACATTGATTCCCTATTGAACCCAGTCATCTGGCTGTTACTTCATCCCATTTCATATCCTATATCTTTGAACCTCTTATTCTTTCTTTAACTTCTTCTATTCATTTAGTATATTTGTTATGTTCCACACGATCTTCATAGATACTTCTCCAAAATGTATCTATTTCTTCTTTTTTGGTGGCCTTTCAATTTCTTTTACCTTATTTCCCAATTCTCTATAAAACTTTTTTGGATCATCAATAAATTGCTTATTTTATACTTTTCCTTTATAATCTTTCTGCCTCTGCTGAAATTTTAAGCTTGTTATTTGCAATAGTGCATAATAGATCCTGGTCTGTTCTAATATTGTGCATTGCTTTTAGCACATCTATCGTTCTTAGTATTTTTGTTGATCTATTCCCTCTTCTATAATCTCCTAACAGTGACACTTCTTGTCTTAATTGCTTTGTAGTTTTCTCTGTTCGATACTTCCATGATGGTATTCAATTTCTCCCCTTCCTTTCCCTCACTACCCTGTGATCTTGTGGTAGAACTTTACCAGTTATTAATTTAGCTGCACAGTAATATATCCTGTTTACTTCTGTGATATCACATGGGCCTCTATGAACAGTCCTAATTACTGTGTTTATTTGTTTTATTAAACTTCTGACTTCTTGGGTTTTATTAATCCTCTGCAGTCTATTTCTTTCATTGATTTTGATACATCTATCTATGTCTACTAAATCAAGCAACTCTTCTCTTAGCTCATTTTCTTCCAAACTAAGGGAACATCCCTTGTTTTCTAATTCTTGTGGGCATTCTATAGAAGATTCTAGAGCACCTTCTGTGGCACATTCTCTTCAACTTCATCTCATGCCATCCGTTGCTCTATCATTTGGGAATTCACTGGCCTATCACTCCTCAACATTGACTGCATCAGTTTCCACAGTTTCTGTTCCTTCCCTTGGTGTCTAGCTTCAAGTGAATGTTTAAACTGGTTTCCTGTGGAAGGCTCCAAATTATCTTCTTATGGCACCTGACCAGTTGCTTCCTGTTCCATTGATTTCCCCTTAATTTGGATATCCATTACTCTATCCTTTTGTGGTGGTTTCTGAATTAGATTTTCTACACTGAATCCTTCACTTTAAAGGTACTCCATGACCTCAGTTTCTATTTCTTTAACTTCTCTATTACTAATCTCTTTTTCTACTTTTCCTCTTAGTCTTCTTATTTTTTTTGTATTGTAAAGTTTTCCCTATCCGGATTCCTTTGCCTGTATTTCTCTTCAAATATCTTTGGTGCTACTCTTTTTGTATTGGTTAGTTTTGCTTTCTCCTTTCCATAGATATTACACCATATTAAATCTCTTTTTCTTTCCCATATCCATATTTCTTCTTCAGATGTCTCCTGATCTTCCTGTTTCTCCCTGCTTTGGGGACTCATGCCATCCTGCTGTGATGTAACCTGTATTAGGCATTATACCCCAAATCCTTCACTTCGCAGGTACTCCATAACTTCAATTTCTTGTTTTTTAACCTTTTTTTTTAATCTTCTTTTCTACGTTCCATCTTTGTGGTGTTATTTTTTTATTGTGAAATCTTCCATATCTGGATGCCTTTGCCTGTATTTCTCTTCAAATATCTTTAGGACTGCATTCTTCACATTGATTAATTTGGCTTTCTCCTTTGCATAAATATTGCACCATATCAAATCTCTCTTCCTTTCCCATGTCTATATTTCTTTTTTATTTCAAATATCTCTTGGTTTTGTTGTTTATATTTTCGCACTTCCTCAGATGCCAAGGTGGAGGAAGACGAACTGCCTCATATTAGATAACAATCTTATGGATGCACCATAAAGGTACATGTAGATGACCCCTTACCAAGTTCTTCAAGGATACCACCCTATCATCGTAATACATCTACATGAGTATAAATATACAGGTAAGGGTGTGATATACAAAAAGAGTGGGACACTAATCCAGAACTTCCATGCAAGGGAAACAGCATAATTTCACTGATAGCAAGTGCAAGAGTTTACATGTGCAAAGATAAAAGTAGAGGCTGGAAGTGAATTTATTGCCAGGATGATATGATACTGTAATGCACATCACTGATTTTTCAGGGGATAGACTCAGATCACCTACTTATACTGATATAGTATACTATCACATGCTTGTATGTGCAAAACAGACACCTGTATATGAAACGGCTATTACAGTATATTACCTTTACAGATAAACATGATGGTCAGTGTCATTATCTATGACGATGCTGTCAGGCCTGTTCTCACCTGTTGGCCTGCCCTTTTTAGTAAGTTGTATGTGGGTGGTTACATCTGCATTCCTATTTCGTACAATTATCTGAGATGGTCTCTCACTAAGTTTCTAGCTTCTGGCCCTTCATCAGGAGACAACGTTCCAAGGTACTGACCCACAATCCATGCTCACTGCATATATCAGTTTGCTGCTGGGCTATACAGTCATGATCATGTATCTTTTTTACTGTAATGTTGCCTTTATACTGGTAACAGCATTCCAGCAATCAGCATTAGCATGGTTTGGTATATACATAAATGTCATGCACCCAGATAGACCCTCAGTATGCAAATCCCATTCAGTTTTGTTTCTCTGTTGTGAACACCCTAATGGGACTTTTTGGGATGTCCTACACATACACTGAACAATAACATGTACTTGTACACATCCTGTATTCTGCAGGTAGCCACCTGTCCTTTATGTGGTATCCCATTGTTACCTCTTCTTATGTGGCATCAGGAGAGAATGCACAATATGCCATGGTCATTTACATAGGTGTCTGTGTGTTGGCCTGCTCAGCTTAGTCTTCTCTCATCTGTCCAGCAAGTACCACCCACATCTTCCCCCAAATGGTGAGGCAGTACATAGAAGGTTTACACAAACCCCTACAAACTATTTCCATTCCAAGACTCCTTTTGCCGCTGACCCCACCTTTCAGACATACCTCTGTATTTTGCACACTTGACACTGACTACCTTTGTAGAATGTGATTCAGACATTGGTGATGTGCTGCCTGTGATCCATTGTCCATTGCAGGGCTCTCTTTGCTCTCGGAAGCCATCACTACAAATATGTAGAGTATCATAGATATGCAGAGATGACTTCCATATAATCTTGTGGGAACCCTAGCAGTGTGAGATAACTTCCTCTGGGATGCATTTCATTTAAGCATCCATATTGTCTAGGTCTATATTACATACTCGAAGATGCGTTTCATCAAACGCCTCTTCATTGACCCGTAAACCATGAAAACACAAAACAGCGAACATGCATATAAGCAATTTCTTTCCCTGGGAAAGAAATCACTTACCCTAAACAAAAAAAACATCACTATGAACAGTACAAAGTGGGAGACTTCATGTCTGTGCCTCCCACACCCCCCTAACTAAATATACCAATTCCGAGATTGCACTACAGTGGGGAAAATGGCAAAGTAACAGAGGTGGCCAAGCGATTTCTTTCCCAGGGAAAGAAATCGCTTATATGACCGTTTGCTGTTTTGTGTTTTTGTTATTTAACGGTCAATGAAGAGGCGTTTGATGAAATGCCTCTTCAAATATATAATAGGAACTCTATTGTTTTTCTGTATCCTCCAAAGAAACAGTCCTGTATCGTGATAATATAATACACCATTGTCCATTCCCTGGATCCTGATGATGATGATGATGATGATTGTCCATTCCCATTCCCACTTCAGGACTCACAGCATATAGATAGACCATGTCATTATATACACAACTTAGTTTCTAGTCACAAGTAGACTTTGTTTCACATTCCCTTGTGAGTGTTTTGCATTGTTTCTATCCCTTCTCTTGCCTGTTTATCATGTGTGTGGGGGAAAGAGTGTATATTTCTTCATTGTAGATACATTCTTCTGTAATGTTTTACCCTGTGAAAGTCCTGTTTTTGGTCTCCTTATATTGTGTTCCGTACCATAGTTATGATACTGTGCCCTTGTTCTTCTATCTTCCCCCTTGCTTTTCCTTGCTTTTTTTGTGAATCCTATTCTTCTGACATCTGCAAAAGTTCAGTTTTAGATAGCTTTCCTACATGGTACTTATATACATATATATATATATATATATATATATATATATATATATATATATATATATATATATATATATATATATATATATATATAAGGTTTGCAAGCATAGCTAGACTGCTGAAACAAAGGGGAGCCACCATGGGAACTACCGACCCATTAGCCTGACGAGCCTGGTCTGCAAGGCCATGGAACGTATCATCATGGAACTTATAAACAAAGACATTGGTAATTTCCAAACTCTGGACCCCACCCAGTTCAGGTTTGTAAAAGGCAGATCATGTCTCTGAAACCTGATAGACTTCTTTGAAGCAGTCACCAAAGCCATAGAGGCAAGGCTTTTGACACCATCCCCCACTCTGGAATTATAGATAAACTCACTAAACTAGGTATAAATCCCTATGTCACAAGATGGGTTGCCAATTGGCTCACTGACAGAATCCACACTGTGAAACTAACAGGCTCCAAATCTGACTTCAGACCAGTGATAAGTGGAGTACTAGAGGGTTCAGTCCTGGGTCCTCTCCTATTTGGCATCTACTTCTCTGAAGTACAGACTAACACAGAAGGTCTTTGGCTAGTGAAGTTCGCAGATGACTGCAAGCTAGGAGCCATAATTGAAACTCCTAATGATGTGGACATCCTACAAAAGGCCTCATTGAGACAGATGCCTGGTCTCAAAGCCATGGCCTCAAGCTCAATGCCAAAAAGTGCATTGTCATCCCCTTTGGTAAAAACTCTATACCCATAAACTACCAAATAGGTGGTAGTCTATTTAACACCGAAAGTGTGATAAGAGACCTTGGGACACAGGTGGACAGTAGTCTCTCCTTTGATAATCACATCGCCACAGTAGTCAGGAAATCCTTCTACGTGGCACACCTCATCACAAAAGATTTCTCATCCAGGAAAAAAAGAGGTCATTGCTCCCCTCTGCTCGTCACTCATTAGACCCATTATAGAGTACAATGCCCCTTTTGGTATGTACCTCAAAAGACATCTACAATAACTGGAAAGGCCACAGAAATACCTCACAAAGAGGATTACCGGCGTCAAACAGATGCCCTACACAGACCATCTCAAAATAACTCCAGCTTTACTTTGTTGCATTTCACCTATTCAGAGGAAATCTCTGCCTAACATACAAAGCTATGTCAAACCCAAACCTGTTGGACATGCTCCACTTAAAGAAATCCCAATCCCTGCAAGCTACACGCTCTAGGGACCTAAACCTTGTCACCACAATAAACAGAACATTCTGGAGGGATAAATTCCTGTCCCAGAGACCTCCCATACTCTGGAACAAACTACCTATCTATATCAAACAGAGCTCCTCATTAGCACTCTTCAAGAAAAATCTTGATGATTGGATGGGAAATAGGAAATTCACCCCGGGGATCACTTCTATGGCTCTGCTCGACAGGGGCACAGGAAAATAATTTTCTTGGGTGGCAAAAGCCAGGGTACCTTTTTGGCTAGGTTTATATAGGCCCTAGGGCCAATAGCTTAGTACCTACCTATGAACCTATGAACCTTTGA
Source organism: Protopterus annectens (assembly GCF_019279795.1). NCBI lineage: Eukaryota > Metazoa > Chordata > Ceratodontiformes > Protopteridae > Protopterus > Protopterus annectens. The sequence goes on along the minus strand of NC_056725.1, from coordinate 837,042,327 downwards.
AGAATATCAATACATGTTTGTTCCATTTCCTAGTTTGGGTAAATTCTTCAGCATCCCCAAAATATATAAGGATGCTTCAAATCCACCTATTAGACAAATAATGTCTAACAAAAAGAGAAAGACAGAGAAAAATCTCTGAATAAATTGAACACAGTCATCCAGACCACTTCTTTCTATTTTCTGGGCCATCCTTAATGACCTTTTTTTACATCAGTTGACTGAAGTATATTGTCTGCTTGTAACATTAGATACTTAATCCCTTTACACTAATATTCCACACGCAGAAGGTCTGGAGTTTGTTAAAACATTCCTGGGTCAGCATTCAACCTTCTCCAGTGATAAAATTAGCAGCATTTGCAGCCTCATTGACATGGTTCTTCATGGGAACTTTTTTCATTTTAACTAATTTGTTTACCAACAAATTAAAGGGGATGCTATGGGGTCTAAAATGTCTCCTGCTTATGCAAATTTATTATTAAGTGCATGGGAGACCTGTACCCTTGTCCACCTTGCTGGCTTCCACAAAACAAATCTTTACAGCCACTATATAGATGATATCATTTTGTATGGCAGGGTTCACAACAGGAACTAAATTATTTTATTTAATCACTTGCCAACAGCATTCCTTTTCTTTACTTTACCATCTCTGGATGCAGCTCTAAAGTTCAGTTCCTGGATACAGAAATTTTTCTCAATGCTGATTCCCTTTGCTGGGAGTCAACTGTCCCCCGCCCCACCAAAAAAAAAAAAAAAAACTTACAGAAATAATTTGCTGGAGTTTTACAATCAGCATCCCTTCTTCATGAAAAGAAACACTGTTAGGGGGCAATTCATTAGACTGTCATGGATCATGAGCAATGCTGACATTTCCTTAGAAGAAAGCATCTTCCTCAGCAACCTATTTGCAAATAGGAACTACCCAACATGATTCATTGGCAAAATTGTTGCAGAAGTCAACGAATCATGGGCTTCCAAGTTTCAACCTGTTCTATTATATGGGTTTTCTTCAGCATCCAATCAGCACACTGACCTGGATGGAAACTCCACTACACCTGATCGTAACCCAACTCTGGATCAAACCCTCAGCTTTCCCCTTCCTATCAGTTTGGATTTGATACCAATTTGGAGCATCCTCACAAACAAATGGAACATAGTCAGGAACAATAGAGACATTGCTGCTGTTTTAGGAGAAGCGCCTACCTTCACACATGAGAAAACAAAGACCTTATATGTGTCTCTTGAGCATTCTGATGTTACTTTTTTACTTAAACATTTGGAGAACTTAAATAAACCATCAGGCATATTCTCATGTGGATCATGTGTTGCATACGATTTCATATACATAGGATCTGAATTTTATTTTAAACACTGTAATGTCAAGATTACTTTCCATAGATTTTTTAGCTGTCACAACACCACTGTTGTTTATGCAGGTATTTGTGATACATGTGATAGCTTCTACATTGGAAAGACTAGCAGGAAACTGTCTAGCTGCATTAAATTAACATAATGCAGCAATTTGCAACAAGGACTTAAAAAATGCTCTTGGTAAACACAGTTTGTTTTGCCACCAGTTCCAAACATTTACATTTTTTGTTATTGAACAGGTAGATACTTTTTTGGGAGATACTGACAGTCTTCTTGAGGTACAAGAACTTAAGTGGCAACTTTTCCTTGGAGCAGAATTTTACCCTGGTTTGAATGAAACTTTGAACATTAAATGTGCACTGCATTGGCTCATGTGAACTCTGAACAGCCACTTACTAATTTGTCTGGCTTCTGACTTGATCTGTATTCCAACTTGGCTCATTCACTAGTTCTTAACAATTTCATGACAGGTTTTTGCCTTTAGCCACAAGATCCAGGTAGCATTTCTTTTTATAATCACAGCATTCTCATTGTGTTCAGAGTCTGGTGATTTGATCCTGATACACCAGAAAATTAAGTGTGTCTTTTTAGTATTCAACAGTTTCTTTTCCATTTCAGTTTTCAGAAAAAGAAGTTATGTACTCACAATAATGTTCCATGTTTTTAGTCCATCTCACCCGTCATTCTTACATATGGGCTCAGAGCCGATCCTCGGCACCGACTCGGCCTATTTACAAGCTAGAAGTCTTCTAGTTGGCTTGTGGCTAGGCAGGTATCCCATGGTGCACCAGTACAATCCCCAGATCTTGTTTGCTGCTAACTAGGAGAGATAATAACACATATACCAAAGAAGCCAATACTAAAAGGTCTCCATAAAAAAGGATAATAATATTTTTCTGTCTCCAGGTACTTCCAGGATGGGGGTAGGAAGTTGGGTTCGTAAGAATGAAGGGTGAGCTGGACTACAAACATGGAACGTTATGGTGAGTACATAACTTCTTTATGTTAGGTAGTCCTATCTCACCTTGCATATGGGACAACGTCCCTAGCGCCTTATTCTTGGGTGGCTCAAGGAAAAATACTCCTAAGTACCATGGAACCAAATGATGCTCTACCCCTGGAGGTTAAATCCAATTTGTAATGAGTAATAAAAGTGTGAGGGGTAGCCTATGTAGCTGCCACACAAATATTATCAAGTGGGACCCTGGCTTGAAAGGCTGCAGAGGTAGACTGAGATCTGGTAGAATGAGCCTTGATTTTAAAGGGTAAAGGTTTACCCTCAGAATTTTAAACATAAGCTATACAGCTAGAAATCCAATTAGAGAGTGTTACTTTGGAAACTGGTAAGCCTGACCTGGATTCAGAGAAGGAAATGAATAATTGATCTGATTTCCTTAGTCGAGTGCAAATAAAAACGTAATTGTCTATGAACATCCAGCTGGTGAAACCTGTATTCAGCTGCATTGGAATGATTTGGAAAGAACACCGGCAGCTCTATGGATTGATTCAAGGTGGCATGGGTACAGACCTTGGGGATAAAAGAGGGACTAGTACGAAGGGACACCCTGTCCTTGTGAAAAATCAGATAAGGGGATTTTACAGATAATGCTTGCAACTCTGACACCCATCTGGCTGACATGATAGCCACCACAAACAAAGTCTTCCAAGACAGGAATTTCAAAGAGGATGAGTGAGAAGGCTCAAAGGGCAGAGAAGTTAATTTGGATAACACAAAATTTAAACCCCATGAGGCAACAGGTTTGTGAAAAGGGGGTCTTAACAAAGTGGCACCTTTAAGGAAAGTTTTGCACAGCGTATGTGACATCAGATTAGAATCTTGAAAACTTAGATGAAAATTTGAAATTGCTTCCAATTGAACTCTGATAGTGGTAGCCACAGATCCCTGCTGAAAAAGCTCAGACAGGAATTCCAAAACCACTGGAATGGAGGCAGTGTAAGGGTCAACCTTCATTTTCTCCAACCAAATAGAGAATCTTCTCCATTTACTGGAATATAGTCTCCTAGTGGAAGGTTTATGAGAAGACGTAAGGATATGAATCACGGAGGGTGAGAAGTCATGAAGCTTGACTAGGGATGGAACTGGAGCAGCCACGCTGTCAAACTGAGGGTGTGTAAGGAGGGATGAAGCAAACTCGACATGTGAGTCAACAGATCTGGAGCTGGATCCAGGATCCAAGGATAGTCCAGGAGAGGAGGCCAGAGAAAGGGGAACCAAACTTGATGAAGCCAGTAAGGAACAATGAGGATGTTTGCTTCCCAGCCATTTCGCTTTCTGAATAACCTTGAGAATGAGAGGAAAGGGAGGAGAAGCATAGAGAAGACCCAGGGGCCAATCATGAACAAGTGCGTTTCTCAGTGACTCCCCCAGAGGGGGGATGAGGGAGAAGTAGCTGCTGCATTTGGCATTAATTGGGCTGGCAAAGAGGTCGCAGCAAAGCTGTCCCCATCTGCGGAAAATCTGTTCCGCTGTTTCCTGTTTCAGAGACCACTCATGAGGCATAAGAATTGCCCTGCTGAGCTTCTCAGCTATCACATTGGTTGTCCCTGGAATGTGTGTTGCCACCATAAAATGCTGGGAAGATATCACCCATTTCCAGACTCATAAGGCCTCTTGACAGACTGGGTAAGATTTGGTTCTGCCCTGTTTGTTGATATACCATACTACCGACAAGTTGTCTGATTGTATTGCAATAGTCCTCAGAGGCAGAAGGTCATGGAGTGCTTGCAACACCAGGAGCACCGCCCTCATCTCTAGAACATTGATATGCAGGTGAGCCTCGTGATCTTGCCATGTGCCTTGGACAGTCCTGCCAAGATAATGCCCCACCCTGTCTGTGAGGCATCCGTGGTCAAAGTGGCAATGGGTTGGTGAGGAACAAATAAAGTGTCCACCAAAGGAGGTCCTTCTTGCAAGGTTCTGTCAGCAGAATGTGATGAGATAATGGGAGGTGCTGAAAGGACCATTGGGAGGGCAGGATCCACAGAAGATTTCTCATGTGTAGCCTGGCTAGTGGCACTAGAAATATGGTGGAAGCCATGGTCCCTAGAAGCTGCAGAATAGTCTTGGCTTTGACCTTTCGTAAGGGTAGAAGACGCCGAATTTGAAGAACCAGATTCTGTGCCCTTTTGGTAGGAAGCCGAGCCAGCATGTCTATTGTGTCTATCTCTGCGCCTATAAAAATCACAGATTGAGAGGGCAATAAGGCAGATTTTTCCCAATTTATAGAAATTCCCAGCTGGTCACAAAGCTGAACAGTAGCGTCCCTGGTCTGAAGAAGTAGATGCCTGGTGGGGGCGGTCAAGAGCCAGTCATCCAGATACAGAAACACCTGGAATCCTCGACGTCTCAGGTGAGCTGTCACTACTGCCATATATTTGGTGAACACCCTGGGGGCTGTGGTTAGACCAAAGGGCAGAGCACAAAACTGGTAATTACTGGCTCCCAGCCAGAAGCACAGATGACTTCTTGACACCTTGTCCATTTTATGTGGTAGTAGGTGTCTTGGAGATCTATTAAGCACATCCAATTGTCTTTCCCTAACAACGGGAGTATAAAGTGCAGTGTCACCATCCAGAACTTGCCCTTTTTTACTGATTCATTCAATCTGCTGAGGTCCAGAATGGGCCTCCAGTCCCCTGTACGTTTTGGCACTAAAAGGAATCCAGAGTAAATTCTGGATCCTATTTGGTCTGCTGGGATGGCTTGGATAACTCTTTTTGACAGCAACTTGTTGACCTCCACAGTTGCCTAATCCCTGTGACTGAGTGGAACATCCGGGATCTTCTTGGGAACAAAAGGTGGAAGAGAAAAGGGTATAACATAACCTCTGGTAATAATTCTTTGTACCCACTTGTCTTCAGTGATACCCAGCCAGGCTTCTGGATACAAAGAAATGCGACCCCCGACCGGCCCCAGAGAAGCACAGTCGGGCCCCACATCAGGAGCTCTGGTAAGGCTGGCCCTGAAAGGAATCGTGATCTCCCTGGTTTTACGGACCACCCCTGCCTCTAGGGTGACATCTACCATTTCCTCCTCCTCCTCTTCTGCCTCTGAAGGAAGAGTCACCCTGTGCATCCTGGAAAAACCTCTGGGACTTCTTGAACCACATCTTACTGCCCCTCTGACCCTTAGGGTGTGGTCTAAAGGGAACAGTAAAACGTACTCCCATGGCAGAGCGTGTTGTTCCTTCTTGCTCGCAACAGGTGAGAGTGTCCTTTACCTTGGGTCCAAACAATGAGGAACCGTCAAAGGGGGACGTTGGTAAAGGTAGACTTGAACGGTTCCGCAAAGTTACACAAACGCATCCAGGAATGATGCCTTAAGGAAATTCTTGAACCCCCTGGTCTACACTCTTCATCGGCTGCATATGAAATAAGCCGCATGGAAGAGTTGACGATAGAGTTCAAGGTGGACAACTGGGCAGACACCTTGTCAGGGACTCCCTCAGTACATGTACCTTGGAGAGAATCTCCTAACTCTTTAAGGAGATCTCTCTGAAGCCTCGTGAAGTGAGTAAGGTAGTTCAGCGATCTAATGATAAATGCCGCTGAAGAAAAGATACACTTTCCGTATCTGTCCATCGTTTGAGATGCCTTATTCAGCAGATGAACAGAAGAAGAAGTCTCAGCTAGCACCTTCTTAGTGGCCACCGCCACCACCATGGCATTGATGGGAACACCTTTAGACAAAAAATATTTTTCTGGAGGGGCAGAAAAAAACTTATTCAGTCTCCTGGGGATTCGCTCCACGGCATCAGGAGTATCCCACACCTTTCGGCTAACCAGCTCCATCAGTTCGCTGAAGGGTAGAGACAACCAAGAGGCTAAAGGTTGAGACCCAAAAGCCTTCATGTACACTGACTCCTCATCAGAAGGGGTGACAGTGAGCCAGCCGCACCTCTGTTTAAGAATTTCCAGGATGTCTACAAAGGAGACATCATCAGGGGATGACTTGGGGGACCTAACTCCTTAAGGTCAGTGTCAGAGGTCAGAGACTCATCCTGGGAGTTTACATGCTTCCTCTTACATGTTCTCTTCCATGGGGGCTCCTCAGAAGGATATTCCGGAGAGGTCTCAGAAGAGTGGGGGCCAGCAGTAGGTGGCTCATGAGGCTGAGAGTCTCTGCTGTCCACGGAGGGTGTAGGAGCTTAGACAGAAATAGGTGTTTTAGGGGGAAGAGTGTTGATACCTCTGGTAGGAGCTGACAGCTGGGACAGCACACTCCTCATCATCTCAAATGCCCACCTCTCCAGCTTCGAAGACCTCCCCAGCTCCGAAGAGACAGAGGATGCCATCAGCCCCAGAGCTATCGGCTCCGAGATAGACATAGAGTCTGAACTCACCCTCACCGATGCACCGACAGGAAGACTTGGAACCGAAGAATTTTGGTTCGAAGCATCCCTGTTGGGGCCGGCTGGAAAGCTTCTGCCCCTAGACACTACTGACAGCGTCAAGAGTGTCGGAGCAGAACTCAGCTCTGAAACAGCCACAGAGGGAGCTGGAGCCGAAGGTTCCACCAGTGGTACCAAACACTCCGGCTCCAAAAGACCAGCATGGCTCAGAGGAGGAATTATCAAAGGGGGCTGAACGGACCCAAGTGACTCCAGAACTGACTTGGTCAGAGCCAACAGCAATTTAGGCAAAGCAGATGACTTCAACAGTCTCAGCACTACCCTCTCTACATCTTCTTCCAATAAACTCCTGGAAGACCTGGTTGACAGAGTAGGAGAGCGGGATCTCTGAATTATCAGGGATTTCAATATAGAGGAGACCGGTAGAGGATCCATAGACTGGCTCCGTGCAAAGGTTTCAGTGGTGGGCTCTGAAATACTTGGAACCGACCCTGTAGTCACAGTAGTGCACTCAATCTGCACCGAGCTCTGTACAGCCGAAAAGGCAGAAAACTTATCCGTTTTCATGATTTTAAGAGGTGGCTCCGAGACACCAGCCAGTGCTAGGGAGGGCCTCTTAGAGGACTTTTTCTTTTTAGATCCCTGAGATCTAGAAGAAGAGGAAGAGCTAGCCAGATCTTTCTCAAAGGAAGGTTTAAGAAGACCTTTTAGAATGAGCTTATTCTTACATTCTTGCAACACCCTAGGACTGGAAGAGTGGCAAAATAAGCAGGTTTCCTGTAAATGAATGGCCCCTAGACAGTACACGCAGTTACTGTGGCCATCCGTGATGGACATCTTCTGTGAGCATTTAATACATTTCTTGAAGCCAGGTGGCTTATGGTCCTTATTAACTTTGGACATTCTCACAGAGATGGGCACACACACAGAAAGAAGAAAAGGGGGAGGAGTAGGTCCTCTAATTTAAACGGACCTAGCCCTGCAGGAAAGAGAAAGACACCATGAGGACTAGGTCCCCTAACTTAAATGGGCCTAGCCCGGGCAAGGAGGGGAATGGAAAACAACTAGGTCTTCTAACTAAAACAGACCTAATTAAGAGACAAAGGCAGGAAAGTCACACACTCAAACAAGAATACGGCGAAACTTTCAATATATTAAATAAGAAAATCAGAACCGTGTTCTGACAAAACCACTAATAAAGCTTATGACTAAAGAATCAAAACAGAAGAGAACCTCATTCTGTTAACTAAGCTAACAATTTAACAAGCAGGAATCCGCCAAAAACATAGACTAATACCTAATAAACACACACACCTAACTAAGCACAAAAGGTGCCTACAAATACTAAACTAACAAATAACATGAAAAATAGCGCGCAGGATACCAATATGATTAAGCCAAAAGGCCAATTACCAAAAGATTTCACACAGAGGTGCAATTATAAAGGTAACTATTCTAAACTACTCTAACTATGCTAAATAACTATGATATAACAGGTTAGACTAGAAATTACAAAAATTTTGAATAATTCAAAAAACTTAGGCAAAGCCAAAGAGAAGCACAACCAAACTCGTCAATGCGGCAAACAAGATCTGGGGATTGTACTGGTGCACCATGGAATATCTACCTAACCACGAGCCAACTAGAAGACTTCCAGTTTGTAAATAGGCCGAATTGGAGCTGAGGATCGACTCCGATCCCATATGTAAGAATGAAGGTGAGATAGGACTACAGAACATTTATTGCTTTTAACACAAGTAATGCTCCCTAGCAGATCAGGCACGTCATCTTTAACATATGAATGTATACACACTGATCCTTAGTGTCTTTTTAGTTCAGTGCTATGTAAGGGCTACCTTTCCTTTATTTTATTTTATTTTATTTTATTTTATTTTATTTTAACCTCCGGACTAACATTGTTTTTGCATTCACTTTGTTTTCATTAGCCAGATAATTTCTAGTCACATTACAATCCACCGAGCGATAATTTTTGACAAGGAATTAACAATATTTTTTTGTTCAGTTTATGTTGCTACTAGTTTCTTCTGTTAAAGTTTTTAATGAAATTCAGCAGTGCTATGTGAACTTATATAGCAGTTTTCTCTGGGTGCTCACTTAATCACAGGTTTGAATAATACTCTAAACATTAAAAGGCACTACGTAACCTCAGGTAACCCTGAATAGCCACTTCCTTTTGGATCCTAGTAACCTGTGTAAGCTAAATTCCACCATGCTTTGTTTGTTAACACTAACCAGTTTTAGTACAATTTTATTGCATTAACTGTGGGTTGCAGAAAATATTTCCTTTTATATTTTACTTACTCACTGAATTTATTGGCTGTTTTTACTGACTGCTTTACTATATTTAGTGGTTCACACACTATGTACTCACTCATTACAGTTTTATTCTGAAGAACTTCTTGACACTAATAAAGAATGAAAGCAAGTACTCACCACCGGTTCAGCTTAGTTCTTTTCTCCAGGGTGATATATATATATATATATATATATATATATATATATATATATATATATATATATATACATTACTACATATTACATATATAGATAGGTAAAATAATTTAATATGTATGTGTGTGAGTATATGTGTCTGTGTCTGTGTGTTTGTGATCTGCTGTGCACTCTATAATGTTTGTTGTACATTGTAGTGCATTTAATTTATGCATATCTATTCAATGGCAGATTACTGTTTTTAATGTATAATAGTCCTCATACTGCATCATTATTGCTCTTGAGTTTTATTGCATTTTATAAAGATATATGTGATTTGTGAGGTGTGAGTGTGTGTGTGTGTGTGTGTGTGTGTGTGTGTGTGTGTGTGTGTGTATATATATATATATATATATATATATATATATATATATGTGTGTGTGTGTGTGTGTGTGTGTGTGTAATGTGCTCTGCGTTTGCTTATGAGTTCCTGACTTCAGCTTCGTTTCTCTTTCCCTTCTATGCTCACAAGGTAACATTTCCACATTTAGTACATTATTTGGTGCAGAGCACTGCAGAAGCAAATATGGTAGTGATGGTCGTCATAACTTCTTACTGTTATAATGATGCACATTCCTTTTTTGTACCATGGGAAATTTATCTTCTACAGGGTGCAACTATTTTAGAATTCGACTGCAAGTATGTACTTGTTAATAAGTGCAAACAGCCTGTTTCCCTTGTTTGTAGCAAGAATTCTATTTTATATGTATGTTTATTTAAGATTAAAACCACAATGACACGACAAAGGGAAAAATATTTGCTGATGGAAATGCTTGCATGAAGAATGACTGACTTTGTTTTTTTCTTCTGTTTTTGCAAACAATAAAGGAAATAAAATATACAGAACCATATCTTATGATGTTGTAATCTTAGTGGTATTGCAGCCTGACATACCATTTCTGTGATTTACCCGTAAAGAAAAATAAATTATGCTTACAAAGCATGGCTGTATGATTTTTGTTGGTTTCAGCATGACTGGTAAAAAAATCCTGGTCTTTAAATAACGTCCGTTAGTTTAGAGGAAAGAACATGAAAACAAAAGAAGAATTAAGAATGCAGAAGTCATCTGACCAGAGAGTAACTCCACTATTGCTTATTTTACAATGTCATGCAGATGCTCACTTCTTCTTAGCAGTGAATACTTTTTTTTCCTTCCCTTTAACTTGAACACGTGATATAAGTGGTTATTGTTCAGTTCTCTATGTGCACATAATTTTACAGCATTGGTTTGCACTGTTTTGTCCTCCCTAAAATGTTGTATCATTTCATTTTGACATTTATCACAGTATCTTGTATATCATTTTGCCCATGGTAAAAAGCTCTAGCACTGTGAGTTGTTATTTCCAGATCACTTAGAAGCACAAGCATGAATGATAGGAAACTTGACAGCTGCAGGTGATTCGCTAAAAAGTTGATGAAGAGAAGTACCTGTAAATAAAACATTTATCACTCAACATTTCTCCCCAAATTAATTCAAACCTCTTTTCTAAAATCTTCCCGTATTCTTTATGTTCACAAATATATGCAACCCCAATACTCCAAAGACTCCAACAATTCTTTCCTCCACTGACCAAGCACTCTCAGGCCTTACTCCTAGGCTGTAGGGTGAACTCTTACGTGAAATCATGAAAAGTCAAGACTTTCATGACTTTCATTGCAAGATAAAGCATGCTATGACATGAACTTCCGGTCTCTTAACATTTTGGAAACCTTTCTTGCAAGATTATTATGATTATCAATATTCTATTGCTGATGTGTCTGTACAAGAGTTTTTTCTGAGTGTAATAATTACTAGTGTTCTTGTTGTTTGATTTCTGAGTTTACCTAGTTTAGTTGTTCTAGTCGCGTGTTTCTTGTTAGTTGGCATAGTTTATGTAAGCCTCTGGTTTTATGTAACTTAAAACTCTTGTGTGAATTAAGACATTTTATTTGCTCACATTAATTGTTTATTGGAATTTTCTCTCTTTCATTTTTCTATTGGGAATTATTTTGTGAAATACTTTGGAATTTACTCATATTCATTGCACTGTTAAAAAAAAATTCTTGCCCTTACTCTCTATAACTCAAGCTGCGAGCCTACTACTCCAGTTACCACAAAATAAAATAAAATAAAGTAAAATAAAATAAAAATAAAATAAAATGAATAAAATACTGATCACATCATATGATTACTTGGTGCTCCAGATCATCCCTGACAAAAGGAATGTATTACTTGTCATCTGGTTACTGAAAATATAAACAGATTAATGGCGTCATTATTTTGGGTGCTGTTTTATTGCATATAGCACCTGGAAGGTGTTTTCTATCATATGACAATACTTTGGGCATGAAATATGAATGGCAGGAATGAAGGTTAGACTGCAGGATACTTAGACTGAGTTGTGGAATGAGAAGAAGGTACACATCCTTCCACTGGTGTAATGAAGATACATGCTTCTGGAGATATTGTGTGTTGACAGAATGGTTGTGTTGTCTTTGTAACATAACAAACCTGGATTGTGTTGTCTGGGGGTGTGAGATGTCATGACACTGTGTGATACCATCACCAAAGTAATAATGTGATACCTGGGTTTGAAATGCTGAGCACACATTTCCAGTACTGATTTTGGCATTCACCAGGCACCAGTTTGTGACTATAGAAACACAAATCCTTCTAATTTACCTGGCAATAAATCAGAACTTTTCAGAAGGAAATGAAAACGTAATGAGAAAGGAACTTATGGCTTATGGGCTTGTGTCATATACAGCTATTGCCAACTATCACATTAAAAAAAAACATTACAATGTGCTGCAATTTATTAGTGTGTTCTTTACTGCATTAAAACTGTTCAGCGTAATGGAGTAGTATGGGCATTTGCTTTCTGTAAAGGTACTTGCAAAGATGGAGAAGTGGTCACTTAACATGTGTATCTTATAGATATTTAAGAGGAGGCCTTATTCAGGTATATAGGGCATTTAGAGACAAGTACCCCTGGGAATGTGTGGTGTTATTAGAAAGTAACAGAGAATCATCAAACAACTTAAGAAGAAGATTCTATAGGAATGAGAAGTGCACTAACTGGTTCCATGACAGAGCAACTGATGCATGGAATAGACTACCAAATTACATTAAAGCAAGTACTAGTTTAGGTAATTTTAAGACCAGCATGGACCCTTACTATGGGAACAACTGTTCTGATATACTGGCAGGCTAGAAGTCAGTATTGCCTGTGCTTGAAATACTTGTATGTATGTATGCATTAAAATGGCTGCTGTTACAGGGCCGAGTACTTAGTAACTTTTTGTTCTAATGTTGTGTGCAAAGTGGCTTTCAAGTTCATGAGCTGTGGTTGTTATGGCACGTGACTCCTTCAAACAAAGTTCCATCGTAGCCAGTTACGAGTCCCTACGTGGACCCAGTGCACTCTTTGTCACATATCGCAGACCTGTAATTTTGAATTTTGATTTTTTTGGGTTTTTTTTTTTTGCTTTTTTTCAAAGTTTATATAGAATAAGTTTAACAACCTGTAAAAACATGGTCTCTAACCCCACAGTACAGCATTGCATTTGTCAGAGGACAGGTCAATACTTGCTTTTTGTTGTGAGTTGCTGATGCCATTGGTCATTATGCCTTCTGTGAATCCTGTGGTTAGTGGATGCCATGTTTTCTGTCTCTAAAGTCGTAAACAAGTTAAGCACAGCTTTCCCCTAGTGTACTGAAAGTTTCAAAATAATAAATTATCCTGAAAAAGTGATTACCATTTTTTTAAAAACAAGGTCCCTGTGACCAATGGTAGACATATACAAATCAGTTAAAAATATATATATATTTCACACACACTACTAACTTTCCAAAATCCATACTGCATGGGTAACCACAGCCTTTCAGTGTGAGTCTATTCTCATGTAGTAATGTTCATAAGTTAATTCATCCAGCATTCATGCCAGCAAGTGAGGAATGCTCTGCCATATTATATCAAAAAACATTTTTTCATACCCATAAATCGAATTTAGTTTAATCTAATGCTTTCAGTTAACTGGCTCCACAACCTAGGATCAATCTGAATTCATAGTTTATTTTTATTATTTATTTATTTAACATTTGTTAACCAGGAAAGTCCGACTTGGAACGAAGCCAATTTTCAGTGGAGACCCAGGGAGAAATGCTCCAGATGTATCTCTTTGTAATGTGGGAGGAAACCCACACGAATGCAGGGAGGACATGCAAACGCCGCACAGAAGGCACCCCAGCTGAGAATCGAACTGAACAACCTCTTGCTGTGAGTTGACAACGTTACTGCTGCACCACTGTGCCGTGCAACCCAAATGTATCCCATTAATTATCGTGCTTTAGAGACTATTTTAAGGGGTGTATGTTAAGGCATATAATGTCTTCCACTGTCCATCAGAAACATATGTGTCAGACCACAGGCGAATTTCCATGTCTATATCACTTCCGCGAAGTGACAGTTCAGTGAGCAGCATATCATTGGAAATGCCGTTCACTGAAATCCGCTCTTGTGGGATGCTGCACAACCCACACCCCCCACTAATTATATATACCAACTCTGAGATTGCACTACAGTGGGTAAAGGGCAAATTTCTCAATCCTCACTGTAATGCACTGTCAATATGAACAGCTCAACGAATGGTATGTTCGATGTAAGTGAACAAAAATGCCGTTCGCTGAACTGAATTTTCTCTGAAGTGATAAAGACCTGAATTTCCAGTTTCCTATCCACTAGTCCAGGTTGCACTTGAATAGGGTTAGGGAAGGACTCTGCTTCACATGGAGAAGAAGACTATTTCAGAAATGTGGATTCTCTGAGACACATACCTGCATCTCCAACATGTCCCATTTAAGTCACAAGCAAAGTTTAAATCATTAAATTTAGTAGTTATGGTGTTCGTTTTGTGGATATGCAAATGGTCCATCACAGTAGGATCCAAGGATGACTTGTATTCCAGGCCTAATCAACTCTCACTAGTCTGTAATAGTATAGAGATAGGGTTTTATCTGCATAGTATGGTCTGTATCCTCTTTTGTGAGGAACCTCTGTGGATGCTACATTTGTTGCATGTGCTTGGTCAGGTACATTCAGAAAGGGATGTTATAGTTAATGATTGGTCTGATAACAGTGGCATGATGACTTCCCTGGATCTAGATGCCATGCCCCTACTTACAAGTTGAGTGACATACAATGATTGTCTTCTAGCCTTAGATGCATGTTGGTCAAAAGCCATCTTACTATTTACATGAGTCCCCAAATCCCTGACTGCTGTGTCTACTTTTCGGGGTGTTTATCAATGAGATAGCTTTCCTGGGTGGCCAGCTTACAAAATAGTACTATTAAGAATTAATTAGCATTGAGTTTTAAGCCATGGCTTTGGCACCAGTCATTTGTCTGTGTTAGACCTTCCTGTATGATGTTAGAATCTTGGAGGGGTTTCTATAATTGCTCCTAGCTTGCAATCATATGCAAACTTGGTAGCCAGGTTCCCCTGACATTGGCTTTGACTAATGAAAAATAGATGCCAAAGAGGGGAGGACCCAGCACAAAGCCCTGGGAGACTTCATTGGTGACCAGCCCTTTTGTGGAGGCTCTCTCTCTCGAATCCTAACTTCCTGGGTCCTGTCTGTGAGCCATCTAGCTATCCAGTGAGTTACATAGGGGTTTATGCCTAATTCCGTGAATTTGTTCACAATGTCAGAGTTGGGTATTGTATCAAATGCTTTAGCTAGGTCAAGGTAGGCAGTATGCAACATTTTGCTTTCATACAGGCATACAAGGCGATCACAGACCCCACCTTAATGGGACTGCTGCATACCTGCAAGTCAAGCTACACTCGAGTAACTCGCACTCGCTTCCTCAACCTGGTCTGTGACATCAACATGACTTGTTGGTGGGACAGATTTGCATCCCAGAGACTCCCCCTTCTATGGAATAGACTCCATCTCCATGTTAAGCAGAGTACCTCTTTACCCATTTTAAGCGCAACCTGGATAACTGGATGGGAAACAGAAAAAAACACCCCTGGGATTCCACCCATGTCACTACTGGACAGAAGCATTGGGTACTGACTTGTATAAACATGGGCTAAACTCTTGGCTAGGCTTATAAGGGCATCAGGGCCAATAGCTTAGTAACCTCCTATGATCCTATGATCCATTGCCTTGGTGACCGTCTCAAAAGAACTCACTAGTTTCACTAGGCATGACCTGCCTTTGATGAAACCAAACTGGGTCGGGTCCAATGTCTGAAGGTTGTTTTTGTCATTGTTAATCATTTCCATTATAACTCTTTCTATGGCTTTGCACAGGAGACAAGTCAAATTAGTGGGTCTGTAATTCCCAGGATCCACTGATGGTCTGCCCTTGTTCAGCGGGATGACCGTTATAGTCTTCCATTCACGTGACACAAAGCCTGATGGAGACTATGGTTGAATAGCGACACCAGAGATCCTGAGAGGTCATATTTCAGGATATTTAAGAGGCATACTGGGATATTACTAGGATCCACTGAAGCTGTATTCTTGGCCTTAGAGAGCACATCTAAGACCTGTTCCGTACTGATAGTTGGAGAGATTCTCTTAGACTATGTTTCCTGGTTGGCAGCTGGGTGTGAGAGGGAGTTAAAGTCTGAGATGGTCAGCTAAAAGATTTGCTGTGTCTCCCAGTTCTGTGAACATGGCTCCATTTACCAACAGTTTGGCACACTGTCATCTGCTGTCTTTCAGGTTTCGGGCATAACTAAAGAGGGCCTTATGGTTGTACTTGGCCTGGGATGCTATCTTTACCTCAAAATTTGCTAGACTTAATTAGTCCTCTTAGTTATCTGTTCAGTTTGATGTGAGAATTTTTATCTTTCTTAGTGTTACACTTGCTAATTTTAGCAATGACATTTTTCTTTTGTTGTACAACCTGTTTAATTTTGGATTCCACCACTTTTCTTCAAGTTAGATTTTGGCTTACTTCTGGTAGGCACAGCAGCCTCCATACAATTACTGGCAGGGTTGTATAGAGCGTCTGTGAATAATTCTGTATAGGCTGCTGAGTTATCTAGGTTTGGAGGGGCTTGAAATTTTATCAGGTTATCACTTAATAGCGGGTAGTTCACCTTAAGATAGTTTCTAACTGACACAGGGTTTGATTAGGTTACAGAATTGATTCTTATTTCAAAGCAGACCACTTTGTGGTTTAATCTTACCAAAGAGAACATGAGGCTGGCAAATGGAGGAGGTGCAGTGTTCTTCCATATTTGTGAGCTCCAGATCCAATATATTTGTACCTTTAGTGTGCACTAACTATTCCAGGGTTTTTGTGTTTACAAAGTCTAGGAATCTCTGTGCTTGGAAAATGGTGGGTCATGTAGGATTCTCAGTTTATACAGGGATAATTAAAGTCCCCCATGAGTATGGTGTTAGGTTGAATGGTGAGTTTCTCCAATAAGTCTAAATATGAGCTATTGGTTTAATTTGCCATACAGGGTATGAAAGAAAAAGTGTAAAATAAGGGGAAATGTTACTTGAATAATCTACTTTATAGAATTTCTTCTATTTCAAGATAGAGCCCAGGTCATTTTGGTCAATTTTTGATTATCTATTTCCTGCCATCATGAAAAGTACCATAGATAGTGCCAGTGTTGAGAGTTCCAACACAGAACTCAGAACCTGTCCCTAATATGATAAAGTACAGATAAAGCGTCAGGAGATTCTCAGTTGGATAAATAATGCAAAGTTGTTCATTTTTAATTGGTCAGTAGCTATGGTTTAATACAAAACAATTTATCAAGTTTAGAGTTAAAAATAATATAAACAAATGAAGTTTCTTGTGTTCTGTGGGACAAGACTTTGATTGCTTTGTCTTCCACATGTGTGTGTTCCTGCAATAAATGAGCCCTTTCTTCTCTGCTGAAAGTTATTTTGTACCTCAACAAGGGAGACTTGTTGCTTGCTAAGATATGTTATGGAACTTTGTCGATGGTAATCTGGACATGGAAGAACTCCAGTGCATCATCCTGTTTAATCAACCCAGAGGTGAGCTTGTTAATGATGTTGATCAAGACCTGTTTAATCAACTCAGAGGTGAGCTTGTTAATGATGTTGATCAAGACACCTCCACCTTTAGTCCCACTCGGTGCAGATACTGGTTAAAATGTGCAAAAGGCACTGAAGCCTTGCACTGCTGGGTACTCTCTGTGACTTTAAACCATATCTTTGTAACTGCACAGATGTCTGTATTCCGTAAAGTGAAGCTAGGAGGGAATATTGCTTTTTATTCAGACTACTGGCATTCAGCAGTAACACCTTTAGATTTCCTTGAGCAGATTCTGCTTTGTTGGAAGGTTTGTCAATTTAACATTGCCTGAAAAAGGCTCTTGGGGGAGGACAATGTTTTAGCCAATATTTGAAAGCCAAGAGGGAACAGGTGTTAACCATTCTTGGCAAAACAACATGGTTTCTTAACCATGTCCTCCCATGTATATTTGTATCCCTCTAGATTGATACCAAAAACTAAGCCAGTTATTAAAGACAATCATCTTCTGTTTGCACTGTGATGTCATCCTTGGAGAAGGTAAAATGCTGGTCATTGCCAGGCAGACACCAGTCACAAATGTCACACATAGTCCCAGATCTCCATAATGTCTCTCTTCATGTAGTCTAAGGAGGTATGTGTCAGGCCATTTACACCTACACAGATTATGACTGACTCATATTGGTGCCTGTGGCGCAATGACTTGAGTGCATTTGTAGCTTGGTGGATCCTGGCCCCTGATAGGCAGGTGACTATTATTTTCTTCTTTTCAGCTTGGTGAGCGGGGCATCAGCATGTCGTATAATGGAGTCCCTTATGACTAGAGTTCTGGCTAGTGTATTGACTTGCCTTGTAGGCTTGGTAGTTGAGACTCCACTGGGTGTGGCTGTATGTGCAGTGTTATATGTTGTTTCTGTTGAGTGCTTCTGGGTTTACTGAGAATAATTTTTGCAGGTGGAATTTCTGAGAGGTCTTTGGGGTTTGGGGAGATTGCACTGAAGTACCTCAGAATAAGTAGGTCTATGTGTGGAGTGCATGCAATGTGTGGTGGGTGATGTGTGTTTGTTTCTGACAACCAGATTGTTATTATGAGTGTTTGCCTCCAGAGATATTGTGCATGGAGAACAAAATGTGTGGTAAGCAACAGCTTTTGTTCTTTATTCCAGTACTAACAGAACTTCATCAGACCATGTGACTTTACAAACAAGGTTTGTATATGACCAGCAGCATCAGACCAATTAATTCAAATCATCCAATCAGAGACTGAAAAGTCATAGTGCATACAAATAAATATCAAAACAGCCTTTAAAACAATTAATATGTATTAAAACAACGCCAAAGCAAATTTAAAGCAATTTAAAAAAGAAACATTTAATATTAATGGATTCATTTAACCCTGGGACTTTATCGGCTTCAAGTCTAATTTGCCAACTAGCTTCTTTGCATTCAAGCACCGTGCATAAATCACCACCACGACTTGTATTTAATGATTTGTCCAATATGAAAAATTTAAACTTTCTGAAAGCACTGCAATTTAAATGCCTGCTTTGCTAATGCATTATTAAGGCCTTTCTTTTTTATGGCTGATACATGTTCATAAATATGATCTACTAACATTCTATTAGTTTTACCAACATAATATGCTGAACAAGAAACACAGAGAGCCAAATAAACAACATCCTTGGACTTGCATGAGTATTTGCCATTAGCAACCAGAGTTGTGCCAATGTGGGATAAAAATATAGAATTAGTATTTTACACATAGTGACATATCGTACAAGACTGACAGCTATATGTACCTAGTAATCCACTCTTGTTTGCATCAACCATTAAAAAATTCTCTTTGTTAAAATAACTGGATAAAGTAAAACTTTTCTTACAAGAATAAACAGGTAGTGCCTACTAACTTCACTAAATCTTTATTACGTAAATTAGTATTTCTTATTACATGTATAAAGTTTCTCATGCCCCATCTAGCCCATGGCATTTATCCTTACTAAATCTAACCCTAATACTAAAACTAATTTAAAACTAACACTGACCCTAAATCTAACTCTAACCACAAATGTATCCTCAATGATGACTAAAATCTCAGTAATAACATTAATCCAAACTTCAACTGTAGCCCTGCAGTCAGCAACTTGTACATACAGTAAAGCATTCTATGTGAAATAACATTCAACCATGTATTTCAGTGAAATCCTACATCTGCAAATATCAGTGTACTAAAACAGCTTGAAAAAATGCCCACAAACTGCATCTCTGACCTTGGGCCAGCACCTGCTTACACCAGTCAGATGCATTTCCTGTAGTGTGTGTGTGTGTGTGTGTGTGTGTGTGTGTGTGTGTGTGTGTGTGTGTGTGTGTGTGTAACTGCAAGTGAGATAGAGATGACCCAAGAATAAGTTAGAATACAGGTTTCATACTTCGGACACTGAACAGTACTGACATGTTAATGTATTTATTATTATGGATAGCAGGTATTTTTTCCCATTCAATTGTTTTTCATGAAACATCCAAGTTTTAAATGTGAAACATACCGTCCTGCCCCAACATTTCCATCCTCCCTCACTCATCTTCCAATACCTGCACACTCCAGTCACCTCTAAGAGGATTGTTAACTGGCTACCTTTCAATAATGAATTTCATATTTTGAGCCTTCTAGTAACAAAAGCTAGGAGTGACAGCACCTGTGGTTAAAGCATCCTTGTTCTTTAAAATATGTCACTTATTTATAAATAATAGAGTACCTCTAAAAAACTAAACCACTAAAAAAGTTAATCTATGTCTAACTCAGGTATGTGTAGCATGCAGTTCTGTAGTTCTAAAAACATCTCTTAGATAAAAGAAACTCTGGCAACCTTATTTAAGAGTTAATGTCTTTGTTGTGACATTGTGACAAGAATTCTTCAGAAGAACAAAAAAACAAAAAGAAACAGAATTCGTAAAAGGCTTTCAGGGCAAATCACATGACATAACCAATAAAGTCAAGAAAATCTTCATTTGCATATTCATTAGGTAGTGTAGATGGCAGGTAACTTCCTTTTTATAACTTGAGTATCTTGTTTAAATTACTGGTCACTTCTAATGTACAAAGTCATGCATCTATGACACCATTATTATTTACATGTTATTTATTATTGTTAATCTGTGTATAGCAGTTTAGTGAACCTAGCCTCAGAACACCTTTTTAGACTTATATTACAGCTTTGTGAACATGCATCATCTAGCCTTCACTGCCACTCAAATTCTTTATGCTCTAGAATGCTATTTAGATCCACATCCCTCATATCTGCAAAGCAAATCTATAGCAAAAAAATACATTTTTTTTTTATTTTTACATAGCAAGGAATGCCTGGCTATGGATATAATATTTTGCTTTGTCCTATAAATAAATCTGAGTGACGTGTATGTCTAAAACTTTCCTTTTACACCATATACTACTTAGTCATCTTCCTATTGGAGTGCATGTGTGTCCCTAAAATATTAAATTTATATGCAACTGTGGTATCAGTAGCATGCAATTTTGGGTGTTTCGATTGCTTCTACTATGGTGTCGGCTAGAAAAGGTTCATAGTACCTAGTCTGTGTTCCACAACTTTATTAGTGGTAATAGTTAGCAGATTACTATTATAACCCATTTCTAAAAAGGTAATTTTAGCCTCTTGTTTTCAGTGTTATTCTAATCCTCACCAGTAGCCAGTTTACAACATCTTAAAGTCTTTCTAAAACTAATTATATATTATCTAATTTATTTTAACCAGGATGCACACTACTTTTATACAAACGTGTTCTCCTTGAACTTTTTAATAAATGTAGTTATCTATGAACTGTTCTTGAGAGAAAAGCATACAATTTAATACCAAATAATTTCATAAACTCTCATTAAAGTGAAATAAAATCTAACACCATTAATAGAAATGTTGCCCTATTGCTTGAAAGTATTCACAATTTCATAAGCACCAATAAAAATAGTCTTGCAGAAATATATTTTCTATAGGGTAAATTAAAAAAATGTTCCTTCTTCTCAGTAGCTCCTAAGAATGTTAGTATAATTGGGGGCAACAGCAGTCCAGCACTCATTGCGCTACCTGTAAACTGCTTAAAAAATGCCTTGCAAATATAGCAACATTGTTAATTAAAACTGAGTACAAAAAGCAAATATTATTAATCTGAATATCAGGTGAAAGTATATGGATACACATCAATGCTCCAACCGGCTCAGTATGTATATCAATGCCACGTCCATTATCACAAACGCTGATATGGAATTACACTTATTTATCTGAAAAAAAATAATGCCACTTTACCTCCCCAAAGTTTCTCAAGTCTTGAATAAAAGAAGGAAGTTTCCTAATGACTACTTTGGCCTGGGGCATAAATATATGGATTAAAAGGGAGCATTATCCATTTCAAACAAATGAAGAAGTTGTCATGACTATGTTTAATGCTTAATTCTTTCTGCGCTATATGTTAACCAAAGGTCTTGGCAAAATAGGCTAGACAAAGCTTTGCACATTCCCAACTCTCTGAATAGACAAAGGCTTCTGAGATTGTGTTTTGGAATATTATCAGCCCCAAATGTGTTTCAAAGCACAGTTGCTGAAATGATTGAAGGGCTAGAAGGAGCTGTCAATATAATTGATTTCTAGTGTGGGGAGATGCCAAATAGTAGAAAGACTAGTAACTTATCAGGTTTCTAGACAGACTGAAGTAGAAATGCTAACACTGAATAGAATCAGTTGCCAAATCAGCGTCTACTATTAAGTATATAAGCATATTTTGACTTTTGAAGTTCTCAGATCAAACACTTATAGGGTCAGTGGCACATTGAATATGCAGATACCCTATGACAATAAATCTATTATGAATTTCCTTGATATAGTGCCATGTTTGCCAAGTTTATTCCAAATGTATCATTATAATAGTGCTGCTTTAGAACCTGCAAGAGCATGTTGCATGGTTCTGATAATAGGAAAAATATAGAAATTTCAAGATGGTAAAAGCAAAAACAATGACTTCCTCTGAAGTTCAATGAATTATCACAACCAATTTTACTTCAAGTAGATGCTAGCCAACAAGGGCTTACAGCAGTATTACTACAAGAGGTAGACCAGCAGAATATGGGTCAAGGGCTTTGGCTAAAGCTTAGAAATGCAGTCTTCAGAAAGAAACAAAACACTAGTCATAGTTTTGGTTGTCAAAATATTATATGATTATAACTATGACAAATCAATGACAAAAGAGTCATGTCATAAGGCATACAGTGTATATTCAAACACTTTCTTCATAGATAAACTGAGGCATTTATCTGACACACTCAGCTGCCCTTACTTGCAACAATGCAAACAAGACTTATTTGAGAAAGTTCTGTGGACTGTTTCACAATTGCCTAAATCTTCCTAAATCAGCTAAGAAAGTAGAAGAGCTAAGAATCTGTACTATAAATGGCCGGTCAGACATTGCTACATCAGTTCATCCAGAAAGTCTAGAGTACACTTTCACACCATTATGAGTTTTCCTGTGCAGAAGCCATACTGTTCAAAGTGAAGGAATGTATTATTCTTACTCAGCTGCATAATGCTGTGCTCATCCGCTCCAGAGGCACATCCCTTGAGATATATATATATATATATATATATATGTGTGCGTTTGTGTTTGTATGTATATATTGCCAACTCCTAGGTCACACCACAGTGAGGAAAGGGCACATTTCTAAATCTCTGCTGTTGTGCAATCTCGCTCAGAGAAAGAAGGTAACATCCCATTAGCTAACTCCAACTTGGTGCTCACCGCCTTTTGCAACAGCTCCTTGCCACTGCCTTAGATACTGAAGTCTTGAATACAGTCAGTCAGACTCCATATCTTGTAATTCAATTCCTCACTTCATGGAAGTAGTTCTTCCAGAGAAAGAAAACAAATGTATCCTGCACAGAAACAGCTGCCTTGTATTTTCAAAACACTCTCACTGCATCTTTAGGTTTCCCAGGTTTGTCTAACTGCTGCCCCGGTTATCTACAAAAATCCTCCACCAAGTAGTGATTGGTTGACAATGTAACACCTCTTTTGGCCAGATTTTTTTTTTTTTAATTTGCAGCCTTAGATATAATGACATTACTATGAAATCAGTAACTGGTCATTGGCCCAAGGTGTCCTGGTGCCTAGAACATTTATAAGGAGCCTTCTGTCTGAACATAGCATTTACTATTGATAATCCATGGGCAACACAGAAGTCCATAAAAAAACTACCCAAACCTACCAAAGCATTCTTCCTAGTCACATCCCTCCAGGAATCTCCATCATTCCCCATGTCAGTTCTGAAGTCTCCTATGGTCTCCAAAAAAAACCCCAAATAGTTGTTAGGTGCATACATACAAGCAAACCAGAGAGCTTTCCATTTTTCAACTTCCAGTTATACTGAGGTGACCCTCTCCTGTAATGGCACAAACCTGGAAACTTGTGAGCATTCCTGCACCTGCCCATAGTGTCTCCCAAGGAGCAATCCCAGAGAAAGAGAAAGGCAACGCATGAAAAAGAAGCATGGTTATAGAACTAACAGTGTGTTTAGAAGTAATACTGTGTACATCTAAGTGACACTTTTCAAACTCCTGCACAAGTTTTGTCTCCTTCTCCAAAAGTAAGGTGACATTCTATGTCCCTAAAACCAATTTCCTTTGCTAGGGTACAGTCCATCAAAGTTGTGTCTTGTCACATGACTGCCACTACATTGATGACAATACTTTGTCATGCAAGTGGTGAGCTTCCATGGTAGCTCCACTCATTGTTTGTGCCTGAGTCCAGGGCTATGAGGACTACCAGCTACTAAACTGTTACTGTTGAACATCACTACCAGGCCTAGAATGGGGTTTGTCCCACTAGCCTTATTGTGGGTTACCATTTTTGATTCTTTAAATGAACCACTATGGAAGTCAAAGCTTGGAAAATATGAACTCAAAGCTGACAGCTAGTTGTAAGTGATCTCTTTAGGTGACTAGTACCTGCATAGCCATATCAGGGGTAGCTAGGGTGTAGTAACAACAAATCTCAAGAATTTGATGTTCTAGTTTAATTGAAAAGGGTAATGGTGTATCTGGCAGGTTGTGCAGAATTTAGTAAAGAACTTTTAGATTAAAATACTCTGACAAATAACCCACTCATAAAGTGATAAACACAGAAATGAGAAATGTGAAATTTAATACAAAACTTCACAGTATAGCCATCCCATCCTTCTTTCTCCTAGAAACACAATACATTAACTTTTGTAAGTAAGTAGTGCAATATCTTTTCTTAAAAATATCACTACAAAATTGCAGTTTCACAGATATGGACCTGTATAAGTAAAGTCCAAATGGCCATTAGAAACTGTCAAGTATAGAAATATCTGCTTTGTAGTGAGCATATATCTATTACTTTTGACAAGGCTGATAAATATAAAAGTTATAAAACATAATTATATTGCGCTACTATAACATTATTCCTAGAAGCCTATTCATCTGTCTCTGAAAGTATTTAAGAATTTTAAATATTCTGATAAAAAAATTACTTTAGCAATTACAAATTCCTGACAAAAATTTTAGGTGCAATTGATCAATACCCCATTAAACACAAACTATATCTACATTATAGTTGAATCACATTGTGTCTTTCTCTGAAAATGTTGATAGAAAATAACCTGCCATTTTAAAGATAACTGCACTTTATTGTCAGGAAGCAAATGGTCATCAGTAAGAGAGGTATGAATCAGTTAAGGTATTAAGGAGTTCTGATTGCTGCAAAATATGTATTGAATGAACTGTACTGAATATGAGTTTCTTTCAGTATTGGAACCTTTGTATTTTGTTTTGTGAAATCCAAGGGTGTGCACACTTTAGATTATTTTACAACTGTTAAGTGCTGCCAAAAAGAAAATGCAGATGTGAGCATCAAATCTTACTATGTAAATCATGGTTGCTTTTCTCAAGTGTACATATAACTGACATTTTTATGATAATTCAGTACAGCTGTGCAACATGTCACTCCCAGGGTAATCACTTGTCACCTGGAGATACATACCCACAACCGAGCAAGTAGTTGGTCACATCCAAATTCATTTTGATGTCGCATTTGAAGACTACACTAGTTTTAGTGTCTGCCTACATATAACTGTCTTAAGGGAGTGCATACATACACTGACATTCCAGTCTGAATGGACAGACGCACTGTAAAAGTTGCACTGCTTTCTGAGCTGGGTTTCAATACTGTACATGTCTTTAATAACTGATTGACTGACAGGCACATTCTTTTATAGCCAAAACAGCAAATTTAAAAAGAGATGCTACTG
The DNA here is from genome assembly GCF_019279795.1 of Protopterus annectens. NCBI lineage: Eukaryota > Metazoa > Chordata > Ceratodontiformes > Protopteridae > Protopterus > Protopterus annectens. The sequence continues at coordinate 837,016,742 of NC_056725.1, read as the reverse complement.
TTTTTGTCATGCTTTGCAATGTCAGAGGTAGTCTGTAAGCTGGATTTTGTAGTTGTTTATAAACAACCAAACGGGAATTATATAAAGGCCTGCATTTTTTTTGGCTGAACCTGGCAACACAGTTTACAGCTACCATGTTATCAATGAGAAATCAACTATGCCCTGGCTGCTATCTGAAGATTCTAGAAATATATGGTGACCTTTAATTTAAAAATATCAAGACTAATGTGACTGCAAGATTCCACTGTGCCATATTTAAAATAAAATAATGTCAGTGACAAAAATATATATTATATTGCCTTGCAGCTTGGGAAAATTATGTATTCTTTTAGCAAAAGATTAGTTCACAGTATACATTTTTTGCTCTACTACTCTATTGCTCTATGTGGTGTATCGGAGGTGGTTTCAAATTGTTTTATCATGGTGTGAATGGAAGGAGAAATGGGGTAGGCATTATCCTGAAGGAACAGTATGCTAAGAGTGTTTTGGAGGTGAAAAGAGTGTCGGATAGAGTGATGTTTATGAAGCTGGAAATTGATGGTGTAATGATGAATGTTGTTAGTGCATATACTCCACAAGTTAGGTGTGCGATGGATGAGAAAGAAAAATCTTGGAGCGAGTTGGATGAAGTGGTGATGACTGTACCCAAGGGTGAGAGAGTGGTGATTGGAGCAGATTTCAATGGGCATGTTGATGAAGGGAACAGAGGGGATGAGGAAGTGATGGGTAGGTATGGTGTTAAACAAAGGAATGCAGAAGGTCAGATGGTAGTGGATTTTGCGAAAAGGATGGACATGGCTGTGGTGAATACGTATTTTAACAAGAGGGAGGAGCACAGGGTGACATACAAGAGTGGAGGAAGATACACACAGGTGGATTATATCTTATGTAGAAGGGCAAGTCTGAAGGAGATTGGAGACTGTAAAGTGGTGACCGGGGAAAGTGTAGTTAGGCAGCATAGGATGGTGGTTTGTAGGATGATGTTGGTGATCAAGAAGAGGAGGATGAGTGTAAGGGCAGCACCAAGGATCAAATGGTGGAAACTGAAAAAGGGTAATTGTGAGATGATGTTCAGGGAAGAGTTAAGACAGGCACTGGGTGGCAGTGAAGAGCTACCGAATAGCTGGGTAACTACAGCAGAGCTAGTAAGAGAGATGGCTAGAAAGGTGCTTGGTGTGACATCTGGAAAGAGGATGGAGGACAAGGAGACCTGGTGGTGGAATAAAGAAGTACAGGAGAGTATACAGAGGAAGAGGTTGGCGAAAAAGAAGTGGGATTGTCAAAGAGATGAAGAAAGTAGACAAGAGCATAAGGAGACAATGTGCATGGCAAATAGAGAGTTGGCGAAGGCTAAGGATAAGGCGTATGAAGAGTTGTATAAAAGGTTGGACACTAAGGAAGGAGAAAAGGACCTGTGCCGATTGGCTAGACAGAGGGACTGAGCTAGTAAAGATGTGCAGCAGGTAAGGGTGATAAAGGATAATGAGGGAAATGTACTCACAAGTGAGGAGAGTGTGTTGAGCAGATAGAAAGATTACTTTGAGGGGTTGATGAATGAAGAGAATGAGAGGGAGAGAAGGAAGGATGATGTGGGGATAGTGAATCATGAAGTGCAGTGGATTAGCAAGGAGGAAGTAAGGATAGCTATGAAGAGGATGAAGAAGGGAAAGGCTGTTGGTCCAGATGACATACCTGTGAAAGCATGGAGGTGTTTAGGTGAAATGGCAGTGGAGTTTTTAACTAGATTGTTTAATGAAATCTTGGAAAGTGAGAGGATGCCTGAGGAATGCAGAAAACATGTTTTGGTACCGATTTTTAAGAATAAGGGTGATGTGCAGAGCTGCAGTAACTACAGAGGGATTAAACTGATCAGTCACAGCATGAAGTTATGGAAAGAGTAGTGGAAGCTAGGTTAAGAAGGGAGGTGATGATTAGTGATCAGCAGTATGGTTTCATGCCAGGAAAGAGCACTACAGATGCGATGTTTGCTCTGAGAGTGTTGATGGAGAAGTACAGAGAAGGTCAGAAGGAGTTGCATTGTGTCTTTCTGGATTTAGAGAAAGCATATGACAGGGTGCCTAGAGAGGAGTTGTGGTATTGTATGAGGAAGTCGGGAGTATCAGAGAAGTATGTAAGAGTGGTACAGGATATGTACGAGGGTAGTGTGATAGCGGTGAGGTCTGTGGTGGGAGTGAAGGATGTGTTTAAGGTGGAGGTGGGATTACATCAAGGATCAGCTCTGAGCCCTTTCTTATTTGCAATGGTGATGGACAGGTTGACAGACGAGATCAAACAGGAGTTCCCGTGGACAATGATGTTTGCAGATGACATTGTGATCTGTAGTGAAAGTAGGGAACAGGTGGAGGAGACCCTGGAGAGATGGAGATATGCTCTAGAGAGAAGATGAATGAAGGTCAGCAGGGCTAAGACAGAATATATGTGTGTGAATGAGAGGGAGGATAGAGGAATGGTGAGGATGCAGGGAGTAGAGGTGGGGAAGGTGAATGAGTTTAAGTACTTGGGATCAACAGTTCAGAGTAATGGTGAGTGTGGAAGAGAGGTGAAGAAGAGAGTACAGGCAGGATGGAGTGGGTGGGGAAGAGTGTCAGGAGTGATTTGTGACAGACGAGTACCAGTAAGAGTGAAAGGGAAGGTCTACAAGAGGGTAGTGAGACCAGCTATGTTATATGGGTTGGAAACAGTGGCACTGACAAAAAAGCAGGAGTCAGAGCTTGATGTGGCAGGGCTGAATATGTTAAGATTTGCACTGGGTGTGACGAGGGTGGACAGGATTAGGAATAAGTATATTAGAGGGTCAGCACAGGTTGGAAGGTTTGGAGACAAAGCCAGAGAGGCAAGATTACATTGGTTTGGACATGTGCTGAGGAGGGATGCAGAGTGTATTGGGAAAAAGATGCTAAGGATGAAGCTGCCAGGTAACAGGAAAAGAGGGAGACCTAAGATAAGGTTTATGGATGTGGTGAGAGAGGACATGCAGGTGGTTGGTGTGACAGAGCAAGATGCAGAGGACAGGAAGAAATGGAAACAGTTGATCTGCTGTGGCGACCCCTAATGGACATTCATAAGCCATGTAGCTGAAACATTTGATGTTCTAAAGGGGTCATTTGCAACTATCCCATGGGCCTCCATTACAGAAGGTTTAAGGTATCACATAGTGAAAACTTTAGCTTGTCTGGGTTTTCCTTGCAGTTTTTATTGAAAAGTTTCTTTAAGCCCATTTTAATACTCACTTATAAGTCAGTTCAGTGTGGTAATTCTTGTATGATTTATGATTATAACGACTGCAACAAATAGTAATCCCTGATTTCTTGCTGCTGAGCAACAGTTTATAATTTCAATGACTGAGATTTTAATCTCTCTGCTGCCGCAATGCATATACACTTCCCATACCACATAGATTGCATTATTTACTAATGATTATGATTTGATGACAGTAAAAAAAGGAAGTTAGCCTTAAAGCAGAAGTTGCATATGCAATTATTGCTGTATGAGATCAGTTACATTTACAGCTAGAGTAAAAAGGAAGTTGAGCATAAAATCAGAAACTGCATACATCAGCAACCTAGCTGACTAGACTTACTTTTCAGAGTGCATAATCTATGCCAAATGGTCTTTTGCAGGAAAGAAAAAAAATGTAACCATGAAAGTTGTGGCTCAGGTTTCACAGTGTAGTGCACTGATACTGCAAAAGTGAGTAAAGTTAGACAGATGAAAAGATATAATACCCTGATTGCTTTAAAGATGCAAAATACATTTCAGTACTTTATACAGCTATGTATTTCTACAAAATGGTGCATTAATTAGTTGTTTATGGTTTACTCAGTAGTATAGGTTTCACTAGACTCCAGCTACACATTTCAAAATTGTGAAAAAGGTACTGGTTTCTTTGGGGGGGGGGGTAGAACCTTGAAAGGTGAGTTATGGTCTTTCTGTGAAAATGCAATTGGTTGAATTAATTAAGTGCTCAAGAAAATGAAGCAAAGACTTCTGTGCACCACCCACAGTGCAGAACATCTGACAGTTCTGCCTCTCCCTAATGCAGATGTTCATTTATAATAAAAGATATTAGCTTTCTTTGTTTTCTCAGTACAGGTGAGTTGCTTACAAATGTTGGTTGTCAGTGGCAATAAAGTATGTAACCCTAGATTAGTACTGGCCCACTTGATCTTGATAATGACTTCCAAAATTTTGGAGAACTCTGGCAGTTGACTACCTATCTTGTCTGATTTTGGGGTTGAGGTTGTTAGGGGGAGGGAGAGCTGTGGTGTTGACTTTATTTAGGATGGGAAGGGAGAGAGGAGCATAGAGTAGTTATGGCTGCTCTCCTTTGTGTTGTGGGACCCTCAGGCTTATCCTTCTGGCCTCTCTACCATTTCTTTTTACACTTTCCATTTTGTCCTGCTGCATGTTTATCTCCAACTACATGGCAATGATATGGCCACCTCTTACATGGATAATTTATATGAGGGAATGAAATAACTGCTTTACTGATGAAACAGTCTTCCCCTTTTCTTCTGTACTTGTTAACATTTCAGAGGCTGTTGGCTTAAAACTTAAATTCCCAGTTAATGAAGCATTCAGAAGCTGTGGTTTAGCATATTCTTGCCGGGGCCAAAACCTCAGTCAAGCACGTCTTCCAATAACAGCCCCTGTGGCTGCTGCCCACAGCATTATGGCCACATTTAATGTCATTGTTTCCCACGTGCGAAGCTGGTTAGGTAGCATATAGAAGTTTTGCCTTCTAAGCATCATTAGACACCTCCAACGTTTTTATCCTCAGTTGATTATGGAGCACACCCTGATATTTAACCATTTTAGCATGGCGTTTAAGTACTCTGAAGGCCAGGGTGACAGCTATGTACATTTTCTTCCCAAATTGGTGAAGATTCCCCTTTCTTGGTCATTGGAAAGATTGGAACCAGCTTTAATCCCTTTTCTGTTTTCAGAAATGCCATTGCTGGATCACTCCCAGGAGATCAAAGTTGTACGTCTGGCTATCGAAGACCTCTTTAGTATCCCATATAAAGTGATTCTTCTTTCTGCTTAAATGAGATGTCTTCTGTGATTGATGCAAATAACATGGTGTCTTTTGCATCTGAGTCAAACACAAGGAAGGAAAACATCTGTGAAGCATAATGCAGATCTTCCTCCTCACTCTCTCAACAATCTGAGTCCATCTGTGGAGAGGCCACCCTCTTTCTTTTAACAGCGGGAACTCCTGACAATGGTGGTTAGACCAATATAGCCAGTGTAGCATCCAAAATAGGGAACCTCAGTTTGTATACTGGATAAAACACCACCCAGGCATTTTAGCTATCTCAGAATTACAATTAAAATATAACTATACCCTCTAAGCAGCTCCCTCTACCACCCATTCCATTGTTTTAGACCGTGAATAAGAACTGAAGACAATGTGTTGCTACTAAATGCTAGGCACACTTCTGTCAGAATTATTTTCCTGTTCTGCAAAACTACCAATTCTGATTGAAACTCAAGCACTTGCACCTGTTTATTTCAAGGACATCTACAACATTACAAAGCTGCCATTTATGTCCCTAGCCACATAACCACTAAATCAGTTAAATATATTTTTAAGTCCCTCAGCAATACAGTCAAAAGTAACAATATTATTCTGGTAGAAGTATAATAACTCCAAAAATCATTTCGCAGACGCCTTTGACATATGTATTATCTCTAAAACAAATTGCTACTGCAGCTAGATCAAATCTCAGTGTTAAACACTTCCTAATTGACTCAATAATTTCCCAGGTGGGCTTTCCTCATCAGGAGTTCCATCTCCATTCCTCAGTGGTCGCAGCCTTACCTCTGTTCACTTCTTCACAGATGTTATCAAAATCCTATACTCCATTTAATTTTTTATTTATCTTAAATACGACCAAGAGCCCTCCCTTCCAGTAGATGTAGATCTGACGAATTGGGCCTGTGTCACTGAAAAGCAAACAATAAGCTTAGAGGTAATTCAAAGTTCTCAGTACTCATTTAATCTGCAGTGAATTTTGAAAAATTAGAAATCACTGCAAAAAAAAAAAAAGATGAATCTATCAAAATCTATTACTTCAGGCATGGATTCCAAATTACTCAGAGGATTCTGAATGGAAGATAATAACTTGCTAGGAAGCCTTAAAGCCTCTGTTTATCAAAATAGTTCATGAAGGGTCAAATAATTTGCATTTCCTCATCATTTCAAACAGTTTTTGCTAAGCAGTTCAGATTCCCAGTCCTTGCTGATATCAGTATTCCCCAACTCTTTCACCTGTGTAGTGTTTCTATGCAAGAAGTCAACTTTTGGAAAATAAAACTGCCCAGCTGTAAAGCACCAGGGTTAAATGGACCTGACACACCTTTACCACCAAGCCATCAACATGTCACCAGCTGGTCTCTTTCCTGTGGCACCTTCCTTGATCTATAGAAGGTCATTCCCCTGATGTGTTTTTCTTATTATCCCATGCTCTTCTTTCCTCTGTGTTGAATGTCCTTCTAAGAGAAATCTTATCACAACTCATATCTGGGTAATTTTGATCTCCACAGTTTCCAGCGACATGATTTCAGGAAGGGGCATGTACCTTACCTGCTACCCTGGGCAAAAAAAACATATGCTTATTAACATGTATATAGGGGAAACTCACTGGAGCTGTCTTTATAAACCCGAATACTGCATCTGGCTCAGTTCAATAATGTGCAGTCTTGCAGGGTGTAACACAACTGAATGCCAGTGTACTTTCAAGGTTAGTGTAAGAAATCCTCTCATGCTCACTCTCAGTATGTCATTCTCAGCAGATCAGCCTTGTTGTACCTAATGCTATGTGTTTAGTACTTGGGTTTTCTCTTCCTTCATTAATGCCTTCTTGATCATGCGTCCAGATATTTCCCAACGTCTTCAATGCCAACATGTCTGTGTGTCCATCCAGTTCATTGCCCTCCTACATAATTTCCACACTAGAACCAGGTTCCTATTAGATGACCGAAGATGCATTATATCGAATGTGTCTTTTGGTCGAACGTAAAAACAACGAAAAGGCAAAATAGCGAAGCAGCTTTTAAGCGAATTCTTTCCCAGGGAAAGATTTCACTTGGCCGCTTCCATTACTTTGCCATTTTTGGCCATGTAATGTGATCTCGGAGTTGGTATATTTAATTAAGGGGTGTGTGGGGGGCACAGCTCCCACATCGGGGGGTGTGGGGGTGAAGCCCCCCCACTTTATGTATTATTTCATTTTTTTTTTGGAAACAGCAATTTTTTTCCCTTGGAAAAAAATCGCTGTTCTGAGCTTTCAAGATTGTAAGCTCTCACTTACACGGGGTTGATTATTCATCGTTCACTTTTTTTTAAGCGTTCGATGATATAATATAGACCCCTAGAAGCCACATCAAAGTAACTTAGTTTTTGGTTTGGCTCCTTTAATTTGAGAATAAATATCAAAAGTACTGCAGCCATGCTTTTTGATACAGATAGCATTTGTCATAGGTTACTTAGAACTGGTCTGTTAGCTCTCCACTATTTTCCAAGTTTTCCATAGTCAGATCAGTTCCTTCAAGTTCTCTGTTAGAATCAATGTCCCTCCTTTCAGTCCTTTCTCAGAAATAAATCGTTCATTCATTGATGCAGTTATCAAGCACCAATCCTGTCACAGTTTTCCCACTCCTTAGAAGGTTTTACACAGACATTACCTTATTGGAGAATCAATTTCACTAGTTTATGATTAAACGTCTCAGTTGACAACCTGTAAATACTGTATGCATATTGCAGCTGTTTAGATAAAGAACCTAAGCCTAAAGTAATTAGAAATCAAATGCAGCTCTCTGTTATATGGAGCATTTTTGGTTAATCCACTCCTGGTGGGTCACTTGTTTATTACCTATATGTATGTAATGGACCTTCTGATATTACACTAGTCATGCTGTACCATTAAGCTATATAATACATTTTATGTGACTATAATATTCATTTTCTTTAACAAAGATGTAGCTGAAAAGGGACCTCTGGGACCATTTTGGCTACCTTACATAAATAAGTGAATAAATGAATGAATGAATAAATAAATAAATAAATAAATAAATAAATAAATAAACTGAATGAATGAATGAATAAGTAAATATATTAAAAAAAAAAAATATATATATATATATATATATATATATATATATATATGTGTGTGTGTGTATATATATATATATATATATATATATATATATATATATATATATATATATATATATATATATATATATATATATATATATATATATATATATATATATATATATATATATATATATAGACAAATGCAGTCAGTGACAGCTGGTTCAGAGGTGGTCAAGTGGCTAGACTGACTTGATCTGTTCCACTGTAAGTAAAATGTCAAGTCAAGGCATTGTGCCACCTTATTTAGCTTGTGTAAACCTACACTTTCTGTTGCTAGTTATGGTGGTCATCTAACTGCTGACTGTGAGAAAATTAAATACTGAATGTTGTACTTGCCATTTAAGAAGTTAACTGAAGCTTGTAGGAAGAGACTAAACCACCCTTTTAAATTTATTAGGATGCAAGAATGGCTGAGGAATTGGGTGGTAGATTTACAGTGCACCACAAAAAACTCAGCAAGTCTCTGGTACTTTAAAATTGCAAATAAAGACTTATGTGAATCACAGACTTTGCACTTATAAGAAGAGTATACAAACTGAGAAGGGCAGATAGACAATGTACATTTAAGAAGCACCAACTAAAAAACTGCTGCAGTGTATTACTTGCATACATATATATATATATATATATATATATATATATATATATATATATATATACATATACATGAATAACTTAAGCATAAGTTTTACTAGTTCAAACAAGAAGAAGGTAAAAAATGGAGAAATACTAACATTGCTAGTGTAATACTGCAGTCACACTGGGAGGTGGCTCATGGTGACAGTGAGTATATGGTCTCACTGCTGAATAAATTCATGCCGTAGCTGGTAAAGGCACTTTGGAACTCCAACAGATTCAGTAGCATGGAGCTCTTCATTATATATTTAGATTCAAAGGTTCATAGGTGATTACAAGGTTACAAGAAGTTTTGATACTGTAGGTTTATTTTGAGGGATATATGTACGCTTGGGCTTAGACAGTTAAAACTTTATTGGCTGCTTCTGACTACTAGAGACATAGGTGGTAGACTGGGGTAAATGTCTGATTCCCCATCCACTGGTGCAAGTTACACTTGAATTAGGTTTGGGAAGAACTCTGCTTCACATGGATGGGAAACCTGTTGCTGAGAAGAGGTAGTATCTGAGACACATACCTGTCCCTCCAACATGTCCTATTTATGTTGCAGACAAGGTTTAGGTCCACAGATCTGGCAATTCTGATATTGCTTGTTATAATGATGTGCAACAGATGCATGAAAGTGGAATCAGGGGATGCTCTATACGGCAGGTATAGACTCTAACATCGTTTGGCCTTAACTGAAAAGTAGAATGTGAGCAAACAAAATCTTGTTGTACAAAGAACTATTAATGTTGCAGCAATTTAGTAGGAATAAGTGCATGTTGCATAGGCAACCAGTGTGAACTGCATCTCAGAAAAACATTTTAACGTAATACGGTTTGTTAAGACATAATTACACCTTAATAAAGTGTATGGTATGCAAATTGCAGATAAATGAAATAGCACATATAAAGAAAAATTCTGTTACATTATATATGCAGCTTTGCAGTGGGTGACTAACTGCAATGCACACACTCATTTCTGTGATTACATCAGTATATGCAACAGGAAACAAAAACGGAAGTTGTATAGCAGCCAAAAGGGAATACAAACATGCAAGGTTATGTTAGATTCTGTATCCAACTAATAAATATACTTTGTCTAAGTGAAAATAGAGCAGAAAAAATAGCTGCACTCAGGCACAGACTATTATCTGACATAGTTCTAAATGCTTAAGTGCAGAAACAAGCAATAATTCCAAATAAATAGTTTAACAAACAATATTATTACCAGACAAGTAGGAAAAAATGCAACAACATAAAATGAAAGCGATAAACACAGGCATTCTATTGTTTGTTTAAAGAAATGCATTGCACGTGTAACACAAAATGAAGAGCACTGCAAAGCAGTTTAAGGATGGAGTACAGTGAGATTTATGGTGGTGCTGCGGTAGCATAGTTGCCTCACAGTTAGACGTTGCCCGTTCGATTCTCAGTTAGAACGTCTTCTGTGTGGCGACATGCGTGAATGGGCGTTTCTTCGTCGAAGGTTGTGTGTTAGGCCCGGCAAGCCAGAACGTAAAAATCGACTGCCAATCATTAGCAGACCAGAGTTCCGCTGTGGCGACCCCTAACCGGGAAAAGCCGAAAGACACAAACAAACAAAGGATAAACTAACTGGTCCTATACAGCCCGCCAACAAGTACTGCTTCAGATAGTATGGAACCCATGAAGTTCACTTTTTTTTTTTTATTTAAATACCAGCCCAAATGTCCTCAGCAACATGTAGGTCATTATTAAATACACATTCTACTATGTCTTGTATGAATGAAATACATAATGTGAGCAACCACTCTAGTGTGGATCAGGTCTGATGCAGTAATGTCTGATAGCAGAAAGCAATATCTTAAGTGCATGGATTTTGGAAAGTGGGGGACACCAACTAGTGAGAAGTGTAACCCACTTCTGTGGTGGGTCTTATTTGACAAATCTGTTCATAGCACTCCATAACTATGGCACTGTTTGCGATACAGACCATTCTTACTTCTTGGGTCACTGTCTGTGCCTGTAACTAAATACATGCTGCTGGGGAAGGCATAAAAAGAAAGATGCACTGATTTTCTGGCCTGTATAACCTCCTACAAGAGTATGGGATCTCATTATCCTAGTATTTTATTCACCAGCTGCATATGCATTGCCAACAGCCAAATGATATGTGGCATTGTGACTATGATGATCTCCAGTCAGCATTGCTTACTGCTACCAGGCCTGCTAGTACTACTGTTGCATAGATACTTTGATATAGCTTGAGTGTCCTGCACACGGCCTCCCTTTCAGATTGCTCACTACCCAGCAAGTATCAAACACCACACACTACATTCTCTGTCTCAATCTTTTGTGCTTTGTCATGTCAGTAAGGGCAGAGCATCGTCCATGCTGCACAACAACTTAATATTATCATGCCATTTTCACGTTAAACAACACTCAGCTGCTACTGATGTATGCCTGTTTTGTTACACATTTTTGTCTTCCCAACCACACCGACCCAATTTCAGCTGCTGATTCTCTAAGTGCTGCTTCTTGAAGTACCACATTCTGTCTGCATTTTGGGCCTTGAGGTTATCCACCACTGTGTGACCTCTGCATCGCTAATGAGCCTTCTTGAATCACATTTGCAGAGATGCATATTATTCTGAACATGTGTAGTGACTGCTCCAGTGTTCTTTCTGATAACTTCTGCAAACTGTATCGCAGTTACCTTATTATGAATATATCCCATTGACTCAAATACCCACACTGCAAAAGTCAAACATTTTTCTTCACTTACAGCCACAAGTGTAAGAGAGTGCGGAAATTACGGCAACTGTCATTCCCCAGAAGAAAGCCCACTACTGCTCTAAGTAAACTCTTGGAATTTCAACGCAGATGCCTTAATTTTTTTCAGGTAGAAGGGCTTTAGGCATACATGCATACATATATCTCCAAAAACTTGAGGTGTGTTTTTTGTGTGTATACATACATATATATATATATATATATATATATATATATATATATATATATATATATATATATATCTATGGGTCTCCTACGAAATCCCGAATGTACAGAATCCTGACACCCAAAATACCAAGACGAAAAGCCCGAAACCCCACATTACCAAAAGACCAGAAGCATGAAATTCAAAATCCCGATGTTAAGGGATTTTGAGTTAGCGCTTCTGGTGTTGCGGTTCAGGTAAGTATGTGTGTGAAGGTGTTTGTGAGGGGCTTTAGTGTGTGTAAGTGTGTGGTGTGTGTTGTGACTATGGTGTGTGTGTGTGTGTGTGTGTGTGTGTGTGTGTGTGTGTGTGTGTGTGTGTGTGTGTGTGTGTGTGGGGACTGTAATGTGTGGGTGTGAGTTTGCCTTGTGTATATGTTTGTGTGATCTCAGAGTTAGAATAATAAAGTAGGGGGTGTGTGGGGGGCACAGGGTGCAGGGGGATGAAGCCCCCCTGCTTATATTTAGTGTAGGGTGGTCTGTTTAGTTATGGGGGGAGAGTGTGTGTATGTTTGTGTGTGTGCTGTATGTATGTATTAGTTTTGCGATTTTGAATTTTGCGCTTTCAACGTTTCGGTAATGTGGGGTTTCGGGCTTTTCGTCTCGGTATTTCGGGCGTTGGGATTCTGTGTGTTCGGGATTTAGTAGGGGACCCATATATATATATATATATATATATATATATATATACACACACGTGTGTGAGTGTATGTATATATATATATATATATATATATATATATATATATGTGCGTGTGTGTGTGTATGTGTGTGTGTGTGTGTGTGTGTCTGTGTGTGTCTGTGTGTGTGCAGACAGATTATATCTCATAGATTATAGCAAAGCATTTCTTTGCATTCAGAGTAACAAACTGCACTCAGGACTATGTTAATTTTTTATCTATAATCTTTTAACTGTTTTAAATACTCATAGTGAAGCTTTACTATTGGCCAAAAGAATTATGTACAAAATTAGAAATAATTGGGGGACAAAAAGCCGAAATAAGGGACAATTTTTAAATACTATTCTAATTAACATAAAATTAACATAAAAAAACTTAAACAGCAAAATTTGCATCAACAAGCATTTTAGAAATAACAAAAGGAATGAAACTTTAATGTCTGGTATTATCGACTAACTGTGATATCCATGGATTTACCAGAAAATCAGGAAATTTTATTAGGGACAGGACACAAATATGAGGCAAAAATCAGGGACATTTTTCAAAATTCTGAACAGTCAAGAGATATGCTTTCGAAGTGGAAGTTTTGTGTCACATCTATAAAAGCAAACCTTAACAATCTTTTATTTTACATCGAGTATCTTCAGCAGCCAATTATTTTAGGCAGAACATCATTCCCCAAATTGCTCACAGATGTGTTTAAGGTGTGTAAGAGAGTGAGATTCTGCATATTGTGGTAGACTAGCCCCCTGTCTAGAATGGGTTTGAATGTCTCACACCTATTAGCTGCCAGGTCAGACTCCAGCATCCATGGGATTCTGTAAGGGATAAAGTGATGATCACAAAATGGACAGAGGGATGTATGGATGGATGGATGGATGAATCAGTTGATCGATGGGGTGGATCGATGGCCTGTGAGCACCTGGGAATGATTAAATGTATACACAGAGTGTGGGTGCAATGCTTCCATACCATATTTAAAATAAGCTATGCAGCAAATTAGATAGTGATCTTTTTCATTTTAAAGACTGTCATTATATAATCATTATTAGCTATTACTCAAAGTATTTAAGGTAATAATGGTGTATGATACATCTTAATATTCAGTCATTGTACTTTGTAAAGCAATTTGTTTGAAGCAGAAGGTCCCAAATATGCACATATGTGACAACAGTCCACAGTTAATGAACAAGGAACTTCATACTTTTTCATAGAATTAGGAGTTAAAGCATATTATAACCAGTCCAAGATAACCACACTCTAATGGGAAAGTGAAGAGTCGCACAGGCACTTAGGAAACATGCTGTCAGTTTAAAATAAGATAGCTAAATACAGACACAGTATGTTTGACCATTACCTTTGCAGCTGTTGATTGTTAGAAGAATAAAGTCAGAGCTTCATATTTCTTCTCTATTGTTGCAAACAGAGCATCTATTCAATATTACAGCATATTGGCAAAGAGCTCAACAAAAGCAGAGATTTTATGTTAAGACAGCCAGAGCACTATCTACACTTCATCCAGCAGAGGACAAGTAGTGAGATAACAGACCTGAAAGGCAAACATTCAGCGCCGAAAGATGTAACTGTGGTGAAACAAGCAGGCACCCTGAGACCCTGCACAGACAAATCTCCAAAAAGAAGCTAATATATAATACAAAACATTTGTATAAATCTGAGATAACATCCTTCTAAAACTGTGAAGCACCACTGAGATCAATACAGGAGATGATACAAGCACACTTATAGAGATAATGTACCCAATTTACAAGATTATTCTGAAGTTACACTGTATCAGTTTGTATTACCCAACCCTCCTAATCATGACTGCTTCATCTGATATGACCTTATCAATCAAAACTTAGAACAGCCAGGTGTGAAAGGCAGTTTAAAACAAGTGGGAGATGATTGCCCCTGATAGGAGACTAATAGGTAATGTGTGTATAATGTCATATAACAATGGCAGGTGAAAAACCTATTCTACATGACTAGTGCAGTAAAGTACAGTATAGTACAGTACAGTACAGCATAGTATATCATAGTACAGTATAGTATAGTCAGTATTATTTCTGAGTTATCAAATGTGTGAGAGTGGGTATGTGTGTGTATGTAGTACGGAAGAACAACTTTGGCAGTACTAGACACACAACGGTGTGAAAACTGACTCTAGATGATTGTCACTGTTGAAGTGACATCCTGACTTCATGTGTAAAATGGCAAAAAGGGGCAGTGGATAGACAGAAGTATATACATAACATATAAGGGAAAGAATGTAATGTATTTAATAGTAAGTACCTCTTTAAGAATAAGCTTACCCGCATGCATATAGATATTTATCCTGCTTCTGGCAGTTGTTGCCACAATAGTAAATGGTAAAGACACACCCAGATTAGCTTCTATGTATCTTTGTTACCACACCTATTGTATTTCTGTAGGGAGCTCAAAAAGAACCCAGATATCTCAAACCTAACTACCCCATGACACTGGTCTCTGTGTGGTTGGATGCTATAATCATTCAGCCATGCAAACTACAGCATTGATGTCGGAAAAAATACAGTATCTTCAGGCTACAGTAATTCTGCTGCACAAATGTGCCCCTTCTTTATTATTTTTTTATTTGGCTTGTATGCTAGCTCCTACTTCATCTCCTGTTTGCCTGGCAAAATCAACCAAAACCTGTAAGTCTTACTTACATCCCTGGTACTTCATTAAACTGAATGTTTTATTTTCAAGGGTTAACTATTTTCTTTTACTCTGTATGGTCTCACAGGTAAACAAAGCTTTGCACTCCAAGAACTTAAGTTATTTGGAAACATAAAAGCTCGCTGTACCAAATTACTGTTGTAGTTTTTATTAGTGGAATTGTTTTCTTTCTATTACTTTGCTGAAGTTTCCAAATTAAAAACATAAAAAACTATTCTTGATGCAGGAAGTACCATATTCCTTATTAAAATAACAATCTGTTGCAAAGTTGGTGTCTGCATTTCGGGTCTATATCACGAAATCGAACTTCCAAAATGTCACACACCATAAGTTCAAATTTGGAAGATCGAATTCGGATAACATCGACACTTCAAAACAGCAAATCTTTTCCCAGGGAAAAAATTTGCTGTTCCGAAAAACACACACATAGCACAATCACACCAAACACCTTCAAACCCTACACTAAGCCTATCATACACCATTATCTATGCACTATCCTTAACCCAGCCCTAACCCTAAGGTCCGTCACTACCGCACACTTACCTGACCCAAGCTCTAACCCTAAAGTCCGTCACTACCGCACACTTACCTGACCCATGCCCTAACCCTAAAGTCCGTCACTACCGCACACTTACCTGACCCGCGCCCTAACCCTAACGTCCCTCACTATCGCACACTTACCTGACCCGCGCCCTAACCCTAAAGTCCATCACTACCCGTTCGTACACTTACCTTGACCCGGTCCGAAAATGCCAAAGCCACAGAAACGGCCAACTGAATTCTTTCCCTGGGAAAGAATTCGGGTTTCCGCGGCTTTGACATTCTCAACTTTCGAACTACCAAGTTCGGCCTTCCGGTATTCAGCGTTCACAACATTCGATTTCGTGATATAGACCCTGCATTTCAGTACAGCTTCATTCTAGTACACCTTTCAAACCACATTCCTATTCATTCCATTTACTTATAGGTTCATAGGTTGGTACTGGGCTATCTGCCCGAAGGCATATATTAGCCCAGCCATGTTGTGTGGTATTCACCGCCCCTTTAGTAGTTCCCTAGACCCTTGTACTAGCAGCTAGTACCACTGGCACCTATCTAGTAGTGCTGTTGGTGTGATCCCCGGTGTGAACTTTCTGTTCCCCATCCACTCATCAAGGTTCCTCTTGAAGAGTGATAGTGAGGGGCTCTGTCTTATGTAGATCGGGACCCTGTTCCATAGTAAGGGAAGTCTCTGCGAAGGGAATCTATCCCTCCAGCATGTTCTATTCATTGTTGTGTTGAGGTTTATATCCCTAGAGCGTGTAGCTCGAGTAGATTTGGTTTTGCTAAGATGGAGCATGTTCAACAATTCTGGGTTGTACATGGCTCTGTACGTTAGACAGAGATCGCCTCTGAGAAAGCGGTATGCAACAGAGAACAGACTTAGCTTTTTCAATCGTGCTGCATAGGGCAACTGTTTGAGGCCAGTAATCCTCTTGGTTAGGTACCTCTGTGGTCTCTCCAGCTGCTGGAGAAGTCTAGCCAAGTACATTCCAATTGGTGCATTGTACTCAATAATAGGTCTGATGAGGGAAGAGTAGAGGGGCACCATTACATTCTTAGATCTTGATGCGAACCCTTTCGTGATCAGATGGGTCACATAGAAGGATTTTCTAACCACTTTGTCAACATGGTTATCAAAGGAAAGCTGACTATCTACTTGGGTCCCTAGATCCCTTATTTCTTCTTCAGATTTCAGGGGATTACCTCCTATGTTGTAGTTTGCGGGTACTCTGTTTTTTCCAAAGGGGATTACTACACATTTTGTTGCATTTAGCTTGAGACCATGGCTTTGACACCATGAATCAGTCTCATTTAGGCCCTTCTAGAGGATCTCCATGTCAGCCGGAGACTCTATTATAGCACCCAGTTTGCAGTCGTCCGCAAACGTAGTCAGCCACAGCCCTTCCGTGCTTGCCTGTACTTCTGAGAAGTATATGCCAAACAGGAGGGGCCCCAGGACAGAGCCCTGAGGCACACCACTCGTTACTGGTCTAGATTCGGACATAGATCCCACTACTCTTACTTTATGGGATCTGTCTGAGAGCCAGTTTGCGATCCATCTTGTGACGTAAGGGTTTATGCCCAGGCTAGTGAGCTTATCAATAATACCTGAATGGGGAATGGTGTCAAATGCTTTAGCAAGGTCAAGGTAAGCTGTGTGTACCTCCTTTCCCTTATCTATAGCCTGAGTAACTGTCTCAAAGAAATCCACCAGGTTCAGGAGGCATGATCTGCCCTTGATGAAGCCGAACTGTGTGGGGTCCAGTGACTGGAGGTTCCCAATCTCTCCATTTATGAGTTCCATAATGATTCGCTCCATAGCCTTACAGATCAGACTGGTCAGGCTTATTGGTCGGTAGTTCCCAGGGTCAGTTGTGGCCCCACCCTTGTGTAGCGGGACCCCCGTTGCTGTGCGCCATTCTATGGGCACATATCCTGTGGAGAGGCAGAGACTGAACAGAGTATTAAGATGCATTCTGAGCATGTATTCTTATAAATAGGCACAGACCTTTGGAAAATACTGATACATTATCACATGAATATTGTTTGTTCCTATGCAACAATATGTTAGGTGTAACAGCAGATGACAGTAGAAAAGGATATGTAATACTCTTCCTAAATGGTGAGGCAATAAATATGCAGCAGCTGGAAGGTGGAACATAATAAAATAGGGTAGAGGGTGGCAACAAGTGAGTATGAGTGCAAGCCACACATTTCTTACCCTACCCATTTTAAAGGAGTTCCTTGTCCCACTCCTTCCACTACATCACCATGGATATACACATCCATTCCTCTTTTATTATTTATATGAAAGCTTTTGTTTGGTCAGTGATCTCAGAGTTTATCTAGCTGGCCATGTTAATACACAGAAGATTAATACTTTAAGTAATCACATTTCAGCAGAAGTGAAACATACAAGAAAGTCAGTAAAGTAAAACAGTTAGTATGTATACCTTCATGTAATCCCTTCTGAAATCTGCAAAGGACAGATGCAGAGATACCAATTCTTTGACTTGTCAAGAGTAGGTCCTGCCTACTTAACCTGGATGACTTCTTAAAAAATGTTACTGTACCAATGTTTGAGGGCAAAACAATGGTGCCCCATATCTAGACCCTGCAAAGGCATTTGATACCATCCCACACTCAGGCATAAACTCTCCCAACTAAATGTCAGTCTGTATATAAATAATTGGATAGTAAACTGGCTCAAAAAGAGAACCAGGAAGTTAGGGTGGGCAATTTCACCTCCACCCAAAGAACTGTCACTAGCAATGCACCTCAGGGTTCAATCCTTTGGCTACTCCATTTTGGTGTTTACTTCTCAAAGGTCAAAGCTAATGCTAAGGATTAACATCTGACAAAGTTTGCAGATTACTACAAAC
The DNA here is from genome assembly GCF_019279795.1 of Protopterus annectens. Lineage (NCBI taxonomy): Eukaryota > Metazoa > Chordata > Ceratodontiformes > Protopteridae > Protopterus > Protopterus annectens. Next base: position 836,998,156 of record NC_056725.1, on the reverse strand, counting down.
TTGGTAACATTATAATTTCCCCAGAGGGCACCAAGATCCTCCAAGAGGACCTGACATGAACAAACAACTGATGTCAAAACCATGGATTAAAACTAAATGCCAAGATTTTATATATTTGTCTTATAACTATCACATTGACAACACACCCTTGAAAAATGAATCCCGCAGTTAGGGGTCTGCGAACCTATGTCATCAATAAACTGTTGTTTGGTCAGCATGTATCCACTGTTGTAAGGAAGCCCTTTTTTCATCTTGCAACTAACATCAAAGGTACTGCATCTTGATTGAGAGATATAATCATTCCACAGCATTCTGCACTTATTAGGCTGACTATTGAGTATAATGCCCCTTTGGTATGTACAGGTCCAAACACTTGTCACAACTGGAATGACCACAATACTTTCTCACTAAAATAATCAAAGACTTAAATCACAAAAACCATGCAGACCATCTCAGAGCTTTGTCCCTCTTCTCAGTATCATACAGGTCACTGAGAGGCTGTCTATGCCTTATGCATAGAGCTTCAACAGACCCTATTTTGTCAAACCTATTACACATTATCATAAGTCCAATGGTATGTTAAAACACCCGCTCAAGGCATCTCAATTTCTTTTGCAAAGCATGTTGAAGGGATCAGTATAGATCACATTTTACTTCCATAGAACCATCATTCACTCCACATAAAGCAACGTACTTTTCTTTCGCTATTCAAATGTAATTTCAAGGACTGGATGGATGCTCACAAATGTTCTCCTGGTTTAGCACCTCTGTCCCGCATGGATAGGGGTAACATGCATATGCTCCAACATATCCTTGTTCTGCCCATCTCTGGGCTATGCATATGCAAAATATAACTCTAAAAATTATGAGTGTATGTGTGAATGTGTGTCTGTGTGTGTGATTGTGTGTGTGTGTGTGTGTGTGTGTGTGTGTGTGTGTGTGTGTGTGTGTGTGTGTGTGTGTGCGTGTGTGTGTGTGTATGTGTGTGTGCGTTTTTAATTGCATTTTACCTCCTCAGCACTATGGCCATTTTAGTGAATATATTTGGAATAGTACAGCACTTTTTTTCTTTTAATAGTAGAATTTATACTATAAGAGTATATAAGAAAAACGTTTGCAAATGGCCAAGAAAATCCACTGAACACACAGGAAATCACTTAAAATTGCATATAAGTGACAGAATGCTAATTTCTAAATAAATGTTTAATGTGATCAAACTAAAATCCACATGTTTTATAGAGACATCTGTCTTAATGAAGTTATGTTTCCTGATAAAGCTAATATTTTTGAAAATGTTACTATAGATGAGGTTGCGTGGAAGACACTATTGATGTTTTGCTTTGTTTTGGAAGAGGCAGTTCAACCTCCTACTGTAGTGCAAAAATAGATCTCTTTGGAAGATTTTAACCATTTTATCTAAAGAACATGTTTTTTAATTCTAGAGATCATTCAACAGTCACTAAGGCTTTCTCATCTTCACTCTTGCCACAGTAGTTTGCTGATAGCGTTGTAGTTTATTGGGGCTATACTGAGAGCCAGAGCACTGGAATTTGTTTTTTTATTAAAATATTTTGACTTGTTATTATCTAAATATTTAATAACTGGCTCAGCAATTTTCATGTTTAACATTTTTCTCAAAGTTACTGGTTACTAAATCCTATTTCATCTAAACAAAAGAGGCTGGGATAATGGCTGATACTCCTCCTGCATGTCATTGCTTTCTGTAAGTCCTTCACCTTAGGTGTGTAAACATATTATGTCACAACCTCACAATACCTACACCATGCATGCCTTCCTGAGCATTCAGAAAAGTTAACTATAATACTAACACCCAAATCTCCCTCTCCATCTTTCTAAATCATGCACACTTCCCATCTGGAAAAGAACTCTGTACCCCCAGCAGATCATCTTGGACTGCTGCCAGAGGTGCCAGAAGTTTTCAGACTTAGAGATGAACCGCACTTGGATCTATGTTAACTTGACAATGACAAGATCACTGAATCTACCTAAAAAGGCAGGATCACTGAATCTACTTAAAATGAAATAAATCAACTGAACCCTATAGACAAAATGTAAATCAGGGTAACATAAAAAAATGAAACAAATAATTAATAAAAGTAAGTGCTTTGTGTGAAAGATGCCCAGTACTCCCTACCCTCTCTTTTAAATATTCTAACTCCACGATAACACAATCCACTGACACAGGGAAAGCATTAGCAAATAGTGAGTGCCCCTGCTTTCTATCTGCGCAGTCCTCTTCAAAAAAAAAAAAAAAACAAATAAATAAATAAATAAAAAGAGAATAATTAAACTACCGCCACAGATCAAATAACCCAGTATAAAAAGAAACTTCTCGCTCTCATCTGAGTTCCCCCAAACATGCTAGTCAGCACACACACACACACACACACACACACACACACACACACACACACACACACACACACACACATTCAGTGACACTCCCAGTAAAACCAGCACTGCTAGATATTACTACACACTGATGAATGTGGCCCAGTTTGTAAGGATTCAGTAAAGCAACATGCTCCCGCCATGCTTGTCAGTAAATGTTTTGCACTCAAAGAAACTAACCTTGAAATATCCAGAATGAAAACCTTATAAAGATGGCAAACATGGAAGTAAAGATGTAATCACCACTTAATGCAACTTTATACTACCAATTGCAAAGGCCTAAAAAGCCATAGTCTAGACATTCATTTGAACCTATTAATCAGCATTGGTATTAGCTCCCTTTTTCCCATTTTGTATATGGATTTAGGGTTTTGCATTAACAGTGACAATCTTCTAGAGCCTGTGTCCACACCGCAATGTGACTCGCTCTGCGAGTTAATCTTCTGTACCATATACATGCATGGGGTCTATATTATAACCTCGAATTGCTCTTTAATCGATCCCTTAAAATCGAAAGCACTAAATCCCGAACTCACAGAACAGTGATTTTTTTCCCCAGGGAAAAAAATCACTGGGACATTTTTGGGACTTTGCCATTTCCTCCACTGTGGTGCAATCTTGGAGTTGGTATATTTAAGTAGGGGGTGGGGGGCAAAGCCCCCCACTTTATTTTGTGTTTGGATTTTTTTTTTTTTGCAGAGCAGCAATTTTTTTTTTCCCTGGGGAAAAAGAAAACGCTGTTTCATGTGTTCATGATTTAGTGCTTTTGATTTTCAAGGTTTGATTAAAGAGCTTTCATTCTTTTCATCATTCGAGGTTATAATATAGACCCCATGCACGCACCATTATTTTTTTCTACTTTTCAAGCAATCATTAAAAAATTAAGACAAAATGTTATTTTAAACTGTATTCCAGAAACATTCGTTTCTAATAACAGACTTTCCTCTATTATCTAACTTACAAACATTATGAAGGAAAATGAAATTTGTCATTTAACTTTTACTCTATTTCACATATTATCTGACAGCTTGGCAGCAAGGCTTGTACAGACTGAATGAAAAGATAAAGAAAATAAAAAGTGAAACAATTCAATTAATCATCAGATGATAACAAGCTTATCTCTGACAAGTATATTTATGTTGCAAGTGCTGACATCGTCATGTTTATTCCAGAAATTAAGGAAAATTTTGAAAAAAATGGTTCAGAAGTAACCTTTTGATAGAAGCACCAAGCTGAAAAGTTTGGCATATAAAGATAACATCTGCATTCAGAAAGTACAGTTGTGCACACTTACCATAAATGCAGATGTTCAAGTGAATTCACTGTTGCAGTCATCACATTTGGGTTATCCCTGCCAGGGTAGCCCTGGGCCAGCCCGAATACCAGAGGCTTAGTATTTCTGCATCGGTTGCTGTCGCTTCAGGACTGATGTCAGGTCAACAGTAGTATAAAGTAAGGCAGCCGATGCCATTACAACAGTTTTTCTTCCCCTAACCTGTCAGGAGCACCCAAGTAGAAGCCAGGTTCTGGATGAAGAGCCCCACCAGTAGAAAGTAAATACCAATATGTCCCTTGTAAGGAAAGAAAAGAAAAAAGGGGGATGGAGGGAGGGAAACCAGGACTGCAACAATGAATACACTCAAACATCTACATTTATGGTAAGTGTACAAAACTGTACTATGTTCTTCATTTCACTGTTGCAGTCATCACATTTGGGTTGATTCCCAGAGCTGAGGAAATGGGTGGTGGCAGTCAGTGAAACTAGGGGCTGGCTAGGATGCCCTGCAAGACTGCAGAGGCAAACCCTGCCCTGAATTTGGAGAAGAGAGGCAGGTGGTAATGTTTGGTAAAAGTGTGAACAGATATCCAGGTGGCAGCCTCCAGGATATTCCTGGTGGGGACTCTTCTGAGGAAAGCTGCAGAGGAGGAGGGTGCTCTGGTGGAGCGAGTCCTGACCCCCTTGGGGGAAGGCTTTCCATATTGTTTGTAGAAGAAATGGATGCAGTGTGCTATCCATTTGGAAATGGTTTGTTTGGAGATGGCTTTGCCTTCTGCCCTGTAGCAAAGCTAACCAGCAATTGATCAGACTTTCTGAAGGATTTAGTCCTGTTTAGACAGAATCTGAGCTGTCTGTGCACATCTACAGAGTGCAGGATCCTTTTCCCCTTGTTCTGGGGATTAGGAAAAAAGGTGGACAAATGAATGGATTGGTTGAAAGCCACACTGGACACCACCTTGGGCATGAAGGATGGGTTAGTCCTGAGGGATACCCTGTCAGTATGGAAGATGATGAAGGGTTCCATAGCCATGAGTGCTTGCAGCTCCGAGACTCTTCTGGCTGAAGTGATGGCCAGAAGGAAAGCCGTCTTCCAGAAGAGAAATTTTAGCTCTGCAGAAGAAGCTGGTTTGAAGGGGGGCAGGGTGACCTTTTCCAACACAATGTTAAGGTCCCAAGCTGGGGTTAGTGCTCTTCTGGGTGGCCTCAAGTTATTAGCCCCTCTTAGGAAATGTATGATCAAGGGGTGTGAGAAAAGGGACTGCTCAGTGGGAAAATGAGCAGAGATAGCAGAGGCATGAATTTTAATAGGGGAAAAAGAGAGGCCACTGTGTAGTAGGTCAGCTAAGTAATCCAGGATGAGAGAGAGGGAGGGCTGTGCCATATTGAATCCAGGCGCAGAACCTTTTCCATTTGTCAGCATAATACTTTCTAGTGCTAGGGCATCTGGCCTCACGTATAACATCTAGAACCTGTTTACTGAGGTTGACAGATTGATCGGGGGTTAGGGAATAAGCCAAGTTGCCAAATTGAGTGTCTGCAATTGGGGATGCATGAATTCCCCTTCCCTCTGGGTCAGGAGGTTTAGAATCTGAGGAAGCTGCCATGGTGGCAGTGGGGACAGGCTGCGCAGCAAAGGGTACCAATGCTGGTGAGGCCAGTCTCGAGCTAAAAGAATTGTCCTTCGTTTTTCCTCCTTTATTTTGAGCAGAACCCTGGGGATGAGAAGGTAGTGGAGGAAAGGCAATGACCGATAGATTATCCCAGGGGAAGGTCAGGGTATCCACTTTCCAAGCCATGCAGTGATGCTCCCTGCTGTAGAATTTGCTGAGCTGATGGTTGGTGTGGGAGGCAAAGAGGTCAACCTTCAGGGTGCCCTATTTCTGAGTTATTAGGGTGAAGGTTCTTCTGTTGAGCTGCCACTCATGTGGGTCCACAAGATTTCTGCTTAAGTGGTCTGCCAGAGAGTTGAGAGAACCTGGTAGAAATTGTGCTAATAGGTGGAGTTGCATGGCAGAGGCTGTGTGCCAAAGGATCGTGGCCAGCCTGCACAGAGGGTAGGAGTGAGTCCCTCCCTGCTTGTTGCTGTACCACATTACAGTGGTGTTGTCTGTTTTGATCAGGAGAGCGCCTGAGGAGAGAAGGGGCTTGAAAGCTATCCAGGCATACTGGATAACCATCATCTCTTTTTGGTTGATGTGCAGAGGGATTTTCAGTGGGCTCCATTGGCCCTGTATGCACCTGCCATCTAGGTGTCCATCGCAGGCATAGTCTGATGCTTCTGTGGTGAGGGTCTGGGCAGCGGGGGGGGGTGGTGAGAAAGTTAGTCTCTTGTTGTGGGAGCATGCTGTTTGCCCATCAAAGAAAATCTTTTCTGAGGCAAGGAATTATAGGTATAAGAGTCTTCAGGTCTTGAGAGTGTTGGCACCAAAGGCTTTTTAGGTACCACTGAAGTTTCCTCATATGTAGTCTGGCATATGGAATGAGTAGAATGCAAGACGCCATGAACCCCAAAGCTTGCAGGATTTTCCTTGCAGATAGCTGGGGTCTGGTGGCTAGTTGAGAAAAATAGGCTGTCAGGAAAATTAGCTTTTCTGGTGTAAGGAATGCCATCTGGGATGCTGCATCCAGGTTTGCTCCAGGAATATAATCCTTTGGGTGGTCACCTTATTGGATTTCTTTTCAGTGACTGTGTACCCTAGGGAGGTTAGTAGGGGCTTTACAAAGGCCAGGTGCTTGAGCAGCTTTTCCTGGCTGTCTGCCTGAATTAGGCAGTCATCTAAGTATGGGAAAATCTGGATATTCCTTTGTCTGCAAAAGGCAATGGCCGGAGACAGACATGTTGTGAAAACTCTGGCAGCAGTAGATAAGCCAAAGGAAAGCGGAGAGAACTGAAAGTGCTAAGATCCTGCACTGAAACGGAGATATTTCCTGCATCATTCCCTGATAGGAATATGGAGGTAGGCCTCTTTTAGATCTAGCATGGCTAGCCAAGCATTCTTGGACAGCATGCATAGCAGCTGCTGGTGGGTGAGTATTTTGAATTTTGGGATCACCAGGAAGGTGTTTAGAATGGATAGATCGAGGATGGGGTGTCAGGTGTCCTCTTTTCTGGGTACCAGAAAAAGTCTGGAGTAGAAACCTTGGCATCTCTGTTCTGCAGGAACGTGCTCTACTGCCTTCATAGAGAGCAGGGAAAGGACTTGCTATTGTGTCTCTGCCCACTGGTTTGGAGGTAGATCTGGGCACCCTTTTGGGGTAGGAAGGGTGTGGAAAGAAAATGTGTATCCCTGAGACACTATGTTGAGAACCCAGAGGTCGTTGGTAATGGTGGCCCAGGTGCTTCTGTGAAAGGGGAGTTTTCCTCCTAGGGGTAACTGAAGGTGGGCAGAGGGAGAGGGTGGGGGAGGTGAGTCATTGTGAGTTCTTACCATAAGGGGGTGGCTTAGAACTCCCTGGTTTTGAAGTGGATGTAGTCCACTGCTTAGATCTCTGCATTCCCTGTGGCTGCAGTCTGGGTGGATCTGGTTCCCCGGGGTCTGGGCTGGACTGGCTTAGTGGGAGCAGGAATGGACCAGTGCTTGGTGGGACAATGCCTGCTAAATCTGGGTGACTGGACCTGTAAGAAATCCTTAACTGTCTACATAGATTTTGCTTTATCTTCCATCTTTTTTAAGGCCTCTTCTGCCTTAGTGCCAAATAGACTGTCTTTGTGCAAGGGGGGCATCCAACAATTTAGATTTGACATGGTTTGGCAAGGGCTGTTCCTTAAGCCATGCATGCCTTCTAATGACAGATTCAGTGACTGCTGCCCTGCTAGAAGCTTCTAGGCAGGGCATCAAAACCACAGTGCAAGGTGTGTTTAGTTACTTGACTTGCAGAATGCATTAACTCTTGTAACTCTTTAGATTCTGCAAGAGCAGGAAAGGAAGACATTTTTGTTTGAGGAGTTCCAGGGTATGTTGCTGAAAGTTTAGCATATGGAACTGACAATTAAGTGCCCTGATAGCAAGAGTAGCTGAGGTGTATACTTTTTTACCCCATCTGTCTAGTGCTTGGGATTCCCTATCTGAGGGGGTGGGATTCTTAGCAGAGGTTGCTTTAATCCCTTTAGGCCCTTGAGAAATTACCTCAGGGTCAGCAGTAGGATTTTTAAAAAAAAATTTGTGTGAGTCAGGGACTCTGTAGTATCTGTCTGGTTTTCTGGGTACAGGAAGAAGGGTGTCAGGAGTCAAGCTGGATTCCAGGAAAAAATCCTCCACAACATCCAGGACAACATCCTCCACAACATCCAGGACTGGGGGGATGGCCAAGGGTATGTGCTGTGGAAGATTTAAGAATTCCTTGAGTCTCTTTTTAAACTGAGGGTAGTCCTGACTCTCCCATTGGGAATGCTCCCTTAAGGTATGAAGGGTTTCCCCAAAGGAAAAATTCTTTGGGGAGAGGTGGAAGGGATGGAATCCTTTGCATCAGAATCCTCATAAGTAGAGAGGGGTTTCATGTCTTCATATTCAGATGCATCAGAGTCATCTGACTCTTGTTCAGACAAAACTACAGGGGACAGATCTCCTTTCCTCTTGCAGTTGGTAGCTTGGCTTCCCCCCGATCAGAATAATAAGGTCTTCCACCATTTTAAGCACTGGAGACTGAGGAAAGGAAGCAGGTGCCTGAGATTGGGTCGTCGGTTTCTTGGGTGTGGTTCATACCCTGGACCTAAGAAACTCTGTAGTTTTCGAAAGAACGGTAGTCACAAAAGAAGACGTCAGTTTGTGTTGAGAATCGGTAGTGCGAAGGACTTCCTCAGAAGCTGGTGCCTGCTCAGTGGGTCTGGACCCATCCAAAGTAGAGACGACCGCAGGATCCTTAGTCGAAGAAGAGTTTTGCGGCATACCGGACCCTGAAAGGGTCTCAGTAGCGGCTTGCGAATCCACAGAAGCGGGCATCAAGGGCTGCGGAAACGGCTCACTGAGGACCGGAAAACTGACGACTAGCTTAACGGAAGCATCGTCTGTAGGTTTGGACCTGTGTGGTCTGTCGCTGTCTTTATCTTTACTTTTTTTGGAAGATCTGCTGTCGGGTGGCTTACCGAAGCCATATTGGCGTTCGAGGGCTGTAAGCAAAAATATCTAGCTACGAAAAGGGCTTAACGATGGATAGTTCTGGCATTGAACAAAGCACAGAAGTGACAGCGGGGGACATCATGGTCTGGGCCTAAACAAGCGACACAGTAAGAATGAAAGTCTCAGTGTGGTATTTGCTTTCCACAAGTGAGACAATTGTTAACTTTTTCTGACATCGGTTAGTGCAAGAATAAAGGATCCCCAATGGGGTACTTAGCTTTAGAAGACTTCAGCTTCAAATCGGTAGACGAAACCCAGGTAGCGGCCGACCAGCACTTGTACGAACTGTTTCTGCTTTGGGCTCCATGGCAAGAAAGACTGATGTAATGACGTCGGCTGCCTTAGTTTATACTACTGATGACCTGATGTCAGTCCTGAAGTGACAGCAACTGACGCAGAAATACTATGCCTCTGGTATTCGGGCCGGCCGAGGGCTACCTTAGCAGCGATAACCAAAATGTGATGTCTGCAACAGTGAAACATGAAGAACATCTGCTGTTATAGACTGTAAGTCTAAATAAACACTGGAGGCAGAACATATACAAAAACACAGTTTTAGTTTCTTAAGTCTGAAATAATGCTTAAAATAATAGCCCACTTGGCTTTGTAATTGCAAATAAAAGAACATAGTAGTTTAGATTATCACAGCCCACACAGCTCCTTCAGGATAGAGATTGTCTTAAAAACAAAAGTTAAAGGTTCTGGTCCTCTGTCAGGCCCATCTTCCAGATCCACAAACAGGTACACCCACAGATTACCCCCAACTAGGCTTAGACTCCATACTTCAAAAGTCGACCTTCCCATGATCCTTCAAGTGAAGAACTAACTTCCTGCTTACTGCTTTCAGGCAACGTCCTTATATACTACCTCAGTTGTTACTTTGTTATCTAGTTAAGTATTATGGGAATATTCTCACTCTGCATACTACAGTACACTAAAGGTATGTTACACATTTTAAAGACACATTACAAAGTTTCAATGGTTTATAGGTTAGTACTAAGCTAACTGCCCTTGTGAGCCATTTTAAGCCTAGCCAATTATCCCTTGTGAGACTCAAACCCTGCACCTTGTGTTTGTAAGGCAAACACCTTAACCATTAGGCCACCCTCCCAACCCCCATGCATCAGGTTACTGGTCCTAAAAAGAACACAGGAACAACTGGAAGTTATTTGGCATCTCTGCCTTATAGAGTGTTCATGTGGAAGGGTCTGAGAATCTGAAAAAGAACTAGAAGGTTCACTGAGTAGCAGGGAGGTTCCCACATTTGCTACCACAGATATCAGACATACCTGTGAAAACTGCAACTTAAGAATCTGTATCTGCACCTTTTGCAAATGAGGACAGATATTATGAAATCTTTAGATTAACTTTCTTCTCACTTAAGACTTTCTATTTGTGAAGGCTGTAACAATAGTCACTTTAAGGGTTATATTACATAGTGAAATCCTTATGCCTGGAAAGAGCAAGGACTCACCCTGTTTTTTCTGATGTCTGTCCTGGCCTTCCTATTTATAAAAATTATATTGAAAAATTGAAATGGTAAAACTATGGTCATAGTGTATACAAATGTGGTGGCAGTGACAATGTTCTATATTTTCAAATTACAGGCTACAATAAAACAAATATTTCCTTCTGTAAGACTGCAGTTCAGGCAGAGTGTTCTCAGTCTAATAAATGTAGGGGTGTAGTAGTCTATATATAATACCATTAAATGGTGCATTTTATTCAAAGTAAAACATTTGACTATGATGAAACAGTTTTAGTAAAACATTAAAAATATGAAACTGCTTTGGTGAGTTGGCATGTTTCTGCTTGTTACTGAGTTAGAGTTGTATATTAAAGCCCCTCAAAAATCAGTGATGATTGTCTTTCAGTCTAAGATGTAAAACTGACTCAGAGATATATGTGAGTTGTAAGATATGGCTATACATGGCATGGCAAATACAATACCGGAAAGTGCATTAGATTAATCTTATTTAATATTCAGAGTCAGAATTAGTTTTTAAACTGTTGGTTTCATTATAAATACTTGACTTTATATATTATATTTTCTTTTTATTTTAGTGGCATTATTTCTCACAATAATCATGAAATAAAACAAAAAGTTCACATTGAAAATAAACGTACCTCAGTCCTACTCCAGTCTCTCCCCTCTCTCTAATAGTTTACTTGAAAGAAAAACGTCAGCAATGTGAACATTAGTAGATTTATGAGTGATAAATCTTCAAACAATATAAAACCTAACACCACAAATATTGCAATAAAAAGTGTAATGGAAAAGGTTGATTTTTATCACTGAAGAACAGAGTGTTTTGTTGCAATGAAAGTCAGTGAATATAGTGTCCAGTGAACTATTGGCCAGTCCAGTCACAATGTTATGATCTATTTTTAACTGAAAATAAACTGGACTGATTAAAGATCTGTAAAATGTCCAATCAATGGGCCCTTAACTGCAAGAAAAAAAAGAAAGGAAGAAAACAAACAAGGGCTGAAGTTTCCAAATTAAACAGTTTGTCAAGCTGAGGTAGTCTTCTTTGTATTATATTTAATACATAAAGGTTTAAAAAGCTGAGAATAAGGTTCATAGATGGTTACTACGCTTCTGGCCCAGCAGTCATTTAAACCTAACCAAGCCTTAACCAAATTACCAAAATACTGCTGACGTGTAAATACCCCAACAAATTTTACAAGTTATGAGTTACAATATAAGCTTGTACACATCAAGCTGCCCTGTCCATTAAGGACACATATGCAAACTAGGGATAACTTTGTGGTTTTCCATTCATTGATCTAAGGTACATTTGAGTATGGTTAGGGATGAGGTTTGTTTCACATGCATGGGAAGCCTGTTTCAGAGAAGGGAAAATGTTTGAGACACATACCCATCCCTCCAAAGTGCCCTGTTTATGTCACAGCTAAGGCTTAGGTCCTTAGAACCTACATATGTTTCCTCTTTGACCTCGATGAGCTGTGCCCTTACGAATAAACACTGTAACTATTAACTTTTCCATTATCCTTCCAGCTGCCTGATGTGTAATAAACTAGCCAATGAAATGTTAAATCAGAAGCCTGTCAATACATTTGGATTATTCTGAATTTTATTTAATATAATATTAATGATATATTCAAAGCTGAGCTGAAATAATTCCTCAGAAAAAGCAGGTAGTAAACAAATCAACTGTATGAATTCACCAAAATTTGAGCTACCATATATTGTTCAAGATGAGGTAACCAAAACTTCTAAAGGTAAATTACACTTCATTAGGAGCTCTATTTCGAAATATATTTCTTAAACAAATGTGAAACCTTAATAAACCAAGTTGGTGCTTCTGCTAAATAATGACTTCTGACAAAAAACACCCAATCAGAGAGAGTTCTCATCCTCAGAAAGTTCATCCATTTTATGCATTCATGCACTCATGTATTTGTTTATTAATTTATTGTTAGTTTGTTAATGGGGTGAGTAGGCTGGCACATGACCCTTTTTAGCCACTTCCCAAGACATATGACTAAGATAAACTAGTTTCAATTGTTCTATTTTCAGACGACCAGTTAATAATATATACATGAGAAGCAGGTGTTACAACTTGAACTATGAGACAATTAAGAGTAAGAGTAAACTGGTTTGATCACGTGCAGTAAAGACAACTTAAAGTATCACAATTTTTGGTGAAAAGTGCAAAAAAAAAAAAAAAAAAAAATATATATATATATATATATATATATATATATATATATATATATATACATATATGTATATATATACATACATATACACACATATGGGTCAACTTTGAATCGTTGACCCTCATTTCACTGAATTTCATTTCACCATGACCACTTCGCTGAAAACACAAATTACTGAAAACTCATTTCACTGAACAGAGCTTAGTATATATGGCACTGTGTAGGGTATTGTAAGGCAAGTAAAAGGTATATGCCCTTTTCCTCACTGTAGTGAGACCCTGGTGTTAGTATATATAGTTAGGGAGAAGTGGGGGGCACAGCCATGTTTGTTTTATATTGTATTTTACCAAAAACTTCAAAACAATCAATTTTAAACACTAGACATGCATAGTTGCAACACCAATGACTAACTCTCTCCAGAAGACAGTATACACTCCCCACACCCACCCCCTAAGTATATATACTAACTCCAGGATTGCACTACAGTGGGGAAAAGGGCATATACCTTTTACTTGCCTTACAGGACTCTATACAGTGCCATATATACCAACTGCAGTTCAGTGAAATGAGTTTTCAGTAATTTGAGTTTTCAGAGAAATGGTCGGGGTGAAATGAAATTCAGTGAAATGAGATTCAACAAAACAAAGTAGACCCATATCTATATCTATCTATCTATATATATATATATATATATATATATATATATATGTGTGTGTGTGTGTGTAGATAGATATATAGATAGATATACGGGTCTACTTCACATAATTGAACATTGAAATGTTCGACTTTCATATGGCTGAGACCATATAATCGAACATTTGAATGTTTGACAATGTGAAAAAAAAAATAAAATAAACAAAAAAACCCCAAAAAACTAAACAGTGCTAGCAGGAGGACACGCCCCCCCCCCCTGCTCTCCCCATGTGGGGGGGCTGCACCCCCCACTATTTAAATATACCAACTCCTAGATTGCACTACATTGCGGTAAAGGGAAATCTTCACGTTCCGTGTTCTATGGAGATCCCCATTCAGACCGTTCAAACTTTTAAAAGTTCGATCATATGGTCTCGGCCATATGAAAGTCGAGCTTTTAAAAGTTCGACCATTTGAAAGGGACCTATATATGTGTGTGTATATATATATATATATATATATATGTATATATATATATATATATATATATATATATATATATGTGTGTGTGTGTATATATATATATATATATATATATATATATATATATATATATATATATACATATATATGTATGGATTCACTTTAGAAGCTCGAAATACTGAAATGTCGAAATTCAGTATTTTGAGCCCATAAAGTGGAATCCTGAAAAGGACGAAAGCTCAGTAGCGTGAAATTCAAAACCTCAAATACCGGAGGTTTTGAATTTCGCGCTTTTGAGGTTCCGCTGTGGTTACGATTCAGGTAAGTGTGTGTGTGTTAAGGGTTTTTGGTAGGGGCTGTGGTGTGTGTTAGTGTGTTTTGTTCCTGTGATGTATGTGTGCGAGCAGAATGTAGCTTGTGTGGTGGTGTGTGTGTGTTTGTGTGTAGTGCGACCTCGGAGTTAGAATATTTAAGTGGGGGGTGCAGGGCTTGCCCCCTTGCTTTTATGTAGTAGAGAGCTTGTGTTTGTGTGTGTGTGTGTGTGTGTGTGTGTGTGTGTGTGTGTGTGTGTGTGTGTGTGCAGTAGTAGTGTGAAATTCAAAATCTCTGGTGTGCGAGATTTTGAATTTCGCGCTTCTGAGTTTTCTATGTTTTAAAGATTCAACTTTATAGCTTCAAAATACTGAATTTTGACATTTCAGTACTTCGAGGATATAAAGTATATCCATATATATATATATATATATATATATATATATATATATATAAGTAAAACAAAATATTGAAAATAGAAGATGCAACAAAAAGTAGAGATTAAACAATGCAAAGCTTTGAACATTCATAATAATATACACAGATTCAAGCAAAACATGCAAAATAGAGATTTAACAATACAACGTTTACCAAGCTGTATGCAGCCCACAGGAACAACATCAGTTAGTAATTATCAAAAGTTATATGAATGGCTGAAATACATTTAACCCTCATTTCTAAAACAGTTGTATTTACATTCCTGAAGTATGTAAGATTTTAGCTCCTTTTTGAAGGACATTATCTTGCTCTGTCATTTCTGTATGGAGAGTATTTCATGTTGCTGGGGTGAGTTTGTAAAGGATGCTTCACAACTTGCTAAGGTAAACTGTCTCCTATTAAATCTGAAATTGTTGCCACTGAGAAAATAAGATATGCTATGAACAGGGCTCAGTTTTGAGCTTTTTTACTGGTTAATTAGGTAAATTGTTTAAATAAGTTTGCTTGTTTTCTATTGTTATATAAAAAATTGCACTTTATTCATCTGCTTTTACTGTTTTTGTGTTTCTTCCTACTTTATTACTTTATTTTGCTTTTTGTTAAAAGTACTTAATTGCATTTATCCTGCTGCATTTATTACTGCTTGTTAGTAGCCTGATTAAATTGTAACTGTTATTCTAAGCCTTTGGTTGAAGCACTTGGGCTTCAGACCAATTGTTTTATATTAAGAAGGTTTGTGGTGTGGTCTACACTATTGTAGCAGGACAGGTAGCTTACATCCTTCTAAGCTGGAAGTTGCTGATTGAAGGCTTAGTGTCTGTTATTCTAAAAGTGTATTAGCTCTGGTTTAAGCACTTGGGCTTCGGGCCAGTTATTTTACATTAAGGTGTGGCCTGCACTCTTGTGGGAGTAGAGGGTAGATTCTGCCCTTCTGAGCTGGGAGTTTCTGGTTAAAGGCTTATTGTGCCTGCTTATTTGAACTGTTTCTTTCTGAAATTGGTACACCTTGTTTGCTGTAGCATAGACTAAATTCAGACCTGCTGAATCTAGTTTTGGTTATATAACTCTAGCACTAATCCAGACAATCTTTTTGGAGAAGGTTCCCCTGCACCCTAGTGGAGTGTGCAGTTAGAACTTGTCTGATTGAAGACTGCTGGAACAGGGCTCAGTTTTTAGCTTTTTATTGGTTAATTGATTAATTTGTTTAAATCAGTTTGCTCATTTGCTACTGTTATATATATATAAAAAAATACACTTTATGCATTGCTGCTTAGCTAGGGTTAAACTATTCCCGGCACCATAAAATCTGCTTTTTAAATTTTCCCTTAAAACTAGACAGTTTTTTAGTTTTTGCACTCAAATCTGTTTCTTTGAGTTCAGCACTTGTTCTGAACTCATTGTAAGCATTAATAAGCTACAAATTACCACAGCACTCAATTTTCCTCACTTGTCTAGAGGAAAACAGTTTTTAGTACTTAATAAATAAGTACATATCCAGGCATGTCTAAGGGTCAGCTCCCGGTGTTTTCTCCTGTCTGCCTGATGAATATGGGCATCTTGGGGCAATGCAGCAATTGCCTCATATACACAGATAACCCTCTCCTCCTACCACCCAACACTACAACCTGTAAGAGATGCACTTATATAGCCAAACTGGAAGCAAAGCTCTCTTCACCTAAGACTGGACTAGACAGTCAAGACGAGAAGGTAAACACTTGTACCACAACACACACATCACATAGTCCCTCAAAACCTACACCAGCAAAACAGACACATAGAAACACAAAACACACACCTAAATTCACGGAGGCTCTCAATAAAAATCTGCTCAAGAAACAGAGACTTCCAAAACAGAAACGCAAGCAACCTCCACCCCCAATTCAACCCAAATGACACATAGCCCACAAACTCAGTGTGCCACTCAACCACAGCCCATAAGGCATAACAACGTGCCCAACACTCTAGTCATAGGTGACTCTATAGTTAGGCACACTGATGTTCCACTCACCAGGCTAAACAAGGAGAAAGTTACTGTCAGCTGCCTGTCAGGTGCCATGCTCCCTGCCCTGAGTTGCATCCTGCCATCACCCAGAATGACACCACAGTACAAGAACAAAATGATTGACTTCAACAATTGGCTAAGCTTCTGGTGTCATTCTATGGGGATCCATTATTGGTCTGCCTGGGATGACATGATCAACAGACCATGATGCTTTGCCAGAGATGGCCTGCACCTGTCGCCCTTGGGATTCTGGATACTGGCTAAGGCTCTTGCCACCCTATAGTGCCTTTTTTAGGCAAGGTTCAAATGACAAATTCACCACCATAACAGGTACAAGCAAGCAAAATCTGTGGGTAATGCTACTCAATGCTAGAAGTCTAAACCTCAAAATGCATTCACTCGAGGCACTCCGTAATGGAGAACATCAACATCTGTGCAGAGACAGAGACTTGGTTCAAGACTCCAGAGAGCACCCCTGTATTACTAGGCTATAATTCATACCACACATTTTGGCCACCTAACCTGGATCGAAACACTAAAGGCGGAGGTGTTTTCATATTCATTAAGGATATCCACACCTCCAGGCTAGTTGCTCAGCATACTGCATCTGAGATTATCCGAGTGCAACTAACTCTGGGCAAGACCGCAATCCAAATTGTAACTTGCTACAGATCCCCCACCATGCCCCAGGATTCCCACTCCTCATTTCTTGATACACTGGAAAATAGGGTACAACCCAACACCCTCATAATGGGCGATTTCAACTACCCCAGCATTAACTGGAAAAACTACTCATGTACCAAGTCTTTTGCTCAACGTTTTCTGGAATTCATAAATTCCAACATCTTGGATCAACTTATCCACACCCCCACCAGGGGCAGCAATATCCTAGACCTGGTCATTGCCAACATGGTCGACCGGTGTACCACAACAGAGGTCAATTCCTCGTTGGTCAGATCTGACCACAAGCTAATCACCCTAGACATCCACATCCCACCCCCACCCCCTATTAGGGAAACCATTGTAAAAAATGTCTCCAAAGCCAACTTCACGCTTCTTAAGACAGAACTAGCAAACTTCACAACACCCATGCAGATGGACAATAGAGGTACGACTGCTGAATCCTACACAAATGCACTTTATAAGCACTTACACGCGTGCATGGATCATGCTATCCCTAACAGAACCAAGATGCTATCCTCCACAAAAAGGAAGCCAATCTGGCAGTCCCCTGCCATAAATAAACTCTATAACAGAAGAAAGAAACTGTTGCAAAAAAAAGAGTAAAATCCCATGATAATAGGAACTCCCTGGTCACCCTCAGTAAGAAGCTGAGATCCCTCATAAAATACTCCAAAGCTAGTTACGAAAACAAAATCATCATTGATTCTAAAGACAACCACAAAGCATTCTATAGCTATGTCAAGAATCTCAATGGCAACACTCAGATCTGCTCTGAGTTACAGCACAATGGCATTAAATATACAGAACCAACTGATATTGCCAACATCCTGGCAGATAGGTTCAATGCTAACTTTACCCATCTCTCACACCCTAAAGGGCCCATCTCTATACCGGAAGAATGCAAAGTTGCTGTAAATACGGCTGCACAGGTAAAAACAAACTCTCCAAAGCCAAAAACATGGTATTCATGAGACCTGACAACATCCCAGGCTGCGTTCTACCC
Source organism: Protopterus annectens (assembly GCF_019279795.1). Taxonomy (NCBI): domain Eukaryota; kingdom Metazoa; phylum Chordata; order Ceratodontiformes; family Protopteridae; genus Protopterus; species Protopterus annectens. The sequence continues at coordinate 836,980,106 of NC_056725.1, read as the reverse complement.
GAACTACAATAAACTGGCACCCCACCTAAGCACCATGTTCAATCATAGCGTCACCTCAGGCTTTGTGCCCACTGAATGGTGCACAGCGATGGTTATCCCACTCCACAAAGGGGGAGCCACCATGGACCCTGGGAACTCTGCCCCTTTAGCCTAACGAGCTTGGTCTGCAAGGCCATGGAATGTATCATCATGGAACTTATAAACATAGACACTGATAATCTCCTAACTCTGGACCCCACCCAGTTCAGGGATGTATAAAGCAGATCATGTCTCCTAAACCTGATAGACTTCTTTGAAGCAGTCACCAAAGCCGTAGACGAGGGTAAGGTGGTTCACACAGCCTATCAAGATCTTGCCAAGGCTTTTGACACCATCCGCCACTCTGGAATTATAGATAAACTCACTAAACTAGGTATAAATCCTTATGTCACAAGATGGGTTGCCAACTGGCTCATTGACAGAACCAACACTGTGAAAGTAGCAGACTCCAAATCAGACTTTAGACCAGTGACAAGTGGAGTACCACAGGGTTTGGTCCTGGGTCCTCTCCTGTTTGGTGTCTACTTTTCTGAAGTATAGGCTAACACAAAAGGTCTTTGGCTAACGAAGTTCGCAGATGACTGCAAACTAGGAGCCATAATCAAATCGCCTAACGATGTGGACATCCTACAAAAGGGCCTCACTGAGATGGGTCTATATTAGAAGCACGAAAAGACAAAACCGTGAATGCTCACATGAGCGAAAACACCAGGAATTGAAAGGGTGTTTATGGGATTGTGGTACAGTGAGGTGTGGGATATTTGCCCTTTCCTCACTGTAGTGCGATCTCTGAGTTGGAATATATAATTAGCGGGGGGTGTGGGGGGCGCAACCTCCCACCATACCAAGTTTGATTACTGGCATTTTTGCTCATGTGAGCATTCGCGGTTTTGTCTTTTCATGCTTCTAATATAGACCCACTGAGACAGATGCCTGGTGTCAAAACCATGGCCTCAAGCTCAATGCCAAAACGTACATTGTCATATCCTTTGGTAAAAACTTTGTACCCATGAGCTACCACATAGGCGGTAGTATACTTAACACCGAAAGTGTGATAAGAGACCTTGTGACACAGGTGGACAGTAGTCTCTCCTTTGATAATCACATCGCCACAGTAGTCAGGAAATCCTTCTACCTGGCACACCTCATCAAAAAAGGTTTTCCATCCAGGAAAAAAGAGGTCATTATTCCCCTCTACTAATCACTCATTAGACCCATTATAGAGTACAACGCCTCTTTTGGTATGTACCTCACAAGATATCTACAACAACTTGAAAGGCCACAGAAATACCTCACAAAGAGGATTACTGGCCTCAAACAGATGCCCTACACAGACCATCTCAAAAAACTCCAGCTTTACTCTGTCGCATATCGCCTAGTCAGAGGCGATCTCTGCCTAATATACAAAGCAATGTCAAACCCAGAGCTGTTGGGCATGCTCCACCAATTCCTCCGAGCTACACGCTCTAGGGACCTAAACCTTGTCACCACAATAAACAGAACATGCTGGAGGGATGTATTCCTGTCCCAGAGATTTCCCATACTCTGGAACAGACTACCTATCTATATCAAACAAAGCTCCTCATTAGCACTTTTCAAGAGTAAACTTGATGATTGGAAAGGAAATAGGAAATTCACCCCAGGGATCACCTCTGGGGTTCTACTCAACAGGGGCACAGGAAAATAATTTTTTTGGGTGGCAAAAGCCAGGGTACCTTTTTGGCTAGGCTTATATAGGCCCTAGGGTCAATAGCCTAGTACCTAACTATGAACATGCTACTGCTCAATGCCAGGAGTCTAAACAAGAAACTCCACTCCGTGCTAGCTCTACACACCATGGAGAATGTACACATCTATGCAGTTACAGAGACATAGTTTAAGGACATAGACAGCATCACAGCAGTGCAGGGCTATACTGCCGTCCACATATTTAGACCCTCCACTGCACAGAAGAGGGCAAAAGGTAGAGGTTTCTCAGTTTACATCAAAAAACAAACATACCTCAAAGCTGGACAAACAGTAGAACATGTTTGTGCTTCTCCATGTCCAGATTACAATATTTCTTTTATTTTTATTTATTTAACATTTGTTAACTGGGAACATCCAACTTGGAACAAAGCCAGTTTTCAGCAGAGGCCCAGGGAGAAAGGCTCCAGATGCACATCTTTGTAATAGGCAAAGGTCTCATACTATATCCTTGCAAGCTATAGGTCCCTCTATGACATGATCTTAAAAGTAATGGATGCAGTTCACATTCAGCCTAACACCATATTCATGGGCGGCTTTAATTACCCAGTATAAACTGGGAATCATACACAAATTATACAGGCTCAGAGATTCTACTAGTATGTATGCCCATTATTGGTGCTAATATCCTTCACCTGGTTCTCACAAGCATGGGAGAATGCTGCATCTCCCCTCCCAATGTAATATTTTCACTGGTTAGGTTGGACCATAAAGCTGTCTCCTTTGAAATATAAAACCGAAGACCCTAACCTGAAACTTTTAGGAATTCTTCTAAGGCAAACGTCCTGGTATTAAGTGACACTTTAGCAAAAGTTCAAGCTCCTCAAACCCCGAAAACATGGAACTGTTCACAAATAAACTGTACAATTATGTTAATGGCTGCACAGAGTCAGCTGTACCTACCCAGAGCAAGCAATGCAAAAACTCAAAAAGTTCAAGGGGCTATGCCAAAGACAATGCATTCTTCAGCTCTGCAACCTGAATTGCAACACACAGCAATGTGCAATACTAAATGTAAATGCAGGCACCTATACTGAGTAGAAAATATAGAAAATCTATTGTCCAACAAATGTAGCTCAAATTTTACCCCCCCTACCCTGCGGATACACCACAGGAAATGCCCTCAACTATAACTCCTCCAGCTATCCCTAGGGAACAGGTTCTCAAAGAACTCTGCAAGGTCAAAAACACTGCATTGATGGGCCCAGATAATATCCTAGGATGCCTCTTTTTTAATTTCTCCAAATCTTTTGGGTTTCTAATACCATGGCAGGAATGGACTCCATTCCTAAATCAAAGTATTATTAAAGTTCATGAAATTAGTATTGTTTCAATCTTTGATGTCAGCCAGAAGTGCTCTTTGCAGCACCCGCAATGTGCCCAGTAATGACTCCTTCTGCAATTCGTACGGAGTTACATGTATCAGTAACATATCTAAATACAATTGTATTTTTCGTTTTTATATGACCCATTGCTTCTACTACTATTGGAACTGTCTGAGTATCTTTTTTTCCACATTGCTCTCATTTCTGCCTGCAAATCCTGATATTTTATGACTTTGTGTCTCCCTGTATGCAAGACACTGTAGTCACTGGGTGTAGCGATTTCAATGATCAATGCTACTTTTGTCTTCTTTTCATGGACCACTACATCTGGTTTTCTCACATCTATTTTTTGAACTGTTGATAATGGCTTATCCCATGTGATGTAGACTTCATAATTTTCTATGATGCTTTGTGGCTCATGCTTCTAGTGTTTTTCAGCTACTTCACTGCCACAATGTTTGCACAATCCCCAGTGTAACAGTCTTACCACATTATTATGCCTTTCAGTAACAGTCCTTCTGCCATTAGTATGTCACAACTAGCAAAAGGTGTGCGACTGTTTCCAAGTCTGTTTTACAAAACCTACATTTGTCTGTTTTTCCCACATGTTCAACGGACTATGTAAATCAATGTGTATGTAGTCCACTATCTTAGGCCGCCAATATTAATCTTTCATCTTTTGGTTAGACTTTGCCTCTCCTTAACTATTCCTGTGTTCAATTCTGATCAACATGAGGTTGTTCCAGGAGCAACTATATTTATACATTTTCCATATTTCTTGCCTTCTCATCTGATCCTTCACCTTATTTTCTTTCTTTTGTTTTTTTGGCACATTCAGCTGCTGCCTAATTTTTATTTACTTCTGTTTTAATTTCCCTGCTTGATGCTGATATGCTTCTGCTAGACTACACAGGGAAGTCATCTTGGATTTATTCTCCTCATGTTTCAAAACTTTCATTATGTTTGGGTCTTGTCCCACGATTGCAGATCTATACATGTAATAAACTTCAAGGAGGGCCATACTTACTTCGGAATGGGGGAATATATAATCCTAGTATACACTGATTTTTATAAATCATTATTGAGCATGAAGCATCCTTCTTGTCTTCCTGTCTAATTTATCCAACACCTTGTGGGGCCGGTCAGTCACTCCAAAACGGTAAGTTAGGACAGGAAGAGCAAATTGGAACTTTGTTCCTAGTTGTCAATGCTATTTTCAGTGTTAAGCTTTCTAAAATATAAAGTTTTCTAAAATATTCCTTACTGAGTTTTAATTCACATTTGTTCATGTTTTATTGTTGATCCTTCATCAATTCCCAAACATTTATGCACTCTCTCTTGCTCAAGTTCTTTTATATCACATTCTTGTTCCAAACAGATGTTTTCTTGGTGCTTTCTTGCTTTAATGGTTTATTTTTCACATTTATCCAGACCAAATGACATTCTTATGTCATATGAAAAAGTTTTGACTACTTCGAGTTGTGCTTTCAGTTCCTCATTTGATGAACCATACAGTTTTAAATCACTGAGAAACAGAAGATCAGACGTCTTTACACTTTGTTACTTTTTGGGAGCCAAATTATAGCCATGACCTAATCTGTACGCAGACATCTTAATGGGTTAAGGGCAAGGCAAAAGAGCAGCGGTGACAGAGAGTCACCCTGGAATATCCCCCTTTGTATATTTATCCCTGGAATAATAATTTGTCCTTTATCTTGACTTAAGTGCACAGTGGTTTGCCACTGCTTCATATTCGCTGTGATGTAGTTCATCAGTGTATGGTGTATCTCACACATTCATAACAACTCTTTTATCCATGAATGTGGCATACTGTCAAATGCTTTTTTGTAGTCTATCGATGCCATATCAGATTCTTCTCATTTTACAGGTTTTCACTATGACTTTATTTAACAACAAATGATCCTTTGTTCCATATGACTTCCTTTTATTACCCTTTCGTTCAAGTGCCATAATTGAGTTTTCTTCTAAATGACTATAAACTCTGTCGGCATCAATTCCAGTGCATAGTTTATGCATCACTAGAAGGCAAGTTATTGGTCTATAGTTTTTAGGGTACCTTGCACGTGAACTCTTAAGTAGGAGCATTGCTTTTCCTGTTGTTAACCTGGTTGGTGTCTGTTCAAGGCGCATATACAAATAGTTCTTACTCATGGCTAAATCTTCACGTAAAGATGTTAATACTTTTAGCCAGAAGTTAGGTACTGCATCTAGGCCTGGGATTTTCCAATTTAAGGCTTTTCTTAGCTTTATTTCAAGTTCTCTGGCTGTTACTTCATCCCATTTCATATCCTGTACCTTTAAACTTCTTATTCTTTCTTTTACTTCTTCTATCCAGTTAGCATCTTTGTTATGTTCCACAGGATCTTCATAGATACTTCTCCAAAATGTATCTATTCCTTCTTTTTTTGGTGGTCTTTCAATTCCTTTTACCTTGTTTCCCAATTCTCTATAAAACTTTTTTGGGTCGGTCATCAATAAATTGCTTATTATGTACTTTTTCTTTAAATTTATCAGTGTATCTTATAAGTTTTTCTGTCTGTGCTATTTTTAATTTATTATTTGCAATAGTGAATGATAAATCCTGATCGTTATAATACTACGCATTGCATTTATCACGTCTATCTTTCTAAGTGTTTTTGTTGATCTGTTCCCTTTTCTATACTCTTCTAACAGTCACACTTATTGTCTTAACTGCTTTATAATTTTTTCTGTTCAATACTTCCATGTTGGCATTCGATTTCTCCTCATCTTTTCCCTTACTATCCTGTGTTCTTGAGGTAGGACTTTATCTGTTATTAATTTGTCTGCACAGTAATGTATCCTATTTACTTCTGTTATATCAATGAATCTCTATGGATAGTCCTAATTATTGTGTTCATTTGTTTTATCAAACTCCTAACTTTTTGGGGTTTATTGATCTTCTGCAGTCTGTTTCTTTCATTGATCTTAATATATATATCTATCCATCTCTATTAAATCAAACAACTCTTCTCTTAGATCATTTTCTTCTAAACTGAGGGCACATTCTTTGTTCACAATTTCATGTGGGCATTCTATAGAAAGTGCCAGAGCTTCTTCCTGTACCACATTCTCTTCAGTTTCACACAGTATCATCCATTACGTTTTCATATGGGAATTCATTGGCCTATCACTCTACAAAATTGACTTTGCCAGAGTTGCCACAGTTTCCTGTTTCTTCCCTTACTGTCCAACTCCAACTGAAAATTTGTACTGGCTTCCTATTGAAGGCTCCAAATTATCTTCATATGTCAAGGGTTGGGAGGGTAGCCTAATGGTTAAGGTGTTTGCCTTACAAACACAAGGTGCAGGGTTTGAGTCACACAATGGATAATTGGCTAGGCTTAAAATGGCTCGCAAGGGCAGTTAGCTTAGTACTAACCTATGAACCTATGAACCTATGAACTGATTAGATGCTTTCTCCTTAATTTGGGTGTCCAATGCTCTATCCTGTTGTGTTGTTATCCAAGTTAGATTTTCTGCACTAAATCCCACCCTTTGCAGGTACTCCATAACCCCAGTTTCTATTTTTTTTAACTTTTCTATTACTAATGCTCTTTTCCTCTCTGTTTTGTTATTTTTGTGTTGTGAAGTTTTCCATGTCCAGATGTCTTTGCCTGTATTTCTCTTCAAATATCTTTGGTGCTGCTCTTTTTGCATTGACTAGTTTTGCTTTCTCCTTTGCATAAATATTGCACCATATTAAATCTCTTTTTCTTTCCCGTGTCCGTATTTCTTCTTCAGGTGTCTCCTGCTCCTCTTGTTTCTCCTTACTTTGGGGACTATTTATTCCATCATGCTGTGATATGATCTGTGTTACATTTTCTACACTGAATCATTCACTTTGCAAATATTCCATAACTTCAGCTTCTATTTTTTTTTTTACTTCTACTTGGCTCATCTTCTGTTCTACATTGCCTCTTTGTGATCTTATTTTTATTGTGAAATTTTCCTTATCTGGATGCCTTTGCCTATAAATTTCTCTTTGAATATTTTTGGGGCTGTCTTTTTGTGTTGATTAATTTAGTTTTCTCTTTTGCATAAATATTGCACCATCTCAGATTTCTCTGTCTTTTCCATGTCCATATTTCTTTTTTATACCCTTCAAAATCAAATCTCTAAATTTTGTTCTTTTAATTTTCACACTTCCTCAGTCACTTCTTTTTCAAAACAGCACAAGATTTATTGGTCTACACAGTGTTTTTCTTGGATCTGTTGTATTAATGGACATACATTTTTATTTGAAGCTTCTGACAGTTTTTCTTGTGGAAGCATAAACATGCTCTATCAGGGCCAGTAGAATCACTGTTTAACCATAGCCTCCGGACAGGTTTCATGCCAAGTGAATGGATGACTGCAGCTGTTATTCCTCTGCACAAGGGTGGACCATCTCTGCAGCTGGGTAACAACAGACCAATAAGTCTCACTAATCTGATATAAAAAGTCATGGAAAAAATTACCATGGAAATGATAAACAGTGACATAGGAAACCTTCATATGCTAGATTCAACTCAGTTTGGTTTTGTCAAGGGTAGGTCATGCCTGCATATCCACTGGACTTCTTCAAGAAGGCCATCAAAGCAATAGACGAGGGCAAAACACAGAAAACTGCTTATCCTGACCTGGCCAAAGCATTCGACACAATACCCTGTTCAGGCATTGTAGACAAACTCACAAAATTAGGTATAAACTCCTGTGCCACCCACTGGATAACCAGCAGGCTATAAGACTGGACCTAAGAAGTCAGGATAGGAGAGTCTACCTCCAAAAAAAGGGCCAGTCACTAGCAGAGTTCCTCAAATCTTAGTGCTGGGGCTGCTCCGTTTTAGCATCGACTTCTCTGAAGTCAAGGGTAACATCAAGGGTCAATAGCTGACCAAATTTGCAAATGATTAAAAGCTAGGTTAAGTCACAGAATCCCCCAAAACACATATACCCAACCAAGAAAGCCTAACAAAGACCAATAACTGGTGCCGGATGCATAGACTTAAACTTAATGCCATGAAATGGGGTCTATATTATGCAATCGAAGACACTTGTCTTCGAATGTGTAATATTCAAACCCAAAATATCGAAAACACTAAACTGTGAATGGCCACGTCCGCAAATTTTTTCCTAGGGAAAAAATTCACGAGGCCACAACCAAACAATACAAACTTTACAATCCTAATCAAGTGGGGGGCTTCACCCACCACACCCTTGATGTGGGGGGCTGTGCCCTCCACACCCCCCCTAACTAAATATACTAACTCCGAGATCGCTCAACGTTGAGGAAAAGGGCAAACTGCGAGAACAGCCAACTGAATTTTTTCCCTAGGAAAAAATTTGCAGACATGGCCGTTTGCGGTTTAGTGTTTTCAATGTTTTCGGTTCAAATGTTACGCTTTCAAAGACGAGTGTCTTCGATCGCATAATAGGGAACCAAAAATGCATAATAGTATCCTTTGGGAAGATGTTTTCCCCTGAAAACTACCGCATTGTTAATAAACTCCTATGAGTAGACCCACTGGTCAGGGATTTGGGAACACATGTAGACCATAATGTGGCCTGTTGGCCATTACACGTCTATGGTAGTAAGGAAATCATTCTATGTTGCGCAACTTATAAGCAAGCGTATGGCATCTAGGTTCAAGGATGTCATTGCTCCATTGCACTCAGCCCTAATCAGACCTATCAATGAGTAGAATGGCTCCTTTGGTATGTACCTGTCCAAGCATATGTAATAACTGGAACATCCACAAAGGTTCTTCACAAATAAAATGCAGGGTGTAAACAACATGTCCTGTGCAGACTCCTCCCTCAAAGCCCTATCCCTGTACTCAGTCTCCTACAGACTGCTGAGAGGTCATGTATGCCTGGTGTACAAAGCATCCTCTGATCCTGCTCTGATGGACCTGCTGCACATTTGCAAAACAACTGGCATCAAAATTACCTAATCTAAAGACCAAACCCTTGTCTGCAATATAAAAAGGATATGCTGGAAGGACATGTATGTGTCTCAGAGACTATCCTTTCTCTAGAACAAGCTTCCCATCTATGTGAAGTAGAGTTCTTCCCTGATTTAATTCAAGTGTAACTTGGACAGGTGGATAGGGAATAGGAAATTTCACACTGGTCTGGCACCTACGTCTCTAATACACAGAGTCAGCCTATAAATATGTGCCCAGCCATGCCCAAACTTACGTGTATCCCCTAAAACAATCCTCTGGTATCAAAACCTGCCAGATATATTTGGGAAGCAGAGCTAGACTTAAAAAAGCCCCCATGTAGTCTCTGTTTTATCTTCCAGCCCCTTTACATTTGTCTTCCTATCTTTTAATCTGTGCTGTTTGAGAGTTGTACATAGAAAAACAATTGGGACTGCTTTAGCATTTAAGTTGCTGCTTATATTCATAGGATCATAGAAGGTTGCTAGGCTAATGGGTCTGCAGCCCTTACAAGCTTAGCCAAGAGTTTATCCCTAAAAAGAAACCTCAGTCAGCACCTGTCGCCCCTGTCAGTGAGGGACACAGGTGGAACCCATCCACTCATCAAGGTTGTGCTTGAAGAGGGTCAGTGAGGTGCTCTGTTTGACATGTATGGGAAGTCTATCCCAGAGACAGGGCAGCCTCTGGGAGACAAACCTGTCTCTCCAGCAGGTTTTGTTGATGTTGCATATTAAATTCAGGCCTTTTGAGCAGGTAGTGCATGAGGAGTTAGACTTAGGATACAGAGCATCTCTAGTAGGACAGGTTCTGAGATTGCCTTGTAGGTGAGACACAGATCACCTCTGAGCAATCTGTACGATCCCGAGTAGAGTGATAGTGATTTGAGCCTGTCCGCATAGGACAGGTGTTGGAGACCATGGATTCTCTTTGTGAGGTATTTCTGTGGCCTTTTCAGTTGGTGCAGATGTTTATAGAGGTACATACCAAGCAGGGTATTGAGTACAGAGAGGTAATAACCTCTTTTTCTGGATGCAATCCCTTTACTTATGAGTTGAGCCAAGTAAAAGGCTTTTCTGACCACTGCTGCTATATAATGGTCAAATGTAAGGTTGTTATCAACCTGAGTGCCCAGGATTCTCACTACAGGTTGTGTGCTTAGGCGGTTGTCATTGATGTGGTAATCAGTAGGGGTCATGTTTTTGCTGAGTGGTATGATGATATATATTTTTTTATGTTTAGCTTGAGGTCATGACTTTGGCACCAGTCACTAGCTGCTGTGAGACCCTCTTGCAGAATGTTAACATCATTTGGGGAGTCAATGACAGCACCCAACTTACAGTTGTCCGCAAACTTGGTCAGCCACAGGCCTTTTGTCTTTGCCTGGAACTCTGAGAAGTACAGGCCAAACAGTAGGGGTCCCAAGACAGATTCCTGGGGAACTCCAATAGTGGCAGGTCTGCTATCGGATGTGGAGGTGCCTATTTTGACTTTGAGGATCCTGCCGGCGAGCCAGTTGGCCACCCACCTGATGAGATAGGGATTTACGCCAAATTGTGTCAGCTTTTCAATGATGCCCGAGTGGGGGATTGCGTCGAAGGCCCTGGCAAAATCAAGTTAAGCTGTATGCACTGACTTTCCCTCATCCAGGGCCTTGGTGACAGTCTCAAAGAAGTTAACCAGGTTCAACAGGCAAGATCTGCCCTTGACGAATCCGAACTGGGTGGGGTCAACTGTTTAGAGATTGACTATGTCCTTGTTTATGAGCTCTACAATAATACTCCATGGCTTTATGGAACAGACTTGTCAAGCTAATGGGGTGATAGATTCCAGGGTCAGTAGTGGCACCACCTTTGTGCAAGGAAATGACAATGGCTCTCTACTTTGCTGGAATGAAGCCTTACTCATTTTTATTACAAGCCCTTGTACCAGTTATGCTGCATAATAAATGGAAACAATTAATTAAATCAAATTTCCTTACAACGCATGAATGTATCTGCATTTATGCATTCTTCTTAATTAACATTTTATATATTTTTTGTTTTTTAAATATATATTTTAAATATTTGAAATTGTAATATCTAAAGTTATTGTCAGTTTAACAAAACGGTTTTGAAAAATGGTGGCTTACACTCATATCTCTCAACCTCTTAGCACAATAACTTTGGACAAAGCTAAAAAATAATGGGGGGGGGACAAAGCCTAAACTCCAGAACAGATTTTAAATATTGCTTTTATAAACTTAGAAAGTTGTCAGAATAATTGAGTTTGCATTAGCATGCATTTTCTGAAAGATAAGAACAGTACAACTCAAATGTCTCAGAAAACCACAAAGTGTGAGGGGAGCAGAGCAAATATATGAGACAAAAATCTGGACATTATACATAATTCTGTTTAGTTGAGAGATGTGATTACACTTTAAAATAAGCAATAATTACCCTTCTTTTACATACCTCTAAATTGTCCAGATTTTCAGAGAATGTCCAGATTTTTTACTATTTTTGGTCTGTTCCTCATAAAATGTGTGGGTTTCTGGCAGATCACTGAGGGCTGAAGTCAGTAATTAATGACAGACATCTGAGTTTCAGGCTTAATACATACCTCTCAACCTCTTAGTGCAAAAGCTCTGAACAAAGCATGACAAAATGGGGGGACAAAGGCCCACAAATAGGGACAGGCTTTAAATATTGCTCTTATAAATTTAGAACGTTGCTAGAGTAACAGGGTTTGTTATGTTAATATACATTTCCTGAATGATTTGAAGTCTGAAACTCTAATGTATGTGGTTATTTGGCGACTTCAGTCTTCAGATCATTCCAGTGATTTGTCAGAAAACCACAGATTTTTATGAGGAATAGGCCAAAAATATGAGACAAAAATCTGGACATTGTGCGAACATGTGGAACTGCATGCTAACAGCTAGCAATTCATTTAAAACTTAGTCTAGCATTGCTAGACTAGCAATTTTCTAAATTTATTATAGGCTTTGTCCAGATTTCTTCGTTAAGGGGTTGAGAGGTATGATTCGCCTTTTTCTGTCAACTTTTCAGGTTACTAGAACTAAAAGTTTACAGTGTCTGCTTGTTACTGATTATTTCCGAATTTATAAGATGCAGAGATCCATGCCCGCAAATTTTACTGAGAATATTACAGAAAGAATCAACAGGCGTTACAGGCAAGTGTTGAACATTTAAATGACAAACATGTTTAAACCGAGTGCATCAATGCAATCTGTTTCACAATAATTTGCACATCAGACTGCTAATTCAGTCACGAAAGGCAATGAAGCAAAGAAACTTTGTAAACTGCAAGAAGTCTTCCGGCATGCAACTACAGTATAATCGGAAATAATCTGTAAATAAATAGGTTTATACTTAATTATTCCCTGTCTTAGCACATGTGAGCTCAATACAAAAGTACAGTTCTCTCTTTTAAGCAGGCCTAACTTAGCGGAAAAAAAACCCACGAACGTTTCTGCATTATACACATTAGTATCACTATCGTACCCTTATCGCCGACAAGCAGCCCTCCCCTCGCCTCACTTACGAATGGAAACTGAATGAAACTTGACCACACCCGCGGAACTCCGAAGGGCTCAAATATAATCATTTTACTTAGGTAATGTTTTACGCACGTGACTCTAGTTCTGCAATTACCTCTAAAGAATATATACCGCTTTTCTTTTGAATATACAGTCGCGCCTTCAACTTGTTATGTAATGAAGGCTACTCTAAGTCGAAGCAGAGTGACTGCCAGTGCCACAGCTATAACAGAGCAGAAATCCTGCCAAGGCTTCGTGCTTCCGTAAAGTAATATACTCTCCTAAGGCAGTAAATTAGAGTAAGTCTTCCGGTAGCCCAAGGCAGCACCCAAAGATAGTTTACAATAAATGTAAAACTACAGCCAAAAGCAAAAGTGAACAAGGGCTGAAGGTCACTGCTTCAAGAAACACTTTGTCAGTTGTTAGTTGTCTTAACTAGTTTCTCATTACTTTTTGTGATACAGATTTAGAGGTCAGTGCGTGCAGCAATGGATAAGTTTCGGAGCGTCCTGAACCTGAGCATGCAGCAGCAGAAGACCTTGGGCATGGGCATGCTCGCGCTGCTGACAGTAGGAGGGGAGCACCTCTTCTCAGTCGTTGTCTTCCAGTGCCCGTGCAGCTCGTGGAACTTCTGCTACGGCATGGTCTTCCTTCTCGTGCCAGCCCTCATCTTTTTCGTGATTGGTTACTTGCTGAGCGCACGCACCTGGAAGCTCCTCACCGGCTGCTGTGTCCGCTCTGGTGGCTGCTTTGGTAGAAGGCGAAGGAACTGTCCACGTTGTTTGTACGTGTTCTTCCTCACCACTGTGGAAGCGTCAGTGGTGCCCTTTACCTGGATTTCGGTGGCTCTCCTTAATGGAACTTATTATGAATGTGCTATGACTGGCTTTGATAGTAAATTTTACCGTGACAGCGTGTGCACAGGCAGGCCAGAGGAATGTGTGGACAATCTAAGCAGCTTTCCATGCAAAAGGACCACTTCTTCACTGACAGCTCCTGTCATAGACGATGTGTTAAAGCACATTCGTGCACAAGCGCAGGTAATGTTACTTTTGCAACGAATGCACAGCACTAGAAATTTTAAGTATTTGCAAACAAATTTCTTGGGGGGGGGGGCATGGGCTTCAGCAACCAGCTCAGCCACACTAAATTAGGGATACCACCCATCCCACTTTGTGAGGGACAGTCCCTCTTTGGGCAGTTGTGTCCTGCAAAAAAACTGAAAAAATGGCAAATGTCCTGAGATTTTAGGACAAAATTATTTCCTATATTTTATGTGATAGTTGCATGAAACAGTTATTCTGCGTCTGAAACACCTAAATGTTATAAGAAACAGAATAAGCAACTAAAATGCTACAAGAATAATCTTTTATTTTGGCAAAAAAGTGAAGTTGCTTCCTTGGTACTGGCTGTGGGTATGTTTCGCCCTGCAAAATCTGACGTTTGTACCACAAATGTCCCACTTTGGGCATTTGAAAAGGTGGCAACCGTACACTAAACTCTCAAAAGTCTTTATATGTTATAATATGTTTGTATTAATTATGTAGTTTCCTAGTCAGATAAGATGAGTTACCACGTTTGCGTAGCTTTTTCAATATGTTTTTTAAAGTGTGCATCGTGAACTTTGCATTTTCTTATCATGTTAAACATCCGTTTCATTCGTTCATTCCATAAAGATATTTACTTTTATCCTGTCCAGAGTCTCGGGCCTCTCAACTGTATATAATTTTGGAGAATGTCCTTTTTTGGTGGTGAGGAGGTGGCTCGTCCAAAAATTTGTTTTCTGGCCAGTCACTGAGGTTAATACCGCTCAACCAAGGAGGCAAAGGCTCAAAATCAGTGACAGATTTGTACTTATAAACTTAGAAAGTTGCTAGAATAAAAGGCTGTGTATTAGCATGAATTTTGTGAAAGATGTGAAGTCTGAAAATCAATGTCAGTCATCATTTAGTAAATCCAGTCCTCAATGATTTGCCAGTAAAACACAATTTTTATGAGGAACAGACTAAAATTATCAGGAAAAAATCTAGACATTCTGCAAAAGTCCAGACAGTTGAGAGGTATGGTGAGGACTGAAGTCGCTAAATGTGACAAACATTTGAGTTTCAGACTTTTAATCTCTCAGAAAATGCATGCGAAAGCAAAAGCAATTATTCTGTCAACTTTCAAAGTTCGTAAGAGCAATTTTTAAAATCTGTCCCTGATTTGGGCCTTTGTCCAGCCATTATTTCTGACTTTGTCCAGAATTCTTATGGTTAGAGCCTTCCCTGAAAGAAGTATAAGGCAGAAAATTTAAACGTCGGATGGCACCCTGATCCACAGTAGAATGCATGCATATATATTTGTGCACAGACACCAAAGGCATACTAGCAATTGAGGGGACCACCAGATCACCTAACTATTTGTCTGGGGAAATTGGCATGCTGATCCACAGTAGAATGCATGCATATATATTTGTGCACAGACACCAAAGGCATACCAGCAATTGAGGGGACCACCAGATCACCTAGCTATATGTCTGGGGAAATTGGCACATCTGGGAAACCCACACAAACATAGGGAGTACATGCACACTTCATAGAGGAGCAATCCACTGTGGAATTGATCAAAAGAACCAAGAACTGTGAGGTAGGAATACTAACCACTGTACAACCAGGACAAGTGTCAGGCCCTGCAAACTGTATCATTAAGGTAATTATTCATTGTCTTAGAATGGAAGTGAACATTCTCCTACTTACCAGTAAACAAAAGCACACTTGTAGTAGAATAGAATGGCCTGACCACAGTCATGCATTTACTGAGCCATTAAAATGAGGGGCATGACGAAGGCAAATTAATAAAGCATTATGCCAGTGAATGGAATTCAAAAATTATCAAATGTGGGTAAAGGGAAAGACTTGGCAGGAAATCAGTTGGGCCAAAAGAGTAGCATATCTCTTGAAAATTAATTAGCAGTCCCAAAAAAAACAACTCAACCAACACCATTGATTGAAGGTGTTTGCAAAGGTAGTCAGGCAATATGAAGGTCCCAGGCCTTGGTCCATCCAGCCTGCCCAATAAAGTTCACAAGGGTTCAGGACTTCAAGCTGCCAAAAGTGGTCAAAGCCTGTCTGACTGAAGGAGCCAAGCTGTCCAATACCAGTAGCACCCTCCTACAAGGCCTCCAGTACAATGTTATTTATCCACATTTGTCTTTGTTTGTCACCTTTCCCAAAGCACACCTAGCAGGATTTCCATAAGCCTTAGCTTTAGATCATAAACAGTTCTTGGCATGCCCAATCCTGATAAGTGTGTACCCCATTTTATCAGTAGAACTTATGTCCATCCATCCATCCTCAGCCCCTTTTCCCATTTTTTGCACATGGGGTCGGGGTGTCAATTCATTTTTTGCACATTTGTTCGAGGTGTCACTTCAGCAGTGACAATCATCTCGAGCCAAGGTTTACACCACCGGGTGGCTAGACCTGCCATGGTAGTTCATTTGTACCACTCACTCACACACACACTCTCACCTACAGCCAATTTAAAGTGTCCAGTCCACCTACTGCATGTCTTTGGAATGTGGGAGAAAACCGGAGCACAAGGATGAAACTCGCATGACCATAGGGAGGACATGCAGACTCCACACAGAAGGCACCCTAACCAAGAATCGAACTGGAGAACCTCTTGCTGTGAGGCAACAATGCTAACCACTGCACCACCGTGGCCAACTAACCTGTCTTTAAATTAATGTCTAGGTGTTGAAGTACAATTACGCACACTGATGGCACTATCTGCCTGACAAACCTGTTTGTTAAAATTTATTTATTAATTTATTTATTTATTTTACATTTGTTACCAGGAAAGTCTGACTGGACAGGGGAAGAAAGTTCCACATATAACATAAATTAATAAAGTACAATTTCACAGTTACAGAAGAATAACAGTATATATTTTACATCAGATAAAACTAGGATAATTACACTTTAAACTGTACAGCAACTAAAAGTAGGGTGAAAATGTTACACTATACAAGTTACAAAGATGAAGCACCTTAAACTGTACAAGCAAAATAACATTCAGTATGATATAGTATTATAATAATATAAAGTATACATACACCAAGTGTTTATTCTTAGAAGAAGCAGTAATTGTTGAGAGGACTAGAGAGGTAGAGGAATGAGACTTGCAAGATAAAGAGAAGTCTAATGCCTGAAAATCAGGGAGGAGTGTATACCCTGGGTGGGCAAGAAGGAGATGGTGTTAGACTAGCTTGGGGAGTCTCACTTACTGATCAAATTAGCTTGTAGGTGTCTTTTTAGAGATTTCTTAAAGTGAGCTGAGGACATTGTGGCTGCTATATTAGTGGGCAAGGTGTTCCATTTTTTAGATATACATTTTGAATAGAGGGAGGCTCCTGCTGAGTTGTTGGTTTTAATGACTTGAAGGAGAGGTTTGTCGTTGGAACGCAGGACCCGAGTAGTGAAGGATGTATTAGGTTTTGTAATGCAGGGGTTTCATCAGGCTAGTAAAGACCCTTATGGGTTAATGTAAGCTGGTTGTAATGGAGAAGATAGGGAAGTTCAAGCCAGTTGAGTTGTTTAAGGACTGAGCAGTTGTATGTTTGATGTGGGCTATTGGGGTTCAACTTTGCAATTTTGTTATAGCAGGCAGCAAGCTTAGTTATATCCGATTTACTAAGATTGATGAGGATAGGAGAAGCATATAGAAATGTAAAGATGAGATGTGTTTGTGCTGTTTTAGCCCTGGTGCTGTTTGTGAGGAATTCATTATTTCTATATAGTCCCCCTAGTTTTTTATGTACTTTCTTAATGGTGAGTGTAATGTGAGTGTCAAATTTCATATTGCAGTCTTAACTCCAAGAACTTTGTTGTGAGTAACAGGAGAGATAGTAGTTTTATTTTTAGACGTGATAGTAAACTGGAGGAAGAATGTATTAAGTTAGGAGGGGTGAGGTTATAGTCGGTTGGAATATGAGAAGTTTGGTTTTGTTAGGGTTTAGTATTAGTTGAGAGTCGGTAAGCCAATCTTCTACAGAAAGGAAAGAGGCCTGCATTTTCAGTTGCAGTTCTTGGAGTGAAGGAGAGGAACAGATTAGTTCTGAGTCATCGGCGTAATGGATGACTGAAACATGTAGAGTAAAGGTATGGAGGTTGTTAGTGAAGATAGAGAAAAGTAAAGGACCAAGGATGGAGCCTCTGGGTACGCCCAATGAAACTGGTAATAAAGGGGAGAGTTCTTGTCTCCACTGCACTGGTTGCTGTCTATTATAGGTTCATAGGTAGGTACTAGGCTACTGGCCCTAGGGCCTATATAAGCCTAGCCAAATGGTACCCTGGCTTTTGCCACCCAAGAAAGTTATTTTCCTGTGCCCCTGTCAAGCAGAGACACAGAAGTGATCCCCGGGGTGAATTTCCTATCTCCCATTCATTCATCAAGATTTTTCTTGAAGAGTGCTAATGGGGAGCTTTGTTTGATATAGATAGGTAGTTTGTTCCAGAGTATGGGAAGTCCCTGGGACAGGAATCTATCCCTCCAGCATGTTCTGTTTATTGTTCTGACAAGGTTTTGGTCCCTAGAGCTTGTAGCTCGAAGGGATTGGGATTTCTTTAAGTGGAGCAAGTTATTTGTTAAATAACTTTGAAACCAGGTAATGGTGGGTTTGCTAAGATTCAGTTCTGGGAGGGATTTAACCATATTAAATGCCTTAGAGAGATCAAGAAGGGTAGCAGCGACATTGTTGCCATTATTTCTGTGGTTATTTACTATATGAGTGAATGACATAAGGGCTGTTGTGGTGCTGTGATAGGGCCTGAAGCCATGTTGTGTGTTTGTGAGAAGGTTGTCTTTGCTGAAGTAATCCATGATTTGTGTGTATACACACCTCTCCAGTATTTTGGACAGAGACGAGAGTATTGCTATAGGCCGATAGTTGGTTAACTCTTTTGAGTTACCACTATGTGGAGTGGAATAATGTGAGAAAAATTTTCCAGATCTCAGTCTCAGGGACTAGATTTTTGGATATTGAACTATTGATAAGAATGGATACAGGGTATGCAATGGCATCAGCAGCTATTTTCCAAAATTTAGCTGGGAGCTTTTCAGCAGCTAAGGTGGTTTTAGTTTCTTAAGAAGTTTCGTAATTGTATCAGTAGAGACAGGATGAAAGGTAAAGCCATTGTTTTTAATATGGTAATTGGCTAGTTGGTTGAAGGATGGACAGCTCTGAGAGGCAGGTAGTGCAAGAATGATTGATTCAGTGAAGAAATTGTTGAAATGGGTGGCAACATTGAGTGAGGTATCAATTATGGTTGGAGAGTACCTGATTTTCCAGGAAGGAGAATGTTGTTAAGATTCAGTTCTGGGAGGGATTTAACCATATTAAATGCCTTAGAGAGATCAAGAGGGATAGCAGCGACATTGTTGCCATTATTTCTGTGGTTATTTACTATATGAGTGAATGACATAAGGGCTGTTGTGGTGCTGTGATAGGGCCTGAAGCCATGTTGTGTGTTTGTGTGAAGGTTGTCTTTGTTGAAGTAATCCATGATTTGTGTGTATACACACCTCTCCAGTATTTTGGACAGAGACGAGAGTATTGCTATAGGCCGATAGTTGGTTAACTCTTTTGAATAATGTGAGAACATTTTTCCAGATCTCAGTCTCAGGGACTAGATTTTTGGATATTAAACTATTGATAAGAATGGATACAGGGTATGCAATGGCATCAGCAGCTAAGGTGGTTTTAGTTTCTTAAGAAGTTTCTTAATTGTATCAGTAGAGACAGGATGAAAGGTAAAGCCATTGTTTTTAATATGGTAATTGGGTAGTTGGTTGAAGGATGGACAGCTCTGAGAGGCAGGTAGTGCAAGAATGATTGATTCAGTGAAGAAATTGTTGAAATGGGTGGCAACATTGAGTGAGGTATCAATTATGGTTGGAGGGGGAGTACCTGATTTTCCAGGAAGGAGAATGTTGTTAATGACTGTCCAGAATTTTTAGGGGTTATTTTAATATCTAGTTTGTATATTGTGGTAGTAGCTAATTTTGTCTATTTTGACACGTTTCTTTGACTTGTTGTGAAGTTCATGATATGCCTGTTTTTCGGTATGGGATTCAGTTTTGTGCCAGTGGGCCCAGGCTTTATTTCTGGGCCTTGTGAAGCTCTAGAAGAAGAAAAACAATCAGTAAGGTGAGTTATAATTGAAGTAGAAGTGGAATAATAGTAGAGAAGAAAGGATTGAAGGGATTTGTTAGAGTTGATTGTAGAGGTACAAGTTGGCTTAGGGAGACAGGAAACAGTGGGGAATGGAGGGTAGGAAAAAGGAGCGGAGAGAGAGAGAGTGAGCTGCTGACTGAGTAAGTTATTAAAGAAAGGAGGAGAAAAGACAAGTAGGTAATATAGGAGGATAGTAGAGGTAACAGATAAGAGGATGGTGTTGCCTAGGATACTGTAATAAGTTTCTACAAAGGGTACTTAATAGAAGGTAAACAGGAGGTAATCAGCTTAAGAACAAGTGGAGAGTAGGGTGATATGGGGTTAAGAGTGCTTGGGAAAAGAGAGGTGATGTATGAGGGAGCCATGTAGAATGATACCGAGGAATAGGGGCAAAATGAAAAAGACCAGTTCAGTTACACATACATCCCCTGTTTGTGGTAAAGGATCCTGGGTAATAGGTTCAGGTTTCCACTGGGTGGGATAGATTTTCCTGGGGTCATCCTTGTCTTGGGACTCTCTGTCACAACCCATGGAGAAAGGAGAGTTCAGTTATGGGTGTACATCATCCCCTGTTTGTGGTCAAGGATCCTGGTTCAGGCTTCCACCATGAAGGATAGATTTTCTTGGTGTCATCTTTATCTTTGGACATTCTGGCATGACTGTGGAAAAAGGAGAGGTCAGTTATGGGTGTGTGTCATCTCCTGTTCATGGTCAAAGATCCTGGGTAGTAGGTTCAGGCTTCCACCAGGAAGAACAGATTTTCCTGTGGTCAGCTTTGTCTTGGGACTCTCTCTGGCATGACCGTAGAGAAAGGAGACATCAGTTGTGGGTGTACGTCATTCCCTGTTTGTGGTCAAGGATCCTGGGTAGTAGGTTCAGGCTTCCACTAGGAGGGATAGATTTTCCTGGGGTCAGCTTTGTCTTCTCACTCTGGCATGACCGTGGAGAAAAGAGAGGTCAGTTATGGGTGTACGTCAGCTTATGTTGTTTTACAGGTCTTGATAATTCCAAGTGGTGTTTGTACATCACCCTGGGGCTATACTTTCATAGGATCATAGGATCGTAGGAGGTTACTAGGCTAATGACCCTAGGGCCCTTACAAGCCTAACCACATTTTACCCTTATTTCCACGATCAGCACTTATAACCCCTGTCCAAAAGGGATATAGGTGGAACCCCTGGGGTGAATTTACATACCCATCCAATCGTCCAGACTGCATTTGAAGAGGGCCAATGAGGTGCTACTGCTTTTATGTTTCTAGCTGTCCCCCATTCAGGCTGTTGTATAATTTATGACCAAATCAGTTTAATTGTCAGCATACCTCTCAAGCTCTTAGTGCAAGAAATCTGGAGAAAGCCTGACAAAATGCAAGGACAGAGGCCCAAAAGTAGGGACACATTTTAAATATTGCTCTTATAAACTTAGAAAGTTGCTAGAGTAACATGATTTGTGTTAACATGCACTTTCTGAAGGATTTGAAGTCTGAAACTCAAATGTATGCCATTATTTAGTGACGTCAGTCCTCAGATTATCCCAGTGATTTGCCAGAAAACCACAGAGTTTATGAAGAATAGACTAAAAATATGAGGCAAAAATCTGGACATCCTACAAAAATCCGGACAGTTGAGAGGTATGATTGTCTGCCACCTCTGCAGTGTTTGCATGAAATTGTACTTTGTTTTTTTTTGTTTTTTTTTTTCTTTTTAAGTACAAGGGAAGGGAGAACAACAAAGGACATAGTGTGATGTCATTCCCTCTTATATGTAATACAGTAAAATTTAGGTTTGGCAGTTTCTGAGCATGATCCTTCATGATACCCTGTAACTGTCTCCATTTCTGCCTCCTCACAACCAGCCATCATATCCATGCCTTCTACTGTTTCAGTCCCAGGTGGCTCCACCTGACTCACAAAGCTGCCAACCTGCATGGTAGGTTAAGAGTGACCAATAACCCACACCTCTAGTGGCCCTGCCTTGGCATCTGCAAAATAAATGGGATAGAAAAAGTGCATTGAAAAAATGTAATTATCTGTTTTTAAGTCACAGTTCATGTGGTCATGAGCTTTTATCCTGTAGCAGAATATGATAAAAACAAGCTTAGAGTAAGTCACTTGAAAATTAACTTAGAAGTCACATTCCTGTATACTTTAACATTGTATTCATTAGTTAAACTTTAATTTGTTTGTAGTTTATAAAGGTTTAAACAAAATTTGCAAATAAGTTACATATTCCTCTTCTCTGTTACCATCTATCACTCTGTCTTCACCCACCCTTCTTTCTACAAATGTCACTCCTAATTCTCTTTTACCACTCATTTCATTTATATCTCAAAATTAAATCAACCTTTTGCTGTTCACCCTTTTTAAATGACTCAGTACTCTGTGTTGTGTTTAACTATATTTGAATAGAGTATAATTAGTATAGAAGAGACCCGCGGTGGTGGTGCTGCGGTAGCGTTGCCACCTCACAGTAAGACGCTGTCTGGTTCGATTCTCAGCTAGAGCGTCTTCTGCATGGAGACATGCGTGAATGGGTGTACCTTCGTTGAAGGTTGTGCGTCAGGCCTGGCAAGCCGGTATGTAAAAATCAACTGCCAGTCATTAGCGGACTGCTGTGGCGACCCCTAACCGGGAAAAGCCGAAAGACACAAACAAATAATTAGTATAGAAGCCTTCCAATTGTGTATGTACATTTAATACCTTCTTATCTATTTTGACACTGTAAAATTTAGTTTAATTATATTCTGCTTGACATTGCTGATATTATATAACTTAAAAGATGTTGACTGTCCTACATTTACTGGAGCTTTTCTTCCTTGGCCACTACTGAAAAGGAGCCTTTGTGGCCAGCTGGGCTTTCCCAATCGACAAATGTAAAATAAACAAATTAATACTTTATGTAATGACTAATGAAAATTAGAGGTTAATTTGTAGTGACCGTGATGATAGGTAATTATGGGATAATGCTGATAGCCAGTGTTTTGGAAGGGGAGAGGCAGTTTCCAGAAGCCTCCTTCCTCAGATTGCAGTTTGAGGAGAGTGCATGCCTTTACAGAATTTGCCAGTATTTTCTACCAGATTCCCTGTTCTAGTTCCAGAATGTCTTAACCATATTGTAAGATTAGATATGAAGGTACTTTACCGTAGTTAGCTGGAAACACTGTATGCCATGAGACTGAGAAATAAAAGTCTGAATTACCCAAGTTCGTGTTTCAGTAGGTGTCAGTCTCTCCCTTATGAACCAAGTTCAGCATGAATTCTCCAAACACTGTAGTTCATTTAATAAGGTTTTATTAGATGTTCACAATATCCTAAGTACTGTCTCCATTAACAGTTCTGATAAACAATTCAAGTTGCTGTACATCATTATGATTGTCTTGAACAATGTAAACTGACAGTCTCTAGATGACCTGTTTTCTGTACTCATGCTCAAGAGAGTGTTAGACATCTTTTCTGAAGTAATAGGTCGAATGAACTTACTAACCTTAACTGCGTGCTATCCTGAACACAGCATATTATATTCTCCTTTTCAGTAATTTTCCTCTTTTGACTATGTCCACCCCCTAATCCTTGATCCTTAGGCTACGGCTTGTTTTTATCTTAACTTCTCTCTTGATTTTTTCCTTGAGAAAAGAACATAACAAGTACTCTCTGCAATCTTCCCTTGACAAACTGTTATTTCAGCAAGGTCAACATTCGGTGGAAGATTCTTTGGTTTTGCTTTCTAAAATGTATGCATAAATAAAACACCATTTCTAGCTTATTTTATTCTTTAGTCTGTCTGTCTGTAAAATGAAACACCCTGATCTAACACATATCCATTGATTTACATTCCACAATCTGCTGATTCAGTGAATTTCTTATGACCTCTACACTGTTTCTTTTTGTCACACCCCTGAGAACATTGGGGAGGAGTCTAGTTCATGCACCTCTGTCTTCTCACTTCTAGTGTGCATATATTAAAGATAGCCATTTTGCCTGCTTCCTTTATACTAACTTCTTTTAAGTTCAGCTATAATCAGAAGCTGGAAAACAAATGTTTCTGATCATATCTTGTTCTTGTATGATAATGTCTCTAATTGACATTCTGTAGCTGGTACTGTTTCTGATTTGGTTTCCCCCACAATGACGGAATAGGGACAGCGATTCATGTAACTGTCCTTCATTTTCAGCACCCTGTTTGGGAACTCCACCCCAGCCTAATATCCTTCTTCCTGAAAAAATAACTTGAATTATGCAATAAAATAAATTTTACATTCAAAAACGCCAAATCACATGTTCCTCATAGAAACAAGTTCTGTCATCCCCACAAGAGGAGATAACATACTTGATCTCATCATCACGAACATGGGAGCACAATGTTCAACACCGGAGGTGTACCCCTCACTGGTGAGATCAGACCACAAACTAATCTCGCTGGAGGTCCTCATCCCACCCCCACCTGAAATAAAAAAGACCACAGTAAAGAACTTCTCAAAAGCCGACTTCACACTTCTAAAGACTAGTGTGGTGTCCTTTAAGGCCCCGAGGCGGAAAACAGTACTCAAGCCGCTGAATCACTTACAAATGCCTTCTACCAGCACCTGCAGGACTGCATGGATAAGGCAATCCCAAGCAAAACAAAGACTCTTTGTACCAAAGGCAAGCGTCCAGTCTGGTGGACCCCAGCCATAAACAAACTCTACAACAAAAGGAGGAAGCTACTACAAGATAGAGCAAAATCCTTAAAAGGTAAGACACCCTTGATCACTATAAGTAAAAACTAAAAGCTCTCATAAAATCATCCAAAGCAAATTTCGAGAGAAAAATAGCTAAAGACTCAAAAGACAATCATAAGGCCTTCTTTAGCTATGTTAGAAACCTGGGAGGAAACTCCCAGATATGCTCAGAGCTAGTTCAAAATGATGTGAAGATTACTGATCCTACAGACATTGCCAACATACTGGCTGACAGGTTCAGTGCAAACCCCTCCCCAAAAGGAGAGATATCTATACCAAACGATTGCAGCCCCCAAACATCTCCAGCCTAAGTGAGAACTGCTCTCTCCAAAGCAAAAACACAGCATCCATGGGACCTGATGGTGTCTGTGTGCTCCATGAACTCAATGAGGAATTAAACCCACAGCTAGGACAGCTGTTTAATCAAAGTCTTACCTCTGGATCATTTAGCCAGGGAGGCGCACTGCAACTGTGGTACCACTTCACAAAGGCGGTGCCTCCACCGACCCTGGAAATTACCGCCCATTAGCTTGACAAGCCTTATCTGCAAAGCCATGGAGAGGATCATAATGGACCTCATAAATAAAGACATAGGGAATTTGCAGACTTTGGATCCAACCCAGTTTGGCTTTGTCAAAGGCAGATCATGCCTTTTAAACTTGGTTGACTTTTTCAAACAGTCACCAAAGCCATTGATGAGGGAAAGGCAGTCCATACAGCCTACCTCGATCTGGCTAAGGCCTTGATACAATACCCCACTCGGGTATCATTGAAAAACTCATCAGCTTAAATGTCAACCCATACATCACAAGATGGGTTGCAAACTGGCTGAGTGACAGAACCCACAGGGTCAGAGTTGCTGGCGCCATGTCAGACTCA
>NC_056725.1:836724678-836949678 GCF_019279795.1 Protopterus annectens | reverse complement strand
TCGCAACAATACAACTATACAGGATGGTATCCCACAAGAAAAAGTAATAGTAGGTGATGTGAATATAAGTTGGTTGGACATAAACTCTAACTCCCCTCCCCTGCATCTAGCATAAACTGATTTGGTTTCACACAACAAATTAATAGCCCCACACATTATAGCAAGACATTAAATTCCCTATTAGACTGGATCCTAGTATTAGATCGTACCATTAGATCATAGCAAATACACCAGCTGAGCTACATTGTCTGAATGTCTCATTGATCATCTCCATACCTCTCAACTGTACAGATTTTCTCAGAATATCCAGAGTTTTTTTCATATTTGTGGTCCATTTTTCATAAAATTGTGGTTTTCTGGCAAATTAGTGGCAAATCATTAAAGACTGAATATAGAACATAATGACAGCCATTTGAGTTTCAGACTTCATACCCTTCAGAAAATTCATGCTAATGCAAAACCTGTTATCCTGTCAACTTTCTAAGTTTGTAAGAGCAATATTTAAGAATTGTCCCTATTTTTGGGCCTTTGTCCCCACTTTTATTTATGGCTTTGTCTAGATTTTTTGCCCCAAGAGGTTAGGAGGTATGATTCATCTCCAAGTCTATATAACCAGATAAGAATGCCCACAGGAAATGGAAAACAAAAAATATTCCCTCAGTTTAGAAGAAAATAAGCTAAGAGAAGAGTTGCCTCATTTAATAGACATAGTCACATTAAGATCAATGAAAGTAATTGACTGCAGATGGTCAATAAAACCCACAAAGTCAGAAGTTAGATAAAACAAATTAACACAGTAATTAGGGCTGTCCATAGAGATCCATGTGATATAACAGAAGTAAACAGGGTATACTACTGTGTAGCTAAATTAATAACTGATAAAGTTCTACCACAAGAACACAGGGTAGTGAGGTAAAGGAAGGGGAGAAACTGCATACAATCATGGAAGTATTGAATACAGAAAACTATAAAGCAGTTAAGACAAGAGGTGTCACTGTTACAAGAATACAGAAGAAGGAACAGATCAACAAAAATGCTAAGAAAGATAGATATGATAAAAGCAATGCGCAGTATTAGAACAGAACAGGATCTATCATGCAGTATCATAAGTAAACTAAAAATCTCAGCACAGATGGAAAAACTAAGAAGCTATGCAGATAAATATAAAGTAAAAGTACAAAGTAAGCAATTTATTGATGACCCGAATAAGTTTTATAGAGAATTGGGTAAAAAAAGTGAAAGAAATTGAAAGACTGCCAAAAAAAGAAGAAACAGATACATTTTGGAGAAGTATCTATGAAGATCTTGTGGAACATAACAAAGATGCTAAATGGATAGAAGAAGTAAAAGAAAGAATAAGAAGTTTAAAGGTGCAGGATATGAAATGGGATGAAGTAACAGGCAGAGAGACTGAAACAAAGTTAAGAAAAGCCTCTAATTGGAAAACCCCAGGCCCAAATGCAGTACGTAACTTCTGGTTAAAAGTATTAACATCTTTGCATGAAGATTTAGCCACAAGTAAAAACTATTTATATGCACACCCCGAACAGTCACAAACCTGGCTAGCAACAGGAAAAGCAATGCTCCTACTTAAAGAATGACCTGTAAGCTACCCAAAAAATTATAGACCAATAACTTGCCTCCCGACAATATATAAGCTACAAAGTGGAATTGATGTCAACAGAGTTTATAGTCATTTAGAAGAAAACTCAATTATGGTAGTAGAACAAAAGGGCAGTAAAAGAAAATCATATGGAACAAAGGACTATTTGTTGTTAAATAAAGTCATACTGGAGAACTGTAAAATGGGGAAGGATCTAAGTATGGCATAGACTGACTTCAAAAAAGCATTTAATAGTATCCCACATTCATACATTCATGGATAAAAGAGTGCTTAAAAATGTATAAGGATCAGCTACATTACAATGACCATGAAACAGTGGCAAACCACTTTGCAGTTAAGCCATGCTATAGGACAAATTGTTATGTCACCAGTGCTATTCTGCCTGGCCCTTAACCCATTAAGCTGTCAACTTAACAGCTTTGGCCATGGCTATAATTTGGCTCCTGGACAACAAAAAAATGTAAAAAAGTCTCATCTTCTCTTTTTCATTGATTTAAAACTATATAGCTAATCAGATGAGGAAGTGAAAGTACAACTGCAAGCTGTCAAAACTTTTTTCAAGGTCACTGATGAAATCATTTAAGGCTAACTTTTGAGTCCAAATTGGCCACATCCACTAAGGACAATCACAAGGCCTTTTTCACATATGTCCACAGTCTCAAAGGTAACACCCAAATCTGCTCTGAACTGGTAGTCAACACCACATACACAAATGCCATAGATATAGCCAACTTGCTGGCAGACAGGTTCAGTGAAAACTTCACCACCCCCTGTCCTCCCCATCAGTAAACCGGGACATGTCCCTAGCACCTACCCCCCTCCCCTCATCACCAGGGAGCAGGTCTTTAATGCCCTCTCAAAGGCAAAAAGTACAATCTCCATGGGACCAGATAACATCCCTGGCTGTATCCTACATGAACTCAGGCATGTGCTCTCAGCTCCATTAGGCACCCTATTTAACCAAAGCCTAAACACTGGCTTCATCCCATCTGAGTGGAGGATAGCCACTGTCATCCCTTTACACAAAGGTGGAGTGTCCACTGACCCAGGCAGTTATAGGCCCATCAGCCTAACTAGCCTGATCTGCAAGGCCATGGAATGCAGTATCATAGACCTTATAAACAAGGACAGTGGAAACCTCCAAATGCTTGACCCACACAGTTTGGTTTTGCCAAAAGGAGATCATGCCTGTTAAACTTGGTTGACTTATTTGAAACAGTCACCAAAGTCATGGACGAGGAGAAGATGGTGCACACCACCTACCTTGACCTAGCCAAAGCCTGTGACACTATTCCCCACTCAGGTATAATAGATAAATTATCCCAGCTAGGCATCAACCCATATGTTACCAGATGGGTAGCTAACTGGCTCACTGATAGAACCCACTCAGTCAAAATAGGGGAAGCTACCTGTAGTAGTAGACCTGTAATGAGCGGTGTAACCCAAGGATCGGTCTTGGGGCCTCTACTATTTGGGATATACTTTTCTGAGGTGCAAGCCAAAAGCAGTGGTCTGTGGCTGACCAAATTTGCAGAAGACTGCAATCTGGGCACTGTCTTAAATTCCCCTAGTGATATGAACATCCTCAAAGAGGGCCTTACTTAAACTAATGACTGGTGCCAGAAGCATAGTCTCAAACTGAATGCCAAGAAATGCATCATTATCCCCTTTGGGGAGAATGGCATCCCCAATAATTATCATATTAATAACAACATACTAAGCATGCAGTCAGTTGTAAGGGACTTGGGCACCCAGGTTGATAGCAACCTGACTTTTGACCACCACTTTGCTTACATTGTACGGAAGGCTTTCTACGTGGCCACCCTCTTAAATAAGGATATTTCATCCAAGAGCAAGGAGGTCATAACATCCCTGTACTCCCTTATCAGACCCATTATCAAGTACAATGCCCCCTTTGGCATGTACCTTACCAAGCACATGCAGCAGCTGGAGAGACCACAGAGATTCCTAAGCAGGAAGATCCAGGGTCTCAAACACCTGTCCTGTACAGATAGGCTAAAAGCCCTGTCCCTCTACTCAGTCTCATGCAGACTGCTCAGAGGTGACCTGTGTCTGGCATACAAGGCCATTTCAGACCCAGCCTTGATGGAGTTGCTACATATCCATAAGTCAGACTGCACTCGAGCAACCCCTGCAAGGCCTTAACCTGGTCTCTGACATTAATAGAACTTGTTGGCGGGATAGATTTGTGTCCCAAAGACTTTCCCATCTGTGGAACAGACTCCCTCTTTATGTCAAGCAGAGTACCTTTCTAGCCCTCTTTAAGAGGAACCTGGACGACTGGATATGAAACAGAAAATACATCCCAGGGATCCCACCTCTGTCCTTGCTGGACAGGGGAAACAGGTGCTGACTTTGAGGGAACATGGGCAAAATTCTTGGCTAGGCTTATAAGGGCCTCTGAGCCAATAGCTTAGTATCATCCTATGAACATGAACCTAAAATGATATAAGCATGTCATTTCATCTTGATACCTTTAAGTCAGGAAAACTGCAGCACAGGAAAACATCAGTTTGGGACAAGAATGTGATATAAAAGAACTTGAGCAAGAGGGACTGTATAAATATTTGGGAATTGATGAAGGATCAACAATAAAACATGAACAAATGCAAATAAAACTTAGTAAGGAATACTTTAGAAGACAAGTTAATCTTGAAAACAAAGTTGACATCTAGGAACAAAATACAAACTATAAACCAATTTGCTCTTCCTGTCCTAACTTACAGTTTTGCAGTGATTTACTGGCCCCAAAATGTGTTTGGTAAATTAGATAGGAAAACAAGAAGGATGCTTCATGCTCACCAAATGATTTATAAAAATCAGTGCTTACCAAGATTGTATATTCCCCATTCCAAAGGCAGGATGGGCCTCCTTGAAACTGATTACATGTATAGATCTGTAATCATAGGACTGCACACACATCTGCTGCTCTCACAAGACCCAAACATAGTGAAAGTTTTGAAACATGAGGAGAATAAATCTAAGATTACTTCTATTCTTAATCTAGCAGAAGCATATCGGCATCAAGCAGGAATGGAAATCAAACTAGAAGTTGATAAAAAATCAGGCAGCAACTGAATGTGCCAAAAAACAAAAGAAAGAATATAAGGTGAAGGACCAGGCTAGAAGGCATAAAATGTGGAAAATGCATAAATATAGTGGCAAGTATAGAAAATTTCTGGAAGAACCTCATGTTGATCAGGAACAAATGCAGGAATATTTAAGGAGAGGCAAATTCAAACCAAGAGATGAAAGGTTAATATTGGCAGCCCAAGATAGTGGGCTACATACATGTTGGTTTACAAAGTCTATTGAATGAGAGGGAGAAACAGACAAATGTAGGTTTTGTAAAACCGAATTGTGAACAGTCACACACCTCATTGCTGGTTATGACATACTAATGGCAGAAGGACTGTATACTGAAAGGCATACTGACGTGGCAAGATTGTTGCACTGGGGATTGTGCAAGCATTATGGTAGTGAAATGGCTGAAACAAACTGGAAACATGAGCCATAAAGCATCATAGAAAATGATAAAGTTTACATTGTATGGAATTGCCTTTACCAACAGTTCAAAAGACAGATGCTACAAAACCAGATATAGTGTTCCATAAAAATAAGACAAAAGTAGCATTGATCATTAAAATTGCCACACCCAGTGATTACAGTGTCTTGTGTACAGAGAAACACAAAGTCAAAAAATATCAGGATTTGCAGGTAGAAATGAGAGCAATGTGGAAGAAAGATACTCAGACATTTCCCATAGTAGTAGGACCAACAGGTCTTATAAAAAAATAATTTACAATTATGTTTAGATATGTTACCAATTCATGTAACCCCCATATAAATTACAGAAGGAGGCATTATTGGGCAAATTGCAGGTGCTGCAAAGAGCACTTCTGGCTGACTTCAGAGATACTAATTTCATGAATTTTAATCATAGTTTGACTTAGGAATGTGGTCCATTCCCATCATAGTATTAGAAACCCAAAAGACTTGGAGAAAATAAAAACAACCCAGACATGTCACATATAAACTTAAACAGCATGTTTATAAAACACCAAGCAATCTGTCCAAGTTTAACCCAGAAACGTTCATTACTAACCTATCATCTATTACCTGGAACGTCATATATATCCTCCCCTTAGATGGTGTAAATGAATTCAGTACAGCTTTCCTGAAAACCTTAAATAGCCTTATACCTCCTAGAAGGAAGAAACTAAAAACAAGTAATGCAGTTTGGCTATCCATAAAGAGTACAGTGCTAATGCAGGACAGACAGGGAAAGAATGACAAAAATATTAAAGATCCCAATTTATGCTTTGTGACTAAAAAGAAAATAAATGTAGGTAAAAACTGTAGTGCAATAACTTTTAGAATAAGTAGCAAAAAATACTTTGCTCAAAGGAGTAAGCCACTGGAACACGAAGTAAAAATGGAGCACTGTAAAGGAAAGGCAACCAGTAGTCCACAGCAGGGGTAAAATTGAAATGTAATTCTTTTAATAAAAACCACAAACAAAGATAAGCGCTTTCGCAATTAGCTTCATCAGATCACTAAAACAAACAAACTAGAGCATCAGTCTTGTAGCACAACTAATTAACCAAATATCCAATCAAATAAAAATGCATCCGTGATTGTTAAGTTGCAATATGTGAACTAGAAGAATACATAAAGATTATGTTATAACTACATAATCATTTATTAAAATAATTACATTTGGATTTTACCCCTGCTGTGGACTGCTGGTTGCGTTTTCTTTACAGTGCTCCATTTTTACTTCGTTTTCCACCGGCTTACGCCTTGGGGCAATGTATTTTTTGCTACAGATACTATTTGTTGCTGCTCGAAGGAAACATGGCAGAGGGTATTGGAGCTGATATTGAACTGGGATTTAATCCCCATGAGACCCATAGTAATGGGAATAATCGTTTGTGGAACTTTATGAAAGGTGAGGATAATCCTCTACTTATGGACCAGTCTTATATCCGGCATACTGAGACTGACAGTGGATTAAATGGGTCTAAAATATTACGTGAACACATTATGAACTTTGAGAATGACCTTTATCATTTGAAGCACTTACAATGTCAGCGTTTTCATATGGAAGCATGCTGTACTTTAAAAGTGATACCTCGTGGTTTAAGAGTCTTTGTTATGCCTACCTATGGGGAGCAGTATCTGCAGTTTCTAGCTAGATGGCAGAAAATAAACTTGGATATGAGTTTTTCGGGTCTATATTAGAACACCGAACATTCAAGATTTACAGTGTTCTAATATTGACTCGTTTTCAGCGAACGCTGAAAATATCGAAGAAACAGAAAAACGATTTTTTTCCTTGGGAAAGAATTTGGTTGTCCGTTTCTGTTGCTTCGGTTTTTTCAGCGCTGTGGTGGAAAGTTACAGGTCGGGTTCAGGTAAGTGTGCGATTGTGTGGACGTGAGGGTTAGGGTGGGTTAGGGAGCGGGTCAGGTAAGTGTGCGATTGTGTGGACGTGAGGGTTAGGGCGGGGTAGGTGAGTTAGTGTTAGGGCGCGGGTGAGGTGACTGTGCGATAGTGATGGACCTTAGGGTTAGGGTTTGGGTTAAGGTAAGTGGATAGTGGTGTATGTATAGTTTAGTGTAGGGTTAGGTACAGGAGTTTAGGTGTATGTGTGTGGACTGCTGTTTGTTTGGTGTGTTTGTGTTGTGTGTATGTGTTTTGAAACAGCAAATTGTTTCCCTAGGAAAAGAATTGCTGTTCTGTATGTTCAATGTTTTAAATTTTCGATTAATAGGGTTTTCGATAGTAGAACACTCGAAATTTTGAAAGTTCGGTGTTCTAATATAGACCCGAGTTTTTCCTACATGCTTTTACTTTTTGAGTATTTTCAACCACTGGAGAAAGACTTAACAACTAAAGTACAACAACTACAGGATGACATATATGCGAATTATCCTGTAGATCAAGTATACATTAAGGTTAGTGAAATTATAGACCAGGTTTCTGCCTATGAGCGGAAACTGTTATTACAGAAGAAGAAGAAATTGCAGCATGATGTCAAGGACTTCTCCAATAACCATGTGTTTACTTGGACTAGGGAATGCAATGAGAAATCTCCTGATGAGAGAACTTCTCATGCCAATACTAATTTAGGATGTACTTCCAACACACTTCCTGATAATCCTAGCAATGGTGTTAATAGAAGTGATAAAGTTACGACACACCCCTTACTGATTAATGCGTTGATGTAATTTCCTTTTAATCCACCACTAACCGCATCAGACAGAGAAACGCCAACACCCGTGGCTTTTGGATCAGTCTATAATACACCTAATGAAGGACACACGACTGATGGACATATGTTGTGTAACAGCTCTGAATTGGTGCTACATAGGAAGACCCCTGATACAGCATCCACAGAGATTTTTTCCAGTCTGCCGTTACCATTTTGGCAGAACCGGAAGAGATCAATGGAAGGCATAGAGAATTGACAGAGAACCAAACCGAGGCACTCAGGCTCTGAAGGGAACACTCAGATGCTAACGGCAATGTGGAAACAGATTAAATGAACTTGATATGGAATATTTTGTCTAGAGAATTGACAGACATAGATATATCGGTATTGAATAAGGGTTTGTCATTCATTCCTGCTCAGTCAGCAGATTTATCTGAAACTTTGATAAACTTGACGCTTTTTGCAAGAAATCTGACTTTGAAGCTTATATGTGGGGATATGAATAAGAACTTTTAATGCTTTTAATTTCAGGAAACCTAGCGTTTATGTTCCCCAATATCATCCTGTCCTTGATGTGAAAGTGATGTTTACTGTCTTTTAAATGATTCTAAGAGAAGGAGAGGGTTTGTGAACTTATCTAGAACAGAGAACTATGTGCTTAATAATTTACAAAATGATAACAGTATTGTTATTCAACCAGCAAATAAGGAAGGGCTAATAGTCATTATGGATAGGAAATTCTATTTTGACAGTATTACCAGCATGCTGGAAGATCGCTCTACTTATAGGCCTGTTGATGAGAACACTTTGCAGATATTAGGGAATGAGGTCATTAATTCTTTAAAAGAATGTTTTGATAATCATTTATTAACTAAAGTTCTCTTTTTAGTTATGTTTTAGTGGAACATCCCAAGATAACAGTTTTGAATGGCCTCCCAAAGATACATAAGGACTCTGTATGCCCTCCATTTAGACCCATTGTAGCTGGAGGGGGATAGCTTACAGAGCCACTTTCCACTTACTTGGAAAAGCAGTTAAAACCCATTTTGTCTTCATGTAATTCTGTCTTAGTTGACAGTAAACATTTCTTGCAAGATCTATATGTTTGTTGATATGAATAATGATGCAAATTTAGGATTTTTTGTCACTCTAGATGTAGCATCCCTCTTTACTAGTATACCGAATTTTGAGGGGATACAGATGGTGAAACAAGTCCTCATTAGAAAAGGCATATACGATGATAGACGTACAGATTTTTTTTATGTCTGTTATTAGAAATGATACATGAACACAACATGTTAACTTTTAATAACAGCTATTACCTGCTGACCTCTGGCGTAGCTATGGGCACAACTTGTGCCCATAGTTGTGCCAATTTGGTCATGGTAGCTTGGGAGGAGAATGTAATGTTTACCTGTATTAGATATAAGTCATATGTACCTTTCTAGCGACATTTTGTCGATGATCTTTTCCTGTTGCGGACAGGAGATTTGCTACAACTACATCAGTTCATTGGCTAATTAAATGCAAGTACTGATTTTTTTAAAATTTTCATACAAATGTTCTTGTCACAATATTGAATTTCTAGACATCCAATTAGGTAAGGGAGATTATAATACTATAAGTACAAGGTTATACAGAAATGAATGTTATCCGCCCATGTATGTACATTGCACCAGCATGCATCCATGACATGTCTTCCAAAATGTATTGAAAGGCCAGAATTTGCGGAACAGCTGATTGCATAGTAGAAATGAGGACTTTGAAATATGTTTAGAGCAGATGCAAATAGACCTCTCATCTAGGGGTTATCACAACTATGAGATAGATAAAGCACAGCAAATTGTTAGACATTGTAGACAAACATCAGGAAAGCCGTATTTTTCTTCATCTGACACAGTTTATCCCATAAAGAGTAATAATAGGGAACATACTCCATTTTTTAGTTTAAGATTCTTGAGTGAGGAGAGGAGAATTAGGGAGATTATATACAAGCATTGGCCTATATTAGGCACTGATGTAGATGTTCATAAACTCGTAGGTGATAAACCCAAGTTTGGATATAGG
This sequence comes from Protopterus annectens, assembly GCF_019279795.1. Lineage (NCBI taxonomy): Eukaryota > Metazoa > Chordata > Ceratodontiformes > Protopteridae > Protopterus > Protopterus annectens. The sequence goes on along the minus strand of NC_056725.1, from coordinate 836,939,749 downwards.
AATACAAAATCTTTATGACAGAGGTTATGCTACCCTAGACAAGTGATAGAATTGAATGAAGGGACAATGGAACAACAGACAAGAAAATGTAATGGTCGCTTCTTCTGCATTTATGTGGATGAATTTCCAATATATATACATCCACAAAGTAATAGAGAATTCACCCATTCTCTGCGTGCAGATTGCAATACGAAGAATCTGGTTTATTTAGGGCATTGCACTTGCTACTGATGTTTTTATGTCGGTAAGACAAATAGACCCTTAAGGGAAAGGATACATGATCACCTTTATTGTGCCCATAGAGGTAAGAACTATAGTGCAATAGCCAAACATATTAATACTTTCAGTGAGGAACACAGTTTCAAATTTCTAGCATTAGAAGTGATACACCAAAATGTTAGGAAGGGTGATTTGGTTAATGTTACTTATCAAGCAGAGCTTAAATAGATTTTTAAACTAGGGGCACATTATGCCCCAGGTTTAAATGAAAGTGTTTCCATACAGCCTGCTTTGCAAGCCAGGCCATTAAAGAAGAAATTATCTTTTTATATTTTGGGACTTTTGGTGATTTCATTCTAATGCTGATTTTTTATGTATTTTGTTTGATATTTATGAATGTAGTTGTAATCTTTATGTATTCTTCTAGTTCACATATTGCAACTTGGCAACCATGGATGCATTTTTATTTGATTGGATATTTGGTTAATTAGTCGTGCTATAAGATTGATGCTCTAGTTTGTTTGTTTTTGTGATCTGATGAAGCTAATTGTGAAAGCGCTTATCTTTGTTCCTGGTTTTTATTAAAATAATTACATTTGGATTTTTACCCCTGCTGTGGACTGCTGGTTGTGTTTACTTTACAGTGCTACTTTTAGAATAATATTAAACATAACCGTAAAAAAAATTTGGACAGCCATTAAAAAAATTGTGCATCCCAGACGAAAACTCAGCTCTAACCCCTCTCCCAATAACTCACATTTCAAACTGCAATATAATTCAACAATTATTTCATAGACAGCTTAGCATCTTTACCAAAGATTTCCCAACATCTAATCCTAACCCTGCCCAACAGATTTGAAGCCTGCATAAACTAAAGCCTTGCTGGCCGAAAATACCTATATTTTTTTTGTCTGTGACCTTTTAGAGTTGCTTTCTGATACCTGCTCCACTTTGTTTTCAGTTTTATGAAATCTGCTTGGTCTGGTGTTTTTGTTGTATGTGAGAGGTGGACACAAATTATCTAGGTTGCACATTTCACATGTTTTTTTCATTGGTTACATTGTTTTTTGAGTGATACTTAAACACTCAGTGAAATTCTGGACTTCTGTCTTTGTCTGCAAAGATTTTGTAGTCATGTACAATTGAGTGGCTCTTGGCTCATTTATTCAAGGTGAAGTACTTTATTGAATAATCACTTTTATAAGCTGTTTAAAGTACACTGCTATATCTATATCTTTAAGATTGTTTGTGGTAGCATTTTGTACCATTTAAGTTTTATTTTTAGTAGCATTTCACTCTGGAAACTCCTTTACTGTGTTTCGACATTGGGAGGACTCAGATTATTCATCTGGTGGTAATAGGTGTTTACCTGGTCTATATAAGCTGGGAAATGCACAGACTAGAATCAGACCTGCTGAAAATCTAGCCTTGTATTGATACACTTGAGCACTAAATCAGCCATCTTACATTAAGAAGTGCTCCCCTGACTCTTGTGGCAGAAGAGTGTGGATTCAGACTTGTCTGAGCTGGGGATTGCTGGAGGAAGGTTCATTGTGTACTTTCCTATTGGTATATTAGTTTAAAAGTGCCTTAATTTTGCCTATATTTAAGCCTCATGTTTGCACATTGCTGTGCACCTTACAACAGAGGGTAGGGGTGCCCTGTATAGACACAAACACCTTGAAACTCAATTTTTCTCTAGACATCTGTCAGTGGAACCCTCCCATGCTTCCCCACTGCACTATGGGTGCACTGAGCAGGGTTGCCACACTTATCATCCATAACAACAAACCAGATATCAAACAGGTTGTCAGCACACACACTTCACCTTGCACACAAAATGAGGTCACAAGATATAAACCCACATATATGGAAGTACTCACTAGAGGCCTACCAAAAGATCAGAGACCTCCCAAACGTAAACCACTTGCACACACTGCTATGCAAACAGAAACCTCTACACATAATACCACATACACCAGTGTCTCACTAAATAAGCCCCTAGTACAAAACTCCTCAAGATCTAATGTCTTGGTCATTGGCGACTTCATAGTGAGACATACAGATGTCCCCCTCACCAGGCTGGACAAGGAGAAGGTCAAGGTCATCTGCCTGTCAGGTGGCAGGATCCGTCAAATCAGACATGCATTCAAGTCACACAGCAACAAGTACCATTATGACTCTGTCATAGTACTTGTTTGGTATGACTTGAGATGTGCCTCTCTTGGTTATATGAATAGAGACATGACTGAACTCTCAGATTTTGTGTCCCAGGCAGGTGTAATCGTAGCTCAAAGCAACATTTTACCATCACCTAGGATGATGCCACAATATAAACAAAAAACAATTGACTTTAACGATCCAGTATCTGTCAGCCTGATAAGACATGGTCGACAGGCCATGCTGCTTTGTTAGAGATGGTCTGCACCTGTTTCCTCTAGGCTTACAGATACTGGCAAAGGTGCTTGCCTCCCCCATAGTGCCTTTTTTTAGGCAATGTCATAACAAAATTTCCAGTGTAACAAAATCCACTTAAGACAAACTCAGGGTTCTGCTGCTTAATGCTCTCCCGGGAAGCACTCCACACCTTGGAAGATGCTTCTGTCTGTGCTGTCACTACATGGCTCAAGGCTGTGGAGAGCACCTTGGACGTGCAAGGCTACAATGCCTTCCACACATTCAGACCTCCAAATGAGTGTGAAAGAATCAACGGTGGAGGTGTGTCCATCTTCATTAAAGCCAAGTACACCTTGAGACTGGTCAAACAGTACGAATCTCTCAAACTACTCTATCTCCAGTTAACTATAACTATAGGCAAAACACCCTACCACATCATTGCTAGCCATAGGTCCCCCACCAGGAACCAAGAAAAGCACAATGCCTACCTGGACTTACTGGAGTCATTTTCCATACAGCCCAATACCTTAGTCATGGGAGATTTCAACTGTCCTTCCATCGACTGGGTGACATACATTAGCACAAACATGTTTGCTCTGAGGTTCCTGGACTTTGTCAATACATATGCTCTGGAACAGATGCTCGGCACCACCCAGAAGGGGCTCAAACAACCTAATAGTACTCATCAGAGTGGGGGGGGTCACTACATCCCCCCCCCCCCCGTGATGCCCTCCCTGGTAAGGTTGGACCATAAATCAGTCTTGTTCAAAATAACTATTGAACCTGTCACCACCACAGGAGCAAAAAAACTAAAAAAATTTTCCAAAGTAAACTACAGCCTACTAAGAGATCCCCGCAATCACAGGCAACAATGACTCCTATGCAGAGGTGTATGCAAATGCCCTATATAAACACTTAAGCAACTGCATAGACTTGGTTGTGGCTGACTGGATTAAAACAAAGTCCTGCTGAAAAAACAAGCCACCTTGGTGGACCTAAAGTATAAACACATTATATAACAAAAGGAAGAAACTGATGTCTAAGAACACAAAGGAATGACCCAGCAAAGGAAGAATTCCCTCCACAGCTTGAACAAGCAAATCAGAAATCTTGTGAAGTCCTCCAAAGCTAATTACAAAGGTAAAATAGCAACCCTAGCTAAAGATAATCATAAGGCATTCTTTAACTATGTCCAGAATCTAAAAGGGAATGCCCAGCTATGTGCCGAACTGGTTGTAGATGGTACCACTCATACTATATAGGTGGAAATTGCCAACCTGCTAGCTTGACAGGTTTGGCCTAAACTTCACCCCCCCTGTTCCCACCAGCCATATCTCAAAGCATAGCTGACATCAGTCATCTAGCTACAAGCTTCAAAAAGCTGGTCATACATTTGCGCTCTCCAAGGCCAAAAACGCAGTCTCTATGAGACCAGATAACATCCCAGGTTGCTTATTAAGCAATCTAAAATAGGACCTAATGGACCTACTTGGCATTCTTTTGAACCATAGCTTAAGAAATGGCTTTGTTCTATCAGAGTGGAGAACAGCAACAATAATCCCCTTGCACAGAGTCGGGGGCCATCAACTGACCCTGGGAGCTATAGACGCATACGTCTAACCAGCCTCATCTGCAAGGTCATGGAAAGAATCATCATGGACCTTATCAACAAGGACATAGGCAACCTTCAAACTGTAGACCCAACCCAGTTTGGCTTCATTAAGGGTAGATTATACTTATTAAACCTAGTAAACTTCTTCAAGAAAGTCACCAAAGCCCTGGATGAAGGTAAGACATTGCATGCTACCTATCCTGACATAGCCAAGGCTTTTGACATAATCCCCCACTCAGATATTATTGAGAAACTCTCCCAGCTGGGTATTAACCCTTACATCACTAGCTGGGTAGCCAGTTGGCTCACCAACAGAATACATACTATCAAAATTGGTGACTCCACCTGTAGCAGTAGACCCATCACCAGTGCTGTACCACAAGGATCTATGCTGGGCCCTTTACTCTTTGGAATCTGTTTCTCAGAAGTCTAGGCTAAAGTAGACAGGCTTTGGCTTACCAAGTACACTGATGATTGCAAATTGGGTGCAATCAGTGAGTTTCCCAACAATGTTAATATATTACAGGAGGGGTTAACACAGACAAATGACTGCTGCCAAAGCCACAGTCTAAAACTAAATGCAAAAAAGTGCATTATTACTATCCCCTTTGGCAAAGCAGAATTCCCTGCTAATTACAATATTGACAGCACCCTCTTAAGTTCAAACCCAGTGGTGTGAGATCTGGGAACACAGGTAGATCACAATCTGAACTTCAACCACCAAGTTAACACAGTGTTAAGGAAAGCCTTCTACATTGCTCATCTCATAAGTAAGGGCATCACATCCAGGTCGAAGGATGCTATAACTCTACTGTACTCGACCCTCATCAGACCATTAATAGAGTACAATGCTTCCTTCTAGATGTACCTCAATAGACACCTGCAGCAGCTGGACAGACCGCAGAGGTTTACTACCAAGAAAATACAGGGTCTCCAAACCTTAACCTACATTGATAGACTGAAAGTCCTGTCAATGTACTCTGTAATGCATAGGCTGTTGAGAGGCAACTTGTGCCTTGCCTACAGGGCAGTCTCTGACCCCACCCTGATGGATATGCTGCACATCCACAAATTAAATGGCACAAGAGTCATTCCTTCTAGGGCTCTTAACCTAGTGTGTGACATTACGAGAACATGCTGGAGAGACAGATGTATCCCAGAGACTGCCACTACTCTGGAATCAATTTCTAATTCACGTGAAGCAGAGCTCCTCACTGACCCTATTCAAGAGCAGCCTGGACAAATGGATGGGAGACTGCAGTTCACCCCAGGGGTGGTACCCATGTCCCTCATGGCTAGGGATAGTCAGTGGTTACTATAGACTCACTCTGCAAATTATGTTCATCTAACCAAAGACAATTGATGCAACTCTGGATTAACATGGCTAGGCTTGTAAGAGCTCTAGGACTGCTAGCCTAGTAACCTCCTATGAACCTGTGAACATATCTGCACATCCACTTTCCCCTTCAAACCAGTGCCCACATTGTATAAAAAAAACACTCGGTTAACATCTTATAATGACTTCTTAGTCTACACTACATTCCCAGTGACTGCAAGTGTATATCCCCTATCTGTATTATTACACTTGCCACCATACATTAGGTTGTGTCATGGGTTTGGCTAGTTCAATATATGCCTGACCTATATCTGACATACTAACTGTCCAGGATGCAGATGTTACTGCTGCATATTTCTTGTTTGCATTTATATTTCTTTATCTACATATCTGGGATGTTTTCACATGACATTTTCACTTCGATTTGTACAGAATCCTGCATTTCTTGACACACACTCACATTTCTGGTGAATAATTACATGACACATGTGTGCCAGGTTTACTTATTCATGCCAGCCAGTAACTGACTATTGTGGACTGTATATATGTTTCACATCTACTAGCACTTCCATCACCCACTTTATATGGGACTGCATAACTCTGGGTTGCCAGCACATTTTCAAACAGTACTGTTTGTATAATGCAAAGGTACAACATTTTAGACTCTGTGACACAGACACACTCTGGGTTTTAGACCTTTATTAATGACATTGCACACTTTTCCACAGGCTCACTCCTTTATTTGTTTTAATGGTGTTTATGGCAGACATGTTCAAAACATATAATACCTTTATTAATAGGTTAGAACAATCTTTTTTCAGGCTCACTCACTTATGTTATATGACAGTGCCTGCAGAGATATTATTCCAGACATATGTTACCTTTCTTAATGGGTTACTACACTCTTTTTCTGCCTCTCTGGCGTTTTTATCTGACAGTACACGCAGAGGACTTATTCAGGCAATTCTATGGCTTTTTTATTGGACTACAACACTTTCTTTCATGCTCTCTCCCATATTTTATATAACAGTACATGCAGAATAATCACTAACCTGCCTGGTGGCGCAGCCTTAGCAGCCTATCAGCATAGGCTTGCTGATTCGTAGCACGGTCACCTGCAGCTATAAAGTAAATTAAGGGATATTGTGACATACCTATCTATTATACATACTCCATTATCAATTCTTACATACTGCATTCCATGGCTACATACTCAGTTGTGGGGCATTCTGCATCTCACGGGCCTCCTGTATCCACTGGTTCAGGTGGTCCTGCTTTCATCTCTTCAGGTCTGCATGGTGGTGACGGACCTGCTCACCAGTCAGAGGAACGCCTGTGGCACTGGTGAGGTCACGAGCTAACCGGTTCCAAGCCTCTGCCTTGTACTCCGTCCCTTGGAACTGGCCCTGCAGGAGTCTTGACTCGTGACGGTGGACAAGGAACCAAACCATGTATTTGGACTCCTCAATGCCCCAACGTTGCACTCGGAAGCATGAACCCTCTCCTGCATCTGCCATTCTGACTGCAAATGTGAGCTACAATCAGTTATGGCAAGTATTCCCGCCTATGGGGCTTAAATATGCCACATTTCCGCACTTTTTTGTGATTGGCCATTTTCTAAAATTCTCGGCTGACTGCAGACCTGCTTAGTAATGGTTAAACTACCATTCGTAAGTATATGAATGTTAATAGTGGCTGCTTCCCCTATGTTGTCATGGCTTAGTGGTTCTGTACTTTGATTATGATGCGCAGGGTCCTGGGTTCGAACCTTGTCATTCTTTTATTTTAATACTGTCTAGACAGGCTAGGGGGTGTGGCTGCGTTTAAGCAACTTAGCTCTATGTTGCTCCATGGTGCCATGGTTAGCACGGCGTGCACATCTGCGCAAATACATTGCGCTGGGTAAAGCGCATTTAAACTTTGGCCAACTCTATTGCGCTGGGTAAAGCACTTTTAAACTATGGGCAACTCTGTTTAGCTGGGCAAAGCACTATTAAACTATGGGCAACTCTGTTTAGCTGGGTAAAGCGCTATTAAACTATGGGCAACTCTGTTTAGCTGGTTAAAGCGCTATTAAACTATGGGCACCTGTGTTTAGCTGGGTAAAGCATTGCTTAACAGCAGGCTATTATATATCTGGGTCCTTTAAAAATATTTAGTTTGTTCACTGATACAGTGGCCAGATCACTGCTTTTAATAAAATTTTAATCATATATGTCTAGTATTATTTCAAATACTGATTTAAAACATAAATAAGAAGGGGAGTGGTGGGACTCGAACCGTGAATGCCTTCTTTTTGTGCATACGCTCTACCATTATGCTATTGCAATTTGATGTGATTTGCATAAACATTCTTTCTTATGCTCTTCAATGTCATAATTGCTAACTCTAGCTAAGAAATGGGCACACCCACGCACACACGCGCAAATACGGGCAGCTATATCGTGGATTTAAAAAATATATATATAATTATTTACTTTATATAAGTGTGATGGGGGTTTACAGTGTCAGGGAGTGTGGTGTTGGGCGCAAGTACATATGAGCGAACTCGCTCTTGTGTGTTGACATTAGCTTTTTAAAACCTTGCAGGGGTGTGCACATTTAGATTGCTTGGTAGTCGAACATGCCCCCTGCTTTCCTACTCAGTCTGTGTAAGAGTTACGGTTGAGTCAGTGTGCCCTCATGAATATTCATGGAACGCTGACATCAAACCATTCAACTGCAGCCTCCGAGTAAGACTTATTAAGTCTTACACGGAGGATTAGTGAATCCGGGGGTTTCTTTTCTGAAAAGCAAGGATTCAGACTTAAAAAGACCATTGTCATATATTACCTCCATATCTAAAATAGAAATACATTTTACCATGATATCCCAAAAACTTCAAAAGTCTATTCTTTTGTTTAAATCATGAATAAGCAATGATAATTATTCTTATATGTTCTCCTACATAAGAAAATTATCATCCATAAAATATTTGTTAATATTTCAGAAGCTTGTTTCTCTCCAGGTTTGTAATTCATTAGTACTAAATTTGTAAAAGTGGCAGCAGCTGCTGCCCTCCCATTGCTACACCTAGTAGTTGCTGAAAATATTTTCTAGCAAAAAAAATATTATTCAGAACTCCAAAAAGAAATGGATAGTACAAATCTTGTAATTTGTGAAAATTGCAGTGCTTTACAAAAGATATCTGATACACTCCAGTCCCATTCCTTGCGGTATAGCAATGTGAAGTGAGACGTCAACAGTCACCACCTAAACGTTGTGCTTACATCTCTGCCATTCAGATTTACTAAGTTTATAAAGAAAATCCCAGGAATCCTTCACAAAAATGGTAACATTCTATTCAACATACTCAGTTCTGTATCTAACTAAAAGGCAAACTTTCAGTCTTACAAATGCGCACTGAGACACCTACTTTAAATAGGTGGTCAACACGACCCCCAAATGTGGCTATTCAGTTTTTAAAATTCAAGAAGTGTCAGGCTCTGTCAACTGATTATGTAATAAATCCAACAACTGTAGTTCAATGTATTGATTGGTCAAGTTGGTATCTGTAAGCTCCACCTCTTTATGAAAACTTTCATAAGTTAGTAGCAGTTACATCACCTAGAGCCATATTTTACACTGTCAAGTGGCTAGCCCTGCCATGGCACGCAGTCTGTGATCCATGTTCCCCTATCTTGATGATACTGTGCACCACAGTAGATGCCCAAAGTGGTTGATCTGTACAACTCTTCCCGCTGTAGGACACCATGTAGAGTCTGTGCTGCAGCCCACAGCTCCATTCATTGGTTAGTTTGAGATGGAAACACTCAGCATGTTTTTCAGACATGGGAGAAACCCCACGGAGACACAGCGAGAACATGCAAACTCCAAACAGGCATTGGTCGGAGGTCAGGATCGAACCTTGTACCTTGTGCATGGGAGGCGAAGACCTTAACCATTAAGTCATCTACAGATACGTATATATAAAAATCCTCCCTTGTAAGATCCGACCATAAAGCAGTGATTGATAAATGGACATGCAGAGTAGTATTATGTAAGATGGGAGATGAGCAGCTTGGATTCAGATCTGGAGCAGCACAATTGACCCAATGTTTGCATTGAGACAGATACTTGAGAAGAAGCTAGAGATGAGGAGAGAGTCCAACTGGGCATTCCTAGACTTGGAGAAAGCATATGACAAGGTCCCAAGAAAGCTAATCTGGGCAGTACTGCAGTGGTTTGAAGTCCTGAAAACATGGTAGAATTAGTGCAGGCTATGTACAAGGACCCAGTGACTCAAGTACGAACAGTGTTTGGCCCCACAGAGGCGTTCCCAGTGGGAGTGGATATACATCAGGGTTCAGCTCTGAGCCCACTACTGTTCATACTGGTGATGGACTACATTAGCAAACAGGTTGCAGGGAACAGATCAACAAAGCTGCTGTATGCAGATGATGTGGCAGTACAGGCAGACTCTGAGCTAGAACTTCAGCAAAGGATAGAAGAATGGAGTGAAAATCTGAAGGCACATGGGATGAAACTAAGCACAGATAAGACGGTGGTAATGGCAGCAAACTGGGGAAATCAGAAGAAGCTGAGAATAGAGGTAGAAGGGAAGATAGTGGAACAGGTAAACAGCTTCAAGTTTCTGGGAGGGGTGGTTGAGGAGAAGGGAAGTCTGAATGAAGAGGTCAAAGCTAGAATCAGAGGGGCTGCAGCCAACTGGCATAGAGTATCAGGTGTAGTATATGACAGAAGAATGCCAAAGTAGCTGAAAAGTAAGGTGTACAAGACAGTGGTGCGACCAGTACTAATGTATGGTACAGAAACCTGGGCAGTAAAGGCAGAACAGTTGAAGAAGCTAGAGGTGATGGAAATGAAGTGCCTGAGAAAGGTCGTAGGATGCACACTGCGGAACAGGTGAAGAAATGAGGACATAAGAGCAGAAGCCAAAGTAGCTCCAATTGCAGAAAAGATCAAAGAGAACAGATTACGGTGGTTTGGACACATGAGTAGAAAAGCAGAAGACAGTCTGGTGAGGAAGATTTGAGACAGACAGAAAGAAGGTAAGAGGAAGTGAGGGCATCCAGCAAAGAGGTGGATGGATTGTGTGAAAGAAGATCTGCGACAGTCAGGCATGAGTGTTAAAGAAGGCAGGAGTGTGGTACTGAATCGAGAGAGTTGGCGACAAAAAAATGGGAAAAAGGGGCTGATGATAATGATGATGATGATTTTTGTTAATATTTCCCAGACTAAATATGAAACATCTCTCTTGTTTGTTTTATATACCTAATATATTTTTTTTCAATTCATTTAAAGCTTTATTATCATCTGCAGATAGCCATGAGCCTATTCTCCCCAATCCAGTCCCTCCCAGTGCAGGGTGTGCTAGACACTACTTAAAAAAACACTTGCTGTCAGTGTTCATTGTAAAGAAATGTAGTATCCTTTGCCTTGGGAAGAACGTGCGCACCTTTGTTAGTAAAGCTGATGGTGACATCTATTTATTCATTCATTCATTCTGTGTTAACCGGGTTAGTCTCACTAGGCTAGTGGCCTCTTTTCAGGGGAGACCTGAGGAGATATTTATACTCCTAGGGGAAATTTCACCAGGGCATCAGGGAAATTGTCCTACTCTTTTCAATACTTGCCATGGGATCTTTTATAACCACTTGAGATAACACCAGATTCAAGCAGATGTGGCCTCAGTTTAATGTCTCACCCAAAGGACAACACACTCAGGAGTGCAACACCTCCCTTATGCTGCAAGGCATTGTCAGCATCCATCTACCTGGTTGGGAATTATGTACTTAAAACAGATACCTTCCTAAGGGATTTAGGCATACACATAGATATTCTTAGCTTTGATAAAAATGCCACCAGAATGGATAGGAAGGCACTTGACAGCCCAAATAAATAATTGTGCTATTGTATTTGACCCACATTTATCCAGTTATATATAATATACAGGGCACATTTTCCACTTAACTTCTGAAACACTTTTTCCTGATGAAGAAGATTAAAATGTTTCTCATGAAGCGTGCGGTGGTACTACAAAACAATGCACACAGGTAGATTAAGGGAGCTGTCAGTGTACTAAGTGTTTAGTCACGCAGAGGGGTGATCTGTGTGTGGCCTACATAGCACTGCGAGACCTGCTTCTTTTTGAATTAGTGTCTAGAATACACACCCATAGAGTTAACAACCAATTGGGTAAATTGCGACTAAATTTTAAAATAAAAAATAAACTTTACTAGATAGCATCTGCCTATATTTTGTAAATGAGCTACCATTTCAAATTAAATTGTGTACTTCTTGGTCTTTGTTTAAGAAATCATTGCATGATTTTATGTATAGCTTTGACACCCATAAGTGGCTACACAGGGTTGTACCACTGGAACTTCTAGAAGGTCAGTAGATTGTAAGTTGAATGGGTTAGTAGCATTAATTGTGAAAAACATCATAAAAGGGCTATATTGAATGTGTCCACAGGTCAGAGTGAGAAAAAGTGAAACTGATAAATGTAATATGCATAAAGGTAGATATCAGCTGTGGTGCATAAGGGGGTGACCACATACTGTGGTATGGACTCTGAGAAATTAAAATAATACACAGGAGGTGAAAGAGTTAATTTAATGTGTCTTGCAGTAGCACAAAATTATGTGGGTCACCCCACATGTTGCAAGCATGAGATTAAAAGTGTATTAATTCTAGTTTAAGCACTTGGGCTTCAGGCCAGTTATTTTACATTAAAAGGGTTCGTGGTCTGCACTCTTGTGGGAGGAGAGGCTGGACTCTGCCTTTCTGAGCTGGGAATTTCTGGTTAAAGGCTTATAGTGCCTGCATATTTGAACTGCTTCTTACTGAAATTGGTACACCTTGTTTGCTGTAGCATAGACTAGATCCAGGCCTGCTGAATCTAGCTTTATTTGTATGCTGCTTGTTTGTTTGCTTGTTATTTCCCTGAAACGCTAATTCCACCTAAAACGTGGCTTTTCAGCACTTCTGTGGATCCCTAGTGATATCTGCATTGCTTACTGTACTTATTTCCTTGTTTCACTTGAAAGAAAGTTACTGTTTTTGTCGTTTTTGCATTTAAGTTACCTGAAACACATTGCATTTAAGTTACCTGGCACTTGCTCACTAAAGCAATTATATAAGTCAGCACTAAAATATTAAAAGCACTACACCCTCACAAACTCCCCTTAAGTACCTCGTTTCCCATTGGCCCTTTTTTCAATTATAAAGGAATTCCCAATACTATACTAGCATGTCCAAAGGTCAGTTTTCAATCTCCTCTCCGGTCCAGCTGGTGAATCTGGGAATCTTGAGGCAATGTTACAACTGCCTCATGTACACAGACAACCCTCTCCTCCTCCCAACAAATTACGACACATGTGAGAGATGCAACCATATAGCCATACTGGAGGCTAAGCTCTCTCAACTCAGTACTGGCGAAACCAGTCAGGAGGAGAAGGAAACCACACTCACTACAATTCCAGTCTCACATAGACCTACCACGACAGCAAACCAAACACATAAACACACAAAAACATACTGAGGCTCTAAATAAAAATCTGCCTAAGCAGCAGAGACCTCCAAAGCAGACACCCAAGCAACCGCTACCCCAAAACAAAACACGTGCAACACATAGCTCACAAAGCCAGTGTGCAACAGTCACAGCCCTTAAGGCTAAACAACACACCTGATACACTTGTAATAGGTGACTCTATCGTCAGGCACACTGACGCCCCGCCACCAGGCTGAACAAGGAGAAGGTCACGGTGAGCTGCCTGTCGGGCGCTAGGATCCGCCACATAACACAAGCACTCAGGTCACTCCAAGGCAAGTACAAATATGACTCCGTCATTGTCCATGCTGGTGTGAATGACCTGAGACGTACCTCCCTGGACTACATGAAAAGAGACATAGAGGAGCTCTCTGAGCATGTAGCCCAGGCTGGTATGACCCTGACCTTGAGTAGCATCTTACCCTCACCAAGAATTATGCCACAATATGAAGACAAGATGATCAATTTCAACAATTGGCTTAAGTATTGGTGTCATTTAAAGGGGATCCAATGCCTGTCAGCCTGGGATGACATGCTCGACAAGCCACGATGCTTCGCTAGGGATGGCTTGCACCTGTCACCCCTGGGCTTTCGGATATTGGCAAAGGCTCTTGCTACCCCCATAGTGCCTTTTTTAGGCAAGGCTCAAAAGACAAACCCACCTCCATAGGTATCACAAGGGATAAGAAACTAAGAGTAATGCTACTCAATGCCAGAAGTCTAAACCTCAAGATGCACGCACTCAAAACTCTCCTTAGCATGCAGAAAATCGATATCTGTGCAGTAACAGAAACCTGGTTCAGGGCTCCAGAGAGCACCCCAAGCACTACCAGGTTATACCTCATACCATGCTTTTCGGCCCCAAAACTTGGACCGTACCACAAAATGAGGGGGAGTATCAATATTCGTCAAAGATACCCACACCTCCAGGTTGGTGGCACAGCATGAAGCATCAGAGACTATCCATGTGCAACTAACAGTGGATAAAACTGCCTTCCAGTTTATAGCCTGCTACAGACCACCCTCCCAAACCCAGGAACCCCACTCGGCCTTCCTGAGAACACTGGAAAATATGAAGGTCTCTCCAAACACCATTATATTGGGCGACTTCAACTACCCAAACATAGACTGGGAGCATTACTCTAGCTCCAACACCCTAGCCCAAAGGTTCCTAGAATTTATAAACTCAAATGCTATGGAACAACTTGTTACCACTCCCACAAGAGGGGAAAACATACTGGACCTGATCATCACCAACATGGGGACTCTATGCTCCGGACCAGAAGTGTATCCCTCGCTGGTAAGATCAGACTATAAACTAATCTCAATGGATATTCACATCCCGACTCCACCCCCTGCCCTGAAAACCACAGTGAAAAACTTCTCTAAAGCAAATTTCACACTCCTCAAAACCGAGGTGGAATCCTTCAAAGCCCCTGGGCCTGTGGAAAATACGGCCCAGACCACAGAATCCTTTATAAACGCATTCTATGAACACCTTCAGGAATGCATGGATCATGCAATCCCAAATAAAACTAAGACCCAATCCTCCAAAGGCAGACGTCCTGTCTGGTGGACCCCAGCCATAAACAAACTATACAATAGAAGGAGGAAGCTACTACATGATAGAGCAAAATCCCAAAAGGGAAGGCATCTCTGATCAGTATTAGCAAAAACTATGGGCACTCATAAAATCGCCTAAGGCCAGCTTCGAGAGAAAAATTGCACAGGACACTAAGGATAATCACAAGGCTTTCTTTAGTTATGTTAGGAACCTGGGTGGGAATTCCCAGACATGCTCAGAATTAGTCCAAAATGACAAAAATACACGAACCCACAGACATTGCCAACATCCTAGCTGACAGGTTCAGCACAAACCTCCCACCAAAAGGGCAAATATTTATCCCAGCAGAGTGCTGCCCCCCTGACATCCCAGATGCTCAGGTAAGAGCTGCCCTCTCCAAAGCAAAAAACACAGCATCAATGGGACCAGATGGTGTCCCGGGCTGTGTCCTACATAAACTCCAAGAAGAGCTAAACCCAGACATAAAACTACTGTTCAGTCTTAGCCTTACTACAGGATATGTACCCAAAGAGTGGCGTACAGCAACAGTGGTCCCTCTCCACAAAGGTGGTGCCTCAACAGATCCTGGAAACTATTGCCCCATAAGCCTGACTAGCTTAGTCTGCAAAGCTATGGAAAGGATCATCATGGACCTCATAAATAAAGATATTGGGGACCTACAGACACTGGATCCTACCCAGTTCGGCTTTGTTAAGGGCAGATCCTGCCTCTTAAACCTGGTTGATTTCTTTGAAACAGTCACCAAGGCCATTGACGAGGGGAAGGTGGTCCACACAGCCTACCTGGACCTCGCAAAAGCCTTCGATACAATACCCCACTCGGGCATTGTAGATAAGCTCACCAGCTTAAATATAAACCCCTATGTCACTAGATGGGTTGCAAACTGGCTCAAGGACAGAACCCACATGGTTAGAATTGCTGGAGCCATGTCAGACTCCAAACCAGTTACAAGT
Source organism: Protopterus annectens (assembly GCF_019279795.1). Classification (NCBI taxonomy): domain Eukaryota; kingdom Metazoa; phylum Chordata; order Ceratodontiformes; family Protopteridae; genus Protopterus; species Protopterus annectens. Next base: position 836,924,092 of record NC_056725.1, on the reverse strand, counting down.
GGCGTCCCACAAGGCTCAGTCCTGGGACCTCTCTTGTTCGGTATATATTTCTCGGAGGTACAGGCCAACACGGAAGGACTGTGGCTGACTAAGTTCGCAGATGACTGCAAACTGGGCGCCATAATCGACTCTCCAGCCAACACAAGCATCCTCCAAAAGGGCCTCATAGAAACAGACAACTGGTGCCAGAGCCATGGCCTCAAGCTAAATGCCAAAAGTGTATAGTCATCCCTTTGGCAAAACAAAGTGCCCACAAGCTACCACATAGGTGGTAATCCATTAAGTACAGAAGAAGTAATTAGGGACCTGGGGACCCAAGTTGATAGCAATCTCTCATTTGACAACCACGTGGCCAAAGTGGTTAGAAAAACATTTTATATAGCCCACCTAATCATGAAGGGATTCACATCTAGATCAGGGGAGGTCATCATGCCTCTTTACTCGTCCCTCATCAGGCCCATAATTGAGTACAATGCCCCTTTCGGGATGTACCTTAACAGACACCTGCAGCAACTGGAAAGACCCCAAAAGTACCTCACCAAGAGGATCATAGGGCTCAAACAGATGCCATATGCTGCCCGGTTAAAGAAACTCCAGCTCTACTCAGTGGCATACCGCCTGCTCAGAGGCGATCTGTGCCTGATGTATAAAGCCATGTCCAACCCGGAATTAATGTAGATGCTGAACCTCAGAAAATCCAAATCCCATCGAGCTACGCGCTCGAGAGACTTGAACCTCAGCACTGAAATAAATAGGACATGCTGGAGGGACAGATTCGTAACCCAGAGGCTCCCTTCACTCTGGAATAAAATCCCAGTCCAGGTTAGGCAGAGTCCCTCATTGACTCTCTTCAAGAGGAATCTTGATGAGTGGATGGGAGATCGTAGGTTTAGCCCGGGTATCACTACTGTGTCACTGTTAGACAGAGGCACAGTATACTAACCTCGAAAAAGGGCATAGCAAAATTAATTTAAAATGGGTGGCGAATGCCAAACACACTCTGGCTAGGCTTATAAATGCCCTAGGGCAGATAGCCTAGTATGAACCTATGAACCTGTGAACCTATAAGAATAGATGCTGGGTCAGCATTGTTTATAATTCTTGTTACTGACTATAAGGAATGCTCTGAGGTGTCACTGAAAGTCACAGTAGGATACTCAAGATGTATGCAAGTGAAAAAGTAGTCACTGAAGGTAATTTTTTTATTAAACAAGAAACATCTTTTATTAAATTATCACTTATGACATTTTTATTAAACAAGAAACATCTTTATTAAATTAACTTATGATATAGGTAATCATAAACCCAGCCACTGGGGATGCACAAGCCAGTGCATTTCTTTGTGCCGGTCCCAAGCCCAGATAAATAGGGTTGGTTGCGTCAGGAAGGGCATCCGGCGTAAAACCTCTGCCAAAAATTACTGATGCGGAGAACTTTTCATAACTACATACTGGATCGGTCGAGGCCCAGGTTAACAACAACCGCCACCAGTACTGTTAGCCAACAGGGTGCTGGTGGAAATTGGGCTACTGTTGGCCAAAGAAGAAGAGGAGGGGGAAGGCATGCCCAAAGGCAAGAAGAGAGGAGGAAGGTTAGGAGTGTAGTACTGAGGGTAGGAACTTTGAATGTTGGCAGTATGACTGGTATAGGGAGAGAGCTAGCTGATATGATGGAGAGAAGGAAGGTTGATATATTGTGCGTGCAAAAGACCAGATGGAAGGGAAGTAAGGCCAAGTGTATAGGAGGCAGGTTCAAATTGTTCTATCATGGTGTGGATGGCAGAAGAAATGGGGTAGGGTTATCCTAACGGAACAGTATGCCAAGAGTGGTTTGGAGGTGAAGAGAGTGTCTGATAGAGTGATGTTTATGAAGCTTGAAATTGATGCTGTAATGATGAGTGTTGTTAGTGCATATGCTCCACAAGTTGGGTGTGCGATGGATGAGAAAGAAAAATTTTGGAGTGAGTTGGATGAAGTGGTGGTGAGTGTACCCAAGGGTGAGAGACTAGTGATTGGAGCAGACTTCAATGGGCATGTTGGTGAAGTGAACAGAGGGGATGAGGAAGTGATGGGTAGGTATGGTGTTAAGGAGAGGAATGCAGAAGGTCAGATGATTGTGGATTTTGCGAAAAGGATGGACATGGCTGTGGTGAATACGTATTTTAAGAAGAGGGAGGAGCATAGGGTGACGTACAAGAGTGGAGGAAGATGCACACAGGTGGATTATATCCTATATAGGAGGGCCAGTCTGAAGGAGATTTGAGACTGTAAAGTGGTGACTAGGGAAAGTGTAGTTAAGCAGCATAGAATGGTGGTCTGCAGGATGATTTTGGTGATCAAGAAGCGGAGCAGGAGTGTGAAAGCAGTGCCAAGGATTAAATGGTGGAAGTTAAAAAAGGGTGATTGTGAGGTGGAGTTCAGGGAAGAGTTAAGACAGGCACTGGGAGGCAATGAAGAGTTACCGAATAGCTGGGTAACTACAACAGAGCTAGTAAGGGAGACTGCTAGGAAGGTGCTTGGTGTGACATCTGGACAGAGGAAGGAGGACAAGGAGACATGGTGGTGGAATGAGGAAGTACAGGAGAGTATACAGAGGAATAGGCTGGCGAAGAAGAAGTGGGATTGTCAAAGAGATGAAGAAAGTAGACATGAGTATAAGGAGATGAGGCGTATGGCAAAGAGAGAGATGGTGAAGGCTAAGGATAAGGCATATAGAGAGTTGTAAGAGAGATTGGACACTAAAGAGAGAGAAAAGGACTTGTACTGATTGGCTAGGCAGAGGGACAGAGCTGAGAAAGATGTGCAGCAGGTAAGGGTGATAAAGGACAGTGAGGGAAACGTACTCCCAAGTCAGGAGAGTGTGTTGAGTAGATGGAAAGAGTACTTTGAAGGGCTGATGAATGAAGAGAATTAGAGAGAGAGAGAGAAGATTGGATGATGTGGGAATAGTGAATCAGGAAGTGAAGCAGATTAGCAAGGACTAAGTAAGGACAGCTATGAAGAGGATGAAGAATGGAAAGGCTGTTGGCCCAGATGACATACCAGTGGAAGCATGGAGGTGCTTAGGAGAAATGGCAGTGGAATTTTTAACCAGATTGTTTAATGACATTTTGGAAAGTCAGAGGATGCCTGAGGAGTGGAGAAAAAGTGTTTTGGTACCTATCTTTAAGAATAAGGGTGATGTGCAGAGCTGCAGTAACTACAGAGGGATAAAATTGATCAGTCACAGCTTGAAGTTATGGGAAAGAGTAGTGGAAGCTAGGTTAAGAAGGGAGGTGATGATTAGTGATCAGCAGTATGGTTTCATGCCAGGAAAGAGCACTACAGGTGCAATATTTTCTCTGAGAGTGTTGTTGGAGACATACAGAGAAGGTCAGAAGGAGTTGCATTGTGTCTTTGTGGACTTAGAGAAAGCATATGACAGGGTGCCTAGAGAGGAGTTGTGGTATTGTATGAGGAAGTCGGAAGTGGCAGAGAAGTATGTAAGAGTGGTACAGGATATGTACAAGGGTAGTGTGACATTGGTGAGGACTTCGGTGGGAATGACAGATACGTTTAAGGTGGAGGTGGGATTACATCAAGGATCAGCTCTGAGCCCTGTTTTATTTGCAGTGGTGATGGACAGGTTGACAGATGAGATTAGACAGGAGGCCCCGTGGACTATGATGTTTGCAGATGACATTGTGATATGTAGTGAGAGTAGGAACCAGGTTGAGGAGACCCTGGAGAGGTGGAGATATGCTTTAGAGAGGAGAGGAATGAAGGTCAGCAGGACTAAAACAGAATATATGTGTGTAAATGAGAGGGAGGGTAGAGGAATGGTGAGGATGCAGGGAGTAGAGTTGGTAAAGGTAGATGAGTTTAAGTACTTGGGATCAACAGTTCAGAGTAATGGTGAGTGTGGAAGAGAGGTGAAGAAGAGAGTACAGGCAGGGTGGAATGGGTGGAGAAGAGTGTCAGGAGTGATTTGTGACAGACGGGTACCAATAAGAGTGAAAGGAAAGGTCTACAAGAGGGTAGTGAGACCAGCTATGTTATATGGGTTGGAGATGGTAGCATTGTTGAAAAGGCAGGAGTCCGAGCTGGATGTGGCAGAGTTAAAGATGTTAAGATTTGCACTGTGTGTGACTAGGATGTACAGGATTAGGAATCAGTATATTAGAGGGTCAACTCAGGTTGGACAGTTCGGAGACAAAGCAAGAGAGGCGAGATTGCATTGGTTTGGACATGTGCTGAGGAGGGATGCTGGGTATATTGGGAAAAGGATGCTAAGGATGGAGCTGCCAGGTAAGAGGAAAAGAGGAAGGCCTAAGATGAGGTTTATGGATGCGGTGAGAGAGGACATGCAGGTGGTTGGTGTGAAAGAACATGATGCAGAGGACAGGAAGAAATGGAAACAGATGATCCGCTGTAACGACCCCTAATGGGAACAGCCGAAAGAAGATGATGATATAGGTAATCATACATTTATATAAATGAAAGCAAACCATATTATCATAATTTTAGTTGCAAACATTGTACATCATTTACAATCTGTCCAGTCACTGGCTGTCAACCATTACATAGCTCATTCAAATCCTGCCTTCTTTTAAACTTCATTCCTTGTCTGCATGTATTGTTCCCACAATTTCAGATTTTGTCTATGTAATTTGTCCTGCCTTTTTCTAAAGATCCCATTTCCAGTTGTTTTATCTCTGTTACTGTAATCACTACTCCCAGTACAGCTGGTTTAGATTTTGATTTCCATTTCCTAGGAATTGTTTTTTTGCAGCCACCATCATTAGACTCAGTAAGGCCTTAACTATGTCTAGGCAATTCTGATTCTGTATCATAGCTCAAAAAACATTTTTGCATAGTCATACTAATTTGCTCACCCAGTATTTCTGACAGAGTTTTCTGCAGGAATTTTTTAAATTCTGCCAACGCATTACACTCCAAGAAAATATGTTCTCAATTACTCTTTCTTCCCCGTCACACCTCCAACATTTGGTATCTACCTGAAGAAAAATTCCTTGGAGTCTACTTGAGCTATAAAAATACTTATGTAAACACTTCCAAGCAAAGATCCTAAATCTTCTAGACTTTGTTGCATGTTTGGGAGATGTACATATATCTCCGCATTGTTTCTTTGTGAATTGCTTATCCAATCTCTCTTCCCAATCCTTTCTAGCCTCCTCTGATTGATTCTTGTAGTTATCGTGCAATAATTTATATGTTCTACTAATTATTACTTTTTTAACAGCAGCTTCTGTTCAAGCTATACCAGTGCTGGTCTTTTGCTTAGGATCCCCTGATTTCTTTCTCTTTGCCTATACTCTGATATCAGTCCTTGATAGGGAAGGCAATCTCTAGCCTTCAGTCCAAATAAGTTCTTGGCCTCTTTCCATTCTATTACCTTTCCCTCTCTGATTATTTGCTCCAAGTACCTTGGTACTTTTGCCAGTTTTCTCAAATAAATTCCAGCCCCTTCTTGCCTGTTGTCTGTATCCCTAATTGTAGTCATCTCTATTGGCAGAATCTCCTTTCTCCATTCCTATGTTGGCTTAGTTCATAGAATGCTTTCTGACGCTGTACAAATATAATATTCTGTATGGTTGTTATTCTCCTTAAGGATCTGCATCCGAAATCCCAGTCTCTTCTTGTTTTCTGAGCTTCCTCCCATTTCATCATCATCCCGTCCCACTTTGAATTATAGGTTTTTGCATGTCCTTTGTATAGGATCCTTAACTTTGTAGCTCTGAAATACCCTTTCAAATCCCAGACTGCCTTGTTCTATTAAAAGAATCAGCTTATCCCACATGACTGTTGCCATCTTCCCCTCCCAGATAAAATACTTAAGCTCTTTATTAACTGCTATCCACACCTTCTCCTCTGGTTGATAAAAATATGTCTAACCTGTGTATAAAACTAAAATGACTAAAAACATTTTAACTTCTTGTATCTTTTTATCCATATCATAAAACAGAGCTTCCAGTTTCAGTTTTCTTATTATCTTTTGTTTAGTCTTTTTCCACATATCCTTAGCTGCTGGACCAGAATCCCTTTTAATCCATAATCCTAAGTACTTCAGTGTATCATGTCCCTTTAAATATGGATATTGCTGAACCAATTCATGTGTGGTACTTAATTTACAGGTATTGCCTTTGTTTTAGCTTCATTAAATTTGTATGCTGAAAAGATACAAAACTGTCTCAAAATGTTCCACAACACCAAAATGTCCTTTTCTGGTTTTATCAGGTGTAAAATAATATCATCTACAAATAGAGCCAGCTTTTATTGACTACCATACCAATTATATCCTTGAATTTCTGAGTCCCTTATTTTTTTTGCCAGTGTTTCTAAATATAATACAAATAACAAAGGGGAAAGAGGATGCCCCTGCCTGGTCCATGTGCCCAATCAAAAGTTATCAGAGAGGAATCCACCCACTTTAATGTTTGCCTATGTTCCATCATATATCCTCCTAATCAACTTTGCAATTTTATCAGGGAATGCAAATGCTACCATTGTCCTGCTCATAAACTCTCAGCTTACTCTGTCAGATAACTTTCTCTGCATCAATTCCTACCAACAACAGTGATATTTTCTTTCATTCTGCTTCACTCTGGATCATTGGAGTTATGTTAATTTTGTCAAATGTTTACTTTCCCTCCACAAAAGCATATTGATCCATATTTATCAATTGTGGCATCACCTTTTCCACTCATTTAGCCATTATAGACAGAAACACTTTCCAACTGGTTTAGGATCAAATGGGCCGGTATGAAGCCAGATTTGATTGGTCTTTACTCTCTTTCGGTATTACAGCCACCACCGCTTTCTTCCAGGATGTTGGTGCTTCTCCTCTTCTTAAAATACTGTTAACCAAAACCTTCCAGATCTTTATCATTTTTTTCCCTCCTAGCTTCCAAACTTCCACAGGAATGCCAGCCATTCCTGGGGACTTTCCTGTTTGGTTATACAGCACCATTTTTATGTCATCTCCTCCTATCCTTGTTGTGTCTTTCGGCTTTTCCCAGTATCTCCTCCTATCCTAACAGTTAGTAATTGGGCCTCATCTACCTCTAACCTTGGTATATTAATTCTTCCATAAACATTTCCATTTGTACCTTTTCTCAATTTCTGTATTTCACTGCTTTATATGGGCTTTCATAATTTTTTTGAAATATTTCTAGTATCTCTACAGGATCTCCTGTTATCTTCCTTGTTATAGGCTCCCTAAGCTTGGCAACAACCCTTTGTACTTTCTGTTGCCTGAGTCGCTGTGCTAAAAGATTTTCTGCTCTGGCGATATTATCAAAAAACAGTCGTTTAACAGCAATCTTTCTAAACTCATGCATATTATCGAGGTAATCCCTTATTTTCTGTTTATGATTCTGTAGTTGCTTCTCTTCTTGTTCTGTGAGATTCCTGCTATTCTGCAATAATTTCACCTTTGTCAGTCCCTCTAAATAATTCTTGTTACTTATTAAACATATCTCTCTTTCTTTTAATTCCACCCTGTTTTTAAACTCTACTTTTATTTTATCTCACTGCCTAGCTATACTTTCAGAAGAAATTTCTATCTCTTCTAATAACTCCCAAATAATTTCCACTAGCCATTCCTCAGATTCATCTCTTTTCAACAGATAGGTGGGAAAACGCCATTGTCTTGTTTTTATTTCATTACTCTGAATTTTTATTTTAGTTATTATTGTTGTGTGATCTGAAATAGTTATTGGATGCTTATCAAAAAATTAAATTAAATGTACATGTTACTGTGAAGTATATATTCTGTCTTGTCTAGACCAGTTTTTGTATTTTTGAAGTAATATGTAAATTCACTCCAAACTCCTACTGCTAAATTTACATTCTTCCATGCCAAATATTTTCATACATTTCTTCAAAAATCTACCCTCCTTTGTTATATTTTCCCTTCCTCGTCCCCTATTTACATCTTCACTGCTGCATATCAAATTCTAGTCCCTACATATAAGTAATAGTCCCTGCTGAAAGCTAATTATTTCTCCTGGAATTGTCTTAAGCTCCACTATAGCAGTTTTAGGTGGAACATAAATACATGGCATTGTAATCCTCATCCCTTGCCAGTAGCCCCTTAGTACTACAAATCTACCATTATCTTTTTCATCCTCTTATATCACTATTAGAACTCATCTTGCAATTAATGTAAGTACTCCTCTTTTCCTTTCTCCTGGATATTCCACTGAATAACAGTCCTGAAAACCTTTCTTTATCAAATTCACATGCTCATTTCTTTCCAAATGTGTTTCTTGTAGCATAGCTATTTGCGCTGTACCCATTTTGATATAGTTCACTACTCTTTCCTTGTTGTATATATCTATGAGACCATTTACATTTAAAGATAATATAGGAAGTGTCATTATGTTAAAAAGTTATTATTCAAACCTTTTATGTGTAACAGCTTTTTTAAGTGTCTAAGACCAGCTTTTGTGTTACATGCATACATTAATGTTTGGCAGGTTGATCTTTTATACATTTGTTTCTTGTTATATCCATTTGAGCCTATGTCACATCTTACAAAACCTTTTTGTTTTATTAAAAGCCCTCAAACAAACAAAAAAAAAACAAGCAAATACCAATACACACCTAACACCTATTAACTTAGTACTAACACACACACAACTATGCACATATTCAGATATTTAAGTTTTACCCTCCCTATAGGAACAATTTCCCCAGACTGACAGCCACACTCACAGTTGTGGGTTAACCTATAAGGAAGGTTATCCATGCTAAGATGCATGGTACAGCTTGTGCTTCTACTAAGTGCTGTTTGGTTTTGTCTTATCTTTATTACTCCCCCATTTTGGGAAAACACCTGAATACTTTAAGAAAATATTATCTCCTAGCCATTGAAAGAAATAGGTATTCTGGTTTTATTGCTGTTCATGAGATTGCCTCCATGGAGACATTACTAGATCAAGCCAAGGGCCTTAATCCAGTCATTCCCCTATACAAGAGTGAAAAAGTGAGTCAAATTATTGTATCCTGCTCTTTTAACCAGACTCTGTTCTTATTTTATGTTGCAGTGCCTACACTTCTTAAAACTGAACAAGGAGAAAGAAAGAAGAAGGGGAAAAAACAGGGGCACCTGTTTACTTTATTATCCAGATTACACTCAAAAATAACTGAGAAAACTTTACTTTATAACATGCAAATTATATCATGCATTATAAAAACACTAATATTAAGAACAGCATTTTGTTTCACTTACAGTTAACTCTTTCCTTCCCCTTCCCCCTCCTAAATGTTCTTTCAAACATTAATGGCATGATGTGAGGAATATGCTTTAGAGACCTCTACAAGTTTAACAAAGACAAAAATCCAATATTTACAGGTTTTCTTGTTCTGACAGGTTTCACAAATTTTATTAATGATTTGTAATCCAACCTTTATTTGTCAATTTCTGTGTTGCTAGTTTTATTCCTGTTGATCTCCATCTCCCCATTCCAGTCTCTGCTTCATTTCTAACATACTCCTAGTTCCTTTTGTCAACTCTTGTGCTTTTTTTCTGTCTCTCAAGCATTTTCTATTGAAACACTGGAAAAGGTTTCACTGGCACAGTCTCTGTCTCTCTCTGTGATCTTTATTACCAGAAGAACAAGAAGCAGAATCCCCTTCTGTTTCATAACTCACTTTTTGTTGAACTAACTTTTGTATTTCCTCCTTTAACGTGCATCAGAAAATGATTTTGTCCCTCCAGGAAAGAATATTCTGAAAATATCTGGGTATAGCAGCCTGAATCTCATGCCTACCTCTTGAAATTCCATGATGAGTGGAATAAATTTACTCAATGCCTAGTGTACAGTAAGCAATCATTTTCTGCAAACACTCTGCTGCCTCCCAGTTTTAGTACTTTGTCCTTCTGCCACAGTTTTGTCAGAATCCATTCCTTCTGCTAGTAGGATTGCATCTTTACTATTAAAGGTCTAGGTTGCTTTCTCATGGTAAGGTTTGGAACATATGCATGATGTGCCCTTTCAGTTAACAAGTCCTGCTGTGGAATACCAGTCCAGGTGCTTATTTGTGATTTCTTAACATTAATACATTCTGTTCCTTCCAGCTTCTCTGATACAGCAGAAAATCTCAGGTTTCTCCCTACATGCTCTGTCCTCTAATTCTATTATTTTTTGAGACATCTCCACCTGAGCAGTCTCATATTCAGCCAGCCTTTATTTCATTTCGACCTCTGATTTTTGCAGTTTTTATTACCTCATCTGAATGTCTTTTTAAAGTGTCCTCTATTTTTCCACAGCATTTTGCAACTGGATTTACTATACCCTTTCCATATTTCATTTAATTTAATCAGCTCTGAGTACATTTGACTTATTTTTCCTCTAGGTTACTAGAAGTCATGTATTGCATCAAAACTGGAGCTTGCACTGCTTTTTACTGAAGAGCTGCAGAATTCTTCCCAGTCAGTGTTTTTCCTTTTGTGATGGATTTTCTTTCAAGTTTTTTTTTTTTGCTGGCAACCAGGTAGTGTACGTACTAGCCAGTAATTGAAATGTACCTCAAAGTATGAGTTTACTGACTGTCTCTTCTGAGTTTCTGTTTTCACAATGGGATTGCCGAAATTAAGCTGTTATTCAATGTGCAGCCATCTTGAAAGTCCACTGAAGGTAAGATTATTGTGCCAGTGAATTGAGGTGGAGCATTGAAATAATTTGTTGTGTCTTAAACTAAGAAGGAAGGCTGGCATTATATCACAGAAGACTGATAGGTCCTTATACCAGCTCAGTTTTTTTCTCCTTCATCACAACATAGCAATACTACAGCAAAAACCTGATGTTCTTCGTGTTTCACTGTTGCAGTCATAACTGTAGGGTGCTCCTGCCGGCAGGCAGCCCGAGGTTGGCCAGAATCCCAAAGTCTGGGTCCGGCGTTGGCTATATAAGCTAGTACCCTGATGTCAGTACGCTTTGGTACATAGCCCTCAGCCGACGCCATCTTCTCCAGTCTTTCTTGCCGTGCGGTGGAAAGCAGCTCGCAAGTCGTTGGTTGGCGATTTTCGAACAGCGTATTTGGTTGTTGTCGGTCCGAAGTTCTTACTTCTCTTCTCAAAGCTAAGTACCCCGTTGGGGAATCTTTTTCTTGTTCCTCCGATGTCAGAAAAAGTTAATAATTGTATAGGGTGTGGGAAACAAATACCTCATAAAGATTTCCACTCTTACTGTCTACCTTGCTTAGGCCCTGACCACGACGTTTCTTGTTGTCGGTTCTGTGCCAGGTTCAACTCTCGTACTATCAAGCGCAGGTACGATTGGGCTTTAAATTATTTTGGCAGACGCTTCAATTATAGAATGTCGTCGGACACTACCGGAGTTCAAAAGAAGCACAAAGACAGGCCTCCGAGGTCCAAACAGGACTCGTTGCAGCTGGAGCCAGCGTCCGGTTCGGCTGTCGTCAGCGAGGTGCTTTTGCAGCCCCTGTCGTCCGCCACTTCTGAACCGATGGCTGATACGGACTCCCATGGGGAGCCATCAAGGCCCACTATTTTAACTGCTGCAGGACCTTCGGACGTCGCTCCTTCAGATGGGTCCGGAACCGCTGTACAGGTACCGGCTTCTGAGGGGGTTTTCAGGCCTACTCACATCACTATTTCAAAGGCAAAGGCAAAGACAAAGACTCCTGTTAAGTCTAAAGTTCCAGCTCAGGCTGCTTCTGAATCCACTCCCAGGACACAAAAGCAATTATTGAGGATGGCTGAAGATTTGCTTACAATGATTAGGGGTTCTCATCCCCCTCCTGAGAAAAGGCCTCGACAGGATGTTACTCTGGATTCCTCTGACCAGGCTTCTGTATCTTCTGTTTCTTCCTCAGATCAGGACTATTCCTTTCCTCCTTATGAGGATTCGGATGCTGAGGACTCTTTACCCTCGGCCTCTCCGCCTGAGGATTTTTCTTTTGGGGAAACCTTGCATGAGATGAGGGAACATTTTCATTGGGAAGGACAGGAGTATTCTGCTTCCAAGAAGAGGCTTAGAGAATTTCTTCTTCTTCCTCAGCATAGGCCTTTAGCTATCCCTCCTGTTTTGGACATTGTAGATGATGCTTTTTCTGAGGTTAATTTGAATCCTGATTCCATGCCTCCTGCTCCTTCTAAACCTGATAGATTTTATAGGGTTCCTGACTCTCATTTATTTTTATTTAAAAACCCTTCTGCGGATCCTGAAACTATTTCTCAGGGCTCTAAGGCTGCTAAGGTTGCTACTTCTAAAAATCCTATTCCTTCTGAAAAGGATTCTCGGGCTTTAGACAGGTGGGGAAAAAAGGTATATACTTCTGCTACCCTGTCTGTCAGGGCTTTAAATTGCCAGTTTCATATGTTTAAATATCAGCAATTCCTTTTGTCTGTTTTGAAGCAAAAGCTTGCTTCCCTTCCTGCTTGTGCAGAGGATAAGGAACTTCAGGATGTTTTGCATGCTACTGAACAGGTGAACAAGCATAGCTTACATTGTGGTTTTGATGCTTTGGATGCTTCTTGCAGGGCTGCTGCCTCTGGTACTGTTATTAGGAGACATGCCTGGCTTGAACAAAGTTTACCTGAACAGGTTAAGGCTAAGTTATTAGATGCCCCTGTTCAACATGATGTTCTTTTTGGATCCAAGGCTGAGGAAGTTATTAAAAAGATGGAAGAAAAGGAAAAGTCTGTGCAGACTGTAAAAGATTTCTTGCAAGTTCAGCCTCCTAGATTTTCCAGGAATTGGCCCTCTAAAAATTGGTCCTTTCCCACGCCTGACAGGCCTCAAAGGGAAGATATAGGCCTCAGAGGTCGTGGTCAAGGCCAGGCCTCTTACAGATCTAGACAATGGACTGCTTCTTCACCTAGAAGGGGAGAAGACAGATCCCAATCTCAAAGAAAGCAAACTCAATGACTCTCGGTTGGGCTTCAGGACCCCTTCACCTGGATGCCCCTCTCGGAGGAAAACTGTCTCTTTTTTACAGAAATTGGACTCATATTACCCAGGACAGATGGGTATTGGACGTGATTTTAAAAGGTTACAAATTCCACTTTCACACTTTGCCAAGGGCTCACGGTTGGCCAGATCTGCCAAAACATCAATGGTCAGAGGCCTTAACTCAAGTGGATGCTCTACTGGCCATGAGAGCCATAGAGCCTGTTCCACTCTCGAAATGGGAAAAGGGTTTTATTCAAGACTGTTTCTGGTTCCCAGAAAACAAAACTCATGGAGACCTATTCTGGACCTTTCTGTGTTAAACACCTTTTTGGAGATTCCAAAATTCAAGATGCTTACTCTGCAGCAGCTAATTCCAATGCTCTCTCAGGACGCCTGGATGGTGACATTGGACTTAAAGGAAGCCTATTTACATATTCCCATCAGGCAGGAACGCAGGAAATTCCTCAGGTTCAAGGCAGGTTCGAGGCACTTTCAATTCTCTGTTCTACCCTTTGATTTATCTACTGCGCCCAGAGTCTTCACCAAGTGCCTGGCACCAGTAGTGGCTTACTGCAGACTTCAGGGGATCCAGATTTACCCCTATTTGGACGACTGCCTTATTCAGGCAGACAGCAAAGATCTTCTGCTTCAACATCTGGACTTTGTTCAACGTCTTCTCCTCCTACTGGGATTCTCAGTGAACATAAAAAAGTCACATCTGGTCCCTTCTCAACAAATGGTATTCTTGGGAGCCCTCTTAAATACAACCTTACAAAGGGCCTTCCTCACTCCAGAAAAACAAACTCAGCTGGCTTCTACTTTCAACACCTTGGCAACTCTATCTCAGCTCACTGCAAGGAAATTCCCGCAGGCTCTGGGCTACATGGCTTCCTGCATTCTGTTGATTCCGAACGCAAGGCTTCACATGAGAAAGCTTCAATGGTACCTGAAAAGTGTATGGTCACAGCATTACCACGATCTGGATATTCTGATTCCTCTGATCCCCTGCCTTCAAAAGGAGTTCCTCTGGTGGTCCAGGGCATGCACTTTAAATGAAGGAAAACCTTTTCATCTTCCTCAACCTACTCAAATCCTAACCACGGACGCCTCGGATTATGCTTGGGGAGCACACTTTCTAGACAATTGCCAGCAGGGAACCTGGACAAAGGACCATCTTCACTGGCACATCAATCTGAAGGAAATGTTGGCAGTTCAAAATGCCCTTCTAGCCTTCAAGAACCTTTTACAACCAGGGCCTATGCTAATTCGCACAGACAACACCACGGTCATGTGGTACATCAACAAGCAGGGGGGATGTCCTTCATGGATGCATCTGCAGTCATAACAAGTGGGTTGTCCTGTCGTCAGGCAGCCCTGCAGTCGGCGATTCCAAAGTCGGGTCCGGCTTCGCTGATGTCGCCCACCCGGCGCCATCTCTGTTGGTCTTGGTATAAAGCATCAGCCGGCGCCATTTTCCCCAGTCTTTCTTGCCGCGTGGCGCCGAAGCAGAAGCTGTTCGCAAGTGCCGGTCGGATCCAGAGATTACTTCTACCGAATACTTCAAGACTTCTAAAGCTAAGTACCCGTTGGGACTCTTTCTTGCCTCAGCCGATGTCAGAAAAAGTTAACAATTGTTTAACCTGTGGGAAACAAATACCTCATAAAGATTTCCACTCTTACTGTCTGCCTTGTTTAGGCCCAGCCCGCGACATAGCAGCCTGTTCGCCTGTGCTTCTTTCAACCGAACGCTTAGGCCGGGTCGGAGTTTGCAGAACAGTTTTTGGTTCTGATTTTGCGTACATTATGCCGCCGGATCCTCCGACTACCCAATCTACCAAAAAGCAAAGATAAAGACCGACACTCGCGTCCGGTTTCAGCCTCCACGGTAAAGCAAACCAGCGAGTGTCTCGGTCGGCGAAACCGAGAAAACTGATCAAAGTACAGCTGAACCTATTCTTACAACTGAGGCCCCTGCTACAACTCTTGAATCGACCTCAGAAATTTTACCCACTACGGTGGTTGACTTATCAGACACCATCCCCTTGGATGTCTCTACCCAAGAGTTTATGCTTGATCAGTTAACTAAAAAACTAACCACTGATGAATCTCTTGATAAGAAATATGTATTAGAGATGGTAAATAACATCCAACAGGTTAGCAACCATTCCTTAAAATGTGGCTATGATGCACTGGAGGCTTCATTTAGATCAGCCATGACAGGCACAGTGATAAGAAGGCATGCATGGCTAAAGGAACAAGCTTTACCGGATCATGTTAAAGCTAAGTTGCTAGATGCTCCTATGGACAAGACAAGTTTGTTTGGTACACCTGCCCAGCAGGTTATGAAGAAAATGGAAGAAAAGGCAAAATCTGTTCAAACTGTTAAAGATTTCCTGCAGGTTCAACCCCAAGGTTTAGCAGGAACTGGCCTGCCAAAATTGGTCCTTTCCTGACTCCACAAAATTTCAAAGGCGCAGGAATAGACGTTCCAGAGGCAGAAACCAATCCAGAGGAGGTGCCTACAGAGGACGACAGTGGCAAGGTAACAACAGAGGCACAGACACAGCCACTGCCACTACATCAGCACAACCACAGTGACTTAATCCTAAATCCGCCTACCAGGGAACAAATAGCAGCTCCTCTAGGCGGAAAGTTAACCTTATTTTCAAAGAACTGGCACTATATAACAAAAGACAAGTGGATTTTACAAACCATAGATCAAGGTTACCGGTTTCACTTCCACACATTACCAGTCAAAAGAGGAATGCCAAATCTACCTCCAAATCAAAAAACAGAGGCTCTACGCCAGATAATGGAGTTAGCAAACATGAGAGCTGTGGAAAAAGTGCCAACAGCAGAACAAGGAAAGGGGTTCTATTCCAGGCTATTCCTAGTCCCAAGAAAAGAAAAAAGCTGGAGACCAATTCTCGACCTGTCCACCTTAAATACATACATCATTGTCCCAAAATTCAAAATGCTGACCCTACAGCAACTTCTTCCCATGCTGGGCAAGGAGTCTTGGCTGGTAACTCTAGATCTCAAGGAGGCATACCTGCACGTCCCCATTCGACCAATCTGCAGAAGATACCTCAGATTTCTTGCAGGATCAGAGCACTATCAATTCTCAGCATTGCCCTTTGGCTTATCTACTGCCTAGAGTATTCACAAAATGCCTGGCATCAGTGATCGCCCATTGCAGACTACAGGGAATTCAAATTTCCCCATACCTGGACGACTGCCTGCTACAAGGGGACAACAAAAGCAAGCTGACAACAGATTTACAAAGGGTCATTGAATTTTATCAAATGTTTACTTTCCCTCCACAAAAACATATTGATCCATATCTAATTGTGGCATCACCTTTTCCACTCTTTTAGCCATTATAGACAGAAACACTTTCTAACTGGTTTAGGATCAAATGGGCCTGTATGAAGCCAGATTTGATTGGTCTTTACTCTCTTTTGGTATTGCAGCTACCACCGCTTTCTTCCAGGATGTTGGTGCTTCTCCTCTTCTTAAAATACTGTTAACCAAAACCTTCCAGATCTTTTATCAGTTTTTCCCTCCTAGCTTCCAAACTTCCACAGGAATACCAGCTATTCCTGGGGACTTTCCTGTTGATTGGTTATACAGCACCATTTTTATGTCATCTCCTCCTATCCTAACGGTTAGTAATGGGGCCTCATCTACCTCTAACTTTGGTATATTAATTCTTCCATAAACATTTCCATTTGTACCTTTTTCTCAATTTCTGTATTTCACTGCTTTATATGGGCTTTCACAATTTTTTTGAAATATTTCTAGTATCTCTACAGGATCTCCTGTTATCTTCATTGTTATAGGCTCCCTAAGCTTGGCAACAACCCTTTGTACTTTCTGTTGCCTGAGTCGCTGTGCTAAAACGTTTTTCTGCTCTGGCGATTTTATCAAAAAACAGTCGTTTAACAGCAATCTTTCTAAACTCATCCATATTATTGAGGTAATCCCTTATTTTCTGTTTATGATTCTGTAGTTGGTTCTCTTCTTGTTCTTTGAGATTCCTGCTATTCTGCAATAATTTCACCTTTGTCAGTCCCTCTAAATAATTCTTGTTACTTATTAAACATATCTCTATTTCTTTTAATTCCACCCTGTTTTTAAACTCTACTTTTATTTTATCTCACTGCCTACTATACTTTCAGAAGAAATTTCTATCTCTTCTAATAACTCCCGAATAATTTCCACTAGCCATTCCTCAAATTCATCTCTTTTCAACAGATAGGTGGGAAAGCGCCAGTGTCTTGTTTTTATTTCATTACTCTGAATTTTTATTTTAGTTATTATTGTTGTGTGATCTGAAATAGTTATTGGATGCATGTCAAAACTGTCAATTAAATGTAAATGTTACTGTGAAATATATGTTCTGTCTAGTCTAGACCAGTTTTTGTATCTTTGGAATTAATATGTAAATTAACTCCAAACTCCTACTGCTAAATTTACATTCTTCCATGCCAAATATTTTCATACATTTCTTCAAAAATCTACCCTCCTTTGTTATATTTTCCCTTCCCGGTCCCCAATTTACATCTTCACAGCTGCATATCAAATTTTAGTCCCTACATATAAGTAATAGTCCCTGCTGAAAGCTAACTATTTCTCCTGGAATTGTCTTAAGCTCCACTATAGCAGTTTTAGGTGAAATATAAATACATGGCATTGTAATCCTCATCCCTTGCCAGTAGCCCCTTAGTACAAATCTACCATTATCTTTTTCATCCTCTTCTATCACTATTAGAACTCCTCTTGCAATTAATGTAAGTACTCTTCTTTTCCTTTCTCCTGAGTATTCCACTGAATAACAGTCCTGAAAACCTTTCTTTATCAAACTCACATGTTAATTTCTTTCCAGATGTGTTTCTTGTATCATAGCTATTTGCACTGTACACATTTTGATATGGTTCACTACTCTTTCTTTGTTGTATATATCCATGAGACCATTTACATTTAAAGATAATACAGGAAGTGTCATTATGTTAAAAAGTTATTATTCAAACCTTTTATGTGTAACAGCTTTTTTAAGTGTCTAGGTCCAGCTTTTGTGTTACATGCATACATTAATGTTTGGCAGGTTGATCTTTTATACATTTGTTTCTTGTTATATCCATTTGAGCCTATGTCACATCTTGCAAAACTTTTTTGTTTTATTAAAAGCCCTCCAACAAAAAAACAAACAAACAAGCAAATACCAATACACACCTAACACCTATTAACTTAGTACTACACACAACTATGCACATATTCAGATATTTAAGTTTTAACCTCCTTATAGGAACAGTTTCCCCAGACTGAGAGCAACACTCACAGCCATGGGTTAACCTAAAAGGAAGGTTACCCATGCTAAGATGCATGGTACAGCTTGTGCTTCTACTAAGTGCTGTTTGGTTTTGTCTTACCTTTATTACTCCCCCATTTTGGGAAAACACCTGAATACTTTAAGAAAACATCATCTCCTAGCCATTGAAAGAAATAAGTATTCTGGTTTTATTGCTGTTCATGAGATTGCTTCCATGTAGACATTACTAGATCAAGCCAAGGGCCTTAATCCAGTCATTACTCTATACAAGAGTGAAAAAGCGTGTCAAATAATTGTAGCCTGCTCTTTTGATCAGACTCTTTTCTTATTTTATGTTACAGTGCCTACACTTCTTAAAACTGAACAAGGAGAAAGAAAGAAGAAGGGGAAAAACAGGGGCACCTGTTTACTTTATTATCCAGATTACACTGAAAAATAACCGAGAAAACTTGACTTTATAACATGCAAATTATATCATGTATTATAAAAACACTAATATTAAGAACAGCATTTTGTTTCACTTACAGTTAACTCTTTCCTTCCCCTTCCCTCTCCTAAATGTTCTTTCAAACATTAATGGCATGATGTGAGGAATATGCTTTAGAGTCCTCTACAAGTTTAACAAAGACAAAAAATCCAATATTTACAGGTTTTCTTGTTCTGACAGGTTTCACAAATTTAATTAATGATTTGTAATCCAACCTTTATTTGTCAATTTCTGTGTTGGCTAGTTTTATTCCTGTTGATCTCCATCTCCCCAATCCAGTCTCTGCTTCATTTCTAACATACTCCTAGTTCCTTTCATCAACTCTTGTGCTTTTTTTCTGTCTCTCAAGCATTTTCTATCGAAACACTGGAAAAGGTTTCACTGGCACAGTCTCTGTCTCTCTGTGATCGTTATTACCAGAAGAACAAGAAGCAGAATCCCCTTCTGTTTCATAACTCATAACTTTTGTTGAACTAACTTTTGTATTTCCTCTTTAGCATGCATAAGAAAATGATTTTGTCCCTCCAGGAAAGAATATTCTGAAAATATCTGGGTATAGCAGCCCGAATCTCATGCCTGCCTCTTGAATTCCATGATGAGGGGAATAAATTTACTCAATGCCTAGTGTACAGTAAGCAATCATTTTCTGCACTCTGCTGCCTCCCAGTTTTAGTACTTTGTCCTTCTGCTACAGTTTTGTCAGAATCCATTCCTTCTGCTAGTAGGATTGCATATTTACTATTAAAGATCTAGGTTGCTTTCTCATGGTAAGGTTTGGAACATATGCATGATGTGCCCTTTCAGTTAATAAGTCTTGCTGTGGAACACCAGTCCAGGTGTTTATTTGTGATTTCTTAACATTAATACATTCTGTTCCTTCCAGCTTCTCTGGTACAGCAGAAAATCTCAGGTTTTTCCCTACATGCTCTGTCCTCTAATTCTATTATTTTTTGAGACATATCTTCCTGAGTAGTCTCATATTCATCCAGCCTTTATTTTATTTGACCTCTGATTTTTGCAGTTTTATTACCTCATCTGAATATCTTTTTAAAGCATCCTCTATTTTTCCCCAGCCTTTTGCAATTGGATTTGCTATACCCCTTCCGTGTTTCATTTAATTTAATCAGCTTGAGTACATTTGACTTAGTTTTCCTCTAGGTTACTGGAAGTCATGTCTTGCATCAAAACTGGAGCTTGCACTGCTTTTTACTGAAGAGCTGCAGAATTCTTCCCAGTCAGTGTTTTTCCTTTTGTGATGGATTTTCTTTCAGGTTCTTTTTTGCTGGCAACCAGGCAGTGTACATACTAGCCAGTAATTGAAATGTACCCCAAAGTACAAGTTTACTGGCTGTCTCTTCTGAGTTTCTGTTTTCACAAAGGGATTGCTGAAATTAAGATGTTACTCAATGTGCAGCCATCTTGGAAGTCCACTGAAGGTAAGATTATTGTGCCAGTGAATTGAGGTGGAGCATTGAAATAATTTGTTGTGTCTTAAACTAGGAAGAAAAGCTGGCATTATATCACAGAAGACTGATAGGTCCTTAAACCAGCTCAGTTTTTTTCTCTTTCATCACAAAATAGCAATACTACAGCAAAAACCTATTATGGCTAATTCAGGTTCTTTTTTGCTGGCAACCAGGCAGTGTACATACTAGCCAGTAATTGAAATGTACCCCAAAGTACAAGTTTACTGGCTGTCTCTTCTGAGTTTCTGTTTTCACAAAGGGATTGCTGAAATTAAGATGTTACTCAATGTGCAGCCATCTTGGAAGTCCACTGAAGGTAAGATTATTGTGCCAGTGAATTGAGGTGGAGCATTGAAATAATTTGTTGTGTCTTAAACTAGGAAGAAAAGCTGGCATTATATCACAGAAGACTGATAGGTCCTTAAACCAGCTCAGTTTTTTTCTCTTTCATCACAAAATAGCAATACTACAGCAAAAACCTATTATGGCTAATTCAGGTTCTTTTTTGCTGGCAACCAGGCAGTGTACATACTAGCCAGTAATTGAAATGTACCCCAAAGTACAAGTTTACTGGCTGTCTCTTCTGAGTTTCTGTTTTCACAAAGGGATTGCTGAAATTAAGATGTTACTCAATGTGCAGCCATCTTGGAAGTCCACTGAAGGTAAGATTATTGTGCCAGTGAATTGAGGTGGAGCATTGAAATAATTTGTTGTGTCTTAAACTAGGAAGAAAGGCTGGCATTATATCACAGAAGACTGATAGGTCCTTATACCAGCTCAGTTTTTTTCTCTTTCATCACAAAATAGCAATACTACAGCAAAAACCTATTATGGCTATTGGCAGATTTAAAACAAGTTTTCAAGTTTTCACCTGTGAAATGACTACTTTGACAGATATAAGAGCATGACTGATCTAGAACAAAGTTCCAGCCCAAAGTTTCACAAAGCAAACACAGGGATGCATGCACTTAAGCCTGAGGCAGAGGTAAAATGGCAAAGACTTGAAAGTATATTGAGTACTGACTAAAGTGGAATGGAGTGAGTTGGCCCCACCCATAGTCCATGTAATAAGGAGAAGAAAAGCAGAAGATGTGTATATTTGCATAAAAAAGCCTAATGTTGCATACTGTGCAATGTTTTCCCATACTTCCTGCTCTCTGAGCAATTCACAGACTTAGATGTAAAAGTATTGGTGGTGGAGCATAATTGTTATTAATCCTTTACTACAACTTGCTCAGGTAGCTGTTGGAATGACCAACAATTTGTGAGTATGTCCTTGGGGTGGAAGTTTACTTTCTCTTCTTTCATTATCAAGCCAACTACTTTGGGGGAACTTTTCTTATACAAGCTCACTGATCAGGCTGATAACACATCCAGATTGCTTGTTCTTGGGGACTTTCATGTCTGAGTTAATAGTCTTGGCCTCACTCAGGTTTGTTTCCACTAATTCCCATAAATATAGGTATGGGAAAGAGCACTACAGATGCAATCTTTGCTCTGAGAGTGTTCATGGAGAAGTACAGAGAATGACAGAAGGAGTTGCATTGTGTTTTTGTAGACTTAGAGAAAGCATATGTCAGGGTGCCTAGAGAGGAGTTGTGGTATTGTATGAGGAAGTCAGGAGTGTCAGAAAAGTATGTAAGAGTGGTACAGGATATGTACGAAGGTAGTGTGACAGTGGTGAGGTCTGCAGTGGGAGTGACGGATGCGTTTAAGGTGGAGGTGGGGTTACATCAAGGATCAGCTCTGAGCCCTTTCTTATTTGCAATGGTGATGGACAGGTTGACAGACGAGATCAGACCGGAGTCCCCGTGGACTATGATGTTTGCAGATGATATCGTGATCTGTAGTGAGAGTAGGGAACAGGTGGAGGAGACCCTGGAGAGATGGAGATATGCTCTGAGAGAAGAGGAATGAAGGTCAGCAGGACTAAGACAGAATATATGTGTGTGAATGAGAGGGTGGATAGAGGAATGGTGAGGATGCAAGGAGTAGAGTTGGCGAAGGTGGATGAGTTTAAATACTTGGGGTCAATAGTTCAGAGTAACGGTGAGTGTGGAAGAGAGGTGAAGAAGAGAGTACAGGCAGGATGGAGTGGGTGGAGAAGAGTGTCGGGAGTGATTTGTGACAGATGAGTTCCTGTAAGAGTGAAAGGGAAGGTAGGTCTACAAGAGGGTAGTGAGACCAGCTATGTTATATGGGTTGGAGACTGTGGCATTGACAAAAAGGCAGGATTTCAGCTGGATGTGGCAGAATTAAAAATGTTAAGATTTGCACTGGGTGTGACGAGGGTGGACAGGATTATGAATAAGTATATTAGAGGGTCAGCCCAGGTTGGAAGGTTTGGAGGCAAAGCCAGAGAGGCATGATTACATTGGTTTGGACATGTGCTGAGGAGGGATTCTGAGTATATTGGGAAAAATATGCTAAGGATGAAGCTATCGGGTAACAGGAAAAGAGGAAAGCCTAAGATAAGGTTTATGGATGTGGCGAGAGAGAACATGCAGGTGGTTGGTGTGACAGAGCAAGATGCAGAGGACAGGAAGAAATGGAAACAGGTGATCTGCTGTGGCGACCCCTAACGGGAACAGCCGAAAGAAGATGATGATGATGATGATAGGTATAGGCGCTCATCAATGTTCATCTTCTACATTGATGTAGAAACCAGGGATATTGTGGTGGAACTAGTCTTCTGGTCTTACAAATAACTTGTTATTTTTAATTTGGAACTCCAGCTAATGACATCACTCAATATTGAGCTGGTTCTTTTGTAGGATTCTTTTTAAAATGCAAATTCTGGTGTCTTGTTATCTCATCTTGATAAGCCTCTTATTTATGCAAGTGCTGACAATTCAAATTCTGTAGTCCCAGCTTATAGCTCTGTTGTCACTAGTGCTCTGAGTGCCATATGTCCAGTTCAAATATATCCAGTTTCCACTGCTTATCAAGTAAAACAAAGCTCAAATAAAGCCAACATCCATTGCTTATCAAATAAATCAGATGCCATAACCTGAGCTCAAATATATTCAACATCCACTCCTTATCAAATAAAGCAGAAAATCATATCAGATGCCATTTCCCCACCTCATGTATGTCCAATGTCTATTATTTATCAAATAAAAAAAAATCAAATCAGATACCATAGCCGCAGTTCAAATGCATCCATCAACTGCTTATCAAATAAAACAAAATCAGATATCATAGCCCTAGCTTAAATATGTCCAATAGCTATTGCATATTAAACTGAAAAAAAATCAGATACCATAGTCCCCAGCTGAAATACTTACAATGTCCACTGCTTATCAAATAAAAAAAAATCAAATCAAATACAGGCAAAGATGAAGTACATAACGCCCATCTAAAAGGCAACCTGACAGCACTGACTGCCAGGAAAGCCATCCATATTTTCCTTAAATTAGTCCACTAAGTAACACATTTTGATATAGTTCATAAGTTATTCAACTTTGTCTTTGAAAACCGCATAGTGATTCTTTTATTCCAAAGATGTGCTCTAATTCAGTGTAGCTCCCCACGTGTTTGATTCTTTCAAACCCAAACATTTATTCTTCAGTGTCTTAAATGCTGTGATACGATCCTCTAAAGACATATGAAGGACATTAAAAGTAAAACTCTTCCAGCATAAAAGATCTGTCAAAAAGCAAATTGAAGGTCATGCTGCTTAACGCTAGGAGCCTTAACCTAAAAATGCACTCATCTGGGAGGCTCTCCTAGTACTAGAAGATGCTGATATCTGTGCAGTCACGGAAACTTGGTTCAAGGCTGCTGAGAGTAGCCCTGCTGTACCAGACTATACTTCATTCCACACATTCTGACCCTAAAATGAGGTCAGAAAGACTAAGGGTGGTGGAGTTTGTATTTTCATTAAAGATAAGCACACCTCCAGACTGGTTTGACAGCATGATGCACTAGAACTTCTCCAGGTGCAATTGACAATTGAAGAGACACCCATCCAAGTTATAGCCAGCTATAAACACCCCTCCATTACTCAGGACACCCACTCCTCCTACCTGGACCTACTTGAGTCCATCAAGGTACCCCCTAACACCCTGATCCTTTGTGACTTCAACTACCCAACATAAACTGGGTGAACTATTCCTGCCCTAATGCACTCACCCAGCGATTTCTTGATTTCATCAATTCTAATGCACTAGACCAGCTTGTCGCATCCCCCACAAGGATAGATAGCATTCTAGAATTGGTTCTCACCAACATGGGTGGCTGCTGCACCACCCTCATAGTAAGTTATTTGCTGGTGAGATCAGACCATCAGTCTGTTTCATTCGAAATGTCTATTCTGTGTAACCCTCAGCCATAACCAGACTAAAAAAACTTCTCAAAAGCTGACTACAATCTCCTAAGGGCAGGTATCAGTAGCTTCACACTATCACCCCCCTCAGAGGATGCAGACAAATATGCTGAACAGTATGCCACTGCAGTATACAAGCACCTATACAACTGCATAGACTCAGCCGTACTCAACAGAACTAAAACCTGCTCCTCAAGGAAATACAAACCCATGTGGTGGACATACTCTATCAACAGGCTTTACAACAAAATGAAGAAACTGTTGTCCAAGGGTAAAAAGACAAAAATTCCCAATTGGAAAAACTCCCTCCTTAGCCTCAACAAGCAAATTAGGTCACTAGTGAAAACCTCCAAAGCCAATTATGAATTGAAACTAGCCACCGAAACAAAGGCTAACCACAAAGCCTTTTTCAATTGTGTCAGAAACCTCCATGGAAAAAGCCCAGGTTTGTTCTGAATTAGTTCTTAATGGGGGCACTTACACTGATCATATTGACTTAGCCAACCTACTAGCAGATAGGTTCAGTGCAAACTTCACCCCCATCCCCTCAAAGGTCCATTCGACACTCCTGATACTTGCCCCGCACCTCACATCTCCATAGATCAAGTGTTAAAGGCCCAATCCAAGGCAAAGAACACAGCTTCTATGGGAACTGATAGTATCCCAGGCTGTATTCTACAACATCTCCAGCAAGAACTAGCCTTGCCATTGAGCACCCTATTCAACGATAGCCTAAGTACAGGCTTCTTTCCAGCAGAGTGGAGAACTGCCATTGTCATCCCTTTGCACAAAGGTGGTGCCACTACTGACCCTGGTAACTATCATCCCATTAGCTTGACAAGTCTGATCTGTAAGGCCATGGAGCATATTGTTATGAATGTCATAAACAAGGATATAGTTAGTCTCTAAGCACTTGACCCCACCCAGTTTGGATTCATCAAGGGCAGATCTTGCCTGTTAAACCTGCTTGACTTTTTGAGACGGTCACCAAGGTACTGGATGAGGGAAATTTGGTACACAGAGCTTACCTTGATTTGGCCAAAGCCATTGACACAATCCCCCACTCGGGCATCATCGAAAAGCTAACAGAACTTCATGTAAATCCCTATCTCATCAGGTGAGTGGCCAGTTGGCTCACTGATAGGACCCACAAGGTCAAAATAGGTGCCACTACATCTGATAGCAGACCTGTCACTAGTGGTGTCCCACAGGGATCTGTCCCAGGGCTCCTATTGTTTGGCATCTACTTCTCAGAAGTCCAGGCAAAGACAAAAGGCCTGTGGCTGACCATGTTTGTGGATGACTGTAAGTTGGGTGCTGTCATTAGCTCCCTAAATGAAAACCTACTGCAAGAGGGTCTCACAGCAACAAATGACTGGTGCCAAAGTCATGGCTTTAAGTTAAATGCAAAAAAATGTATTATCATACCATTTGGCAAAAACATAGCCTCCTACTGATTACCACATTAGCGGCAAACCCCTAAGCACACAACCTGTGGTGAAAGACCTGGGTACACAAGTTGACAACAATCTCACATTTGACCATCATGTAGTGGCAGTGGTCAGAAAAGCCTTTTACTTGGTTCATCTCATAAGTAAAGGGACTGCATCCAGAAAAAAGGAGGTTATTACCAGTCTGTACTCCTCCCTCATTAGGCCAGTAATTGAGTACTATACCCCGTGTTGTATATACCTCTCCAAATACCTGCACCAACTGGAAAGGCCACAGAAATACCTCACAAAGAGAATCCATGGCTCCAACACCTGTCCTATGTGGACAGGCTCAAATCACTATCACTGTACTCTGTATCATACAGATTGCTCAGAGGTAACCTGTGTCTCACCTACAAGGCAATCTCAGGCCCTGCTCTGCTAGAGATGCTCCATATCCATCTGTCTAACTCCTCGCATAGTACCCAATTTAAAGGCTTAAGTCTGATATGTGACACTAACAAAACCTGCTGGAGAGACATGTTTGTCTCCCAGAGGCTGCCCTATCTCTGGAGCAGACTCCCCATACACATTAAGCAAAGTACATCGCTGACCCTCTTGAAGCGCATCCTTGATGAGGGCATGGGCAACCACAAATTTGTCTCAGGGGTTCCACCTGTGTCCCTCATTGACAGGGGCTACAGGTGCTGATTGTGTTTTTTTTTTTCTGGGGATAAACTCTTGGTTAGGCTTGTAAGGGCCCCAGAGCCATTAGCCTAGTAATGATCCTATAAACCAAAGATTAGTAGTCTTTAGTGATCGCCAAGATATTCAGCTCGCTTACTAGCTCTGAGTTTGCCTCTGTATTTTTTCTAACTTTAATGTGAGCTTTTAGAAGGGTGTCTATAATAAACCACTGTGATCTAGCCTAGATCTTACTAGGCTGCAGATTAAGTTGACAAGTACTTCATGGATTCTAAGTTTCATAAATCTCAGTGTGCAATCGATAGTCTTGTTCCATTCCCTTCATAATGACACTGGTGTCAATAGTGATGCCCAGTATCTTAAGATGTTATTAATTCAGCTTCACAAATGCTTTCATTTACATTAAATTTAATAGGACTAACAGATCTAAACTTTACTTTAGAGGTATTGTTGTACATCTATTTATACAAGCCCTGTTGTAGGGCTTACTGAGTTTTTTCTGTAAAACTTGGCCATTATCTAAATGACATGTAACTTTACCCAGTGTAATATCATAGGCATAAATACAGTTGTAACTGAATCGTGTAATTCAGTATCTGTGGAATAGATACTGAACATGTACTGCACCAGAATGAAATTTTGGGGATCTTCCTGGTTGTCCACCCAATAGTCCCCAGAGCTCATCATTTTCAGTGTACCAAAATTTATATAACACCCAGTTCAACAACTATTTGATCAAAGAAGAGGAAAGCTGTAATTTTTACCCAAGTTTTTTTTTTTTTTTTTTTAATTAAAAAGTTGTGATCTTGTGTGCCAAAGACTCTGGAGAGGTTGATGTAAACTGCATTGGCTTGTCAGCCTTAATTAATGATTATGATACCATTGCTGTAAAAGAAAAGATGGCATGTAGTGGTCAATCTGCCCCCAAAAAAAGTAAGCATGTTGATGAATATGTACTATATTCTATTGTTTAATTTTGAGACCCCAAGTGTATCTATAATTTTCCATTATAAGACAATAGGCTAATGGTTCTTGATTTAATTTTTTCCTTTTTCTTTATGCTCCCCCCCTTTGCCTGGCAACCATCAAGCCATCCCTCCCACACATCAAGTCTATTTGTTCTCAAATCAGAGGGCCCTACCTGCATGAGCAAAAGATGGCTGGTGGGCATAGTCATCCAAACATCTGCTTGCAGGAGGGTGCTTTTGCACTAACAACCTGAAAGTCTGGCTTCACATCCCAACAAGAATGGGGTTGTCTGTGTTTCAGGATGAACCTTAATTGCCCCCAGACTGGGGAATTATTTAGTTTCTGTCTCTTAATAGTTTATATTATTTACGAAGTTAGAGAATATAGTACATATTATCAATATGCTTATTTTTTGTGCAAATCGACCACTTCTGCTTAAGTCCCTAATCTCTGTATGTGGTTGTTGATGTGGGTACTGGTGTCACCGCAGAGGCCTACACTGCTCCCTGAGTATGCTGGATGTTTCTACACACATGCAGTGAGAGCATCTGTCACTTCTTTGAGTGTGCCAAAATACAGCACTCCCTGTATTCCATGGAGCTAATTTATAAGTCAGAAATTTCTGACCACAAATTTACCTTCTTTATTCTTAAAATACACCTCAATACTGCTGTTTTTAAAGTCCCAAGAAGTCAGCATTTTTTAAGTTTGAACCGAGAAGAAGACAATGCAGAGCAGGAAGCAACCATTATCTGTCAAATAGCAATATAAATAAGTCGACCAACAACTTGATTAGAAAGTTAATTTGTTTACTTTCTTCGGAAATCATAGAGAAACAGGTGGCAACAGTGACAATGTCCCTATAATTTTAAGGTCCCTAGTGGTCAATTTTATTGACCCCTAACACTTTGTGCATTTTTAGTTGGTTAATTTGTTATAGGTGAAATCCTGTATCTAGTTTGGTTCCTGCTGTGACATTGAGCATAAGATGTTGACAACTGACTTGGAGAACCAAAAATAGATGCAAAGTGCTCCTGAAAGAAGGTTATTTTGGTTTTGGCAGTCACTATTCTAATATCATTATATATTAAACCTTGTTTTGTAGATTGATCCCTTCTGACTTTGTTGATGCGTTTATGGAAATTGGCCCTGTTATCCCTGCAACACTTAACAAAGTTTTCTTTATATTTATAAATGCCATTTTTAATATCGAGTTTGTTTTTGGCAGTTATGTTATATCTGATACCATAAAGTTTGGATTTTGCATACCTCCTTTTCTTATCAGTTTCCTAGCCATTTGTTAATTCATTTCATTTTGTGCCTACCTTCTCTGGGCCTATCACTCTGTTTTTGAAAGAATGGCTTTTAGTTTTTAAAATGTCCCACTTCTGCTCTATGATCAGGCTGATGCATTTTTAAATATTCATTACTATAAATAGTATAATGCTTTGTCATGCAAACAATTAGATATAAATGATGTATTTGGACCTTTGGTATCACAGCTTGATAACTTGTTTTATAAAAGTTCTATTTCACACTGTGTTCTTGGACAATCACTACAAGTAGAGCTGGGCACCACCTATAAACTGCATTTAATTCATCATTCTTTGTAGAAACAATGTATCAATCATGAATGTATGATTCCCTTCTTAGTTTTGAGATCAGCTTGCTCGGTTTTAAAAGATGTGAGACCATTTTTAGACTTAGATGTATTGTTAACATTCTTCTGTTTCATTTTGGAATTAATAAAATCCTCCAGAAAAATCATAAACTTACAGCGTGTTACATAAAGGAAGTGAAGAAACTCTTGAGATCTTTGACAGGGCATTTAAATGGTCTTTAAATTGCAACCAGTGCTGTCTCAGTAGTTTGTAAAAGTAGTCTTAGCAGGGGGCAGGCATTTTTGTTCTACTTATCAGATACTGTTACTTCTGCTACTTTAAGGCTAGTTCTCACATAAACTGCCACACAACCACATCTACTGCTTTGATGTGCAGTCAGTTAAGGGGGGTTTACACTGACATATCTTGAAACCCTCTCTCAGTAATGACAACAACCAAAATATTTGTTATTTAGGCTTCTGGCATTAGAATAGAAACATTTTGGTTTTCTTCACTGTAGGTAGTTCTGCTCAGTGGATGGTGAAGAAAAACTATGGTCTGTCTTCATATATTGGAATAAATAAATCTACCAACAGTTTTCTTCCAGTTATAGAAAAGTATAAGCTAATCTTTTGTAAACAGTAAGACCTCTAGTGATATGGAGTGTCCGTGAACAAGTCTGACTCATATAAGTGTTACCCTGAAAGATTTTAAGGTAAACCTTTGTTTCTGAGATGTACAGTTGAGGCATGTATTCTGATGCGTAAATCCCAAGTGAAGATAGGTAAATCATTAACCACTCTGCAAATGATATGTTTGCCTTTCAAGTCATTGATAGACATGCTTACAATGGTAATGTTAGCATTCTCTTCAGATGTAGGTCACTAAACAGTCTTTGAGAGGAAAAACACATAAAGTCAATAGAACTTTTTCAAGGACTGTATTTTTTAGGTTTAAAACGCAAAGACGTTCATGTAAAACAAGGAAGAAACCTCATCTGTCAACTAGCAATTTTAGTAAGTCAACCAAAAACTTGACTAGAAATAGAAATAAGTTGTTAAGCAACATGGAGATCAGACAAGAATAGGTCTTTATAAAGTAAAATAAGCAACATGGATCAAATAAAATCTAGTGCTCAAAATGACCAGCAGAAATACAAGAAACATTGGTAACCAAAATGAGGGATAAAAAAGTCTTACAATATATCAGAAAGAGAAAAGAAACGTTTAACTGGTGAATGTTTTGAAGAAAATAACACTACTCATAGAGATGGCTGTGAAATAATAGGGCTACTCACCAGCCATTTTACCAGATCTTATGGTAAAAGGAATTCTGCTGTTAGTATCAGCCAGGTACACTGAGCAGAATCCAGTCAAAGGTGATAACTGAGGATGTTACAAGGTTATGTAAAAAGGATTTTGGTTGCCACTCACATGATCTTATAAAGGAATGTTTGGCAGTTAATGCAGAGGATTAAGGCTATAAGGTGTTAACAAACTGATTTTTGTAGTTCAGGGTTTGATTCTCTCAGCCTTCATTTGCCTACTGTGTGACACTAAGCTAGTCACTTAATCAGTCAGTACTCTGACCTAGGCTCCGCAGTGGTCTCCTTGACTGCGTGCGTAGTAACAACCTGTGAACCTATAGTTTACAAACAGTCTGGACTGTGTAATCAGACCAATCTACTCCAGAAAGATTGACATGATGAACACAGTTTGTAACAGCATTATCAGACCTAAGAAAGAATATGGTAATTGTTTGTTGTTCCCAAATACTAAAAATGGATATAGATCACATAAAATTATAAACAATATTTATGAAAAACAATAAAAATATAAACTTGTTCTGAGAGAGTAATTGACTAGTAGAGTAAAATATCCTATAACATCAAAATGTGTGTATGTGTGGAATGTTTTAAGAGGGTGTTGCAGTTGTATGGGAGTGCATGCTATGAAATGACAGGTTCCAATGTTTTCCCTCACCAAAAATGTATTTATTGTACTATATAATTATCCTTTCAACCTCACACTTTATGTCACCTTTATTAGAAGCCATTATGCATGTTAGTATTCTGTCCTAGCCATGTTTATGGCAAAGGAAGTTGCCTGTAACCCAATGACTGACCAAGACTACCTTCCCCCTTTAATTCTGTAGACGTTGCTGTACTGTTCAAAACGAAACAATTTTTAAATATGCCCCCCTCTTCTTCATCTGAATCGAATCTCCCTTCTGGTATTTCCTACAGTGGGGCATATTAAGATCACATTAAGAATATGCATTTGTTTTGTAATTTACTCTTTTTTATGTATATTGATACGCCTGTTTGTTTTTCCTTCCATATATCTGCAGTGGTGCAGCGGTAGTGTTGTTGCCTCACAGCAAGAGGTTCTCCCATTCGATTCTCGGCTGGAGTGCGGGGAGTGCCTTCTGTGTGGAGTCTGCATGTCCACCCCGCGGTTGGGTGGGCATTCGAAAGACATGCGTAAATAGGTGTGCCTTCGTTGAAGGTTGGACATCGACCTGGCACCTTGGCGTTCATGAAAATCTACTGCCAATCATTAGCGGACCACCGGAGTTCCGCTGTGGCGACCCCCTAACCAGAAAAAGCCGAAAGACAGACTTTTCTTCATTTTCAGGAAAGATCATTTCTGTTCATCCTAAAGTCAGCATATGTTTTCTACTTTTTCAATACTGATTGATTCTGTGTGTTTTTGCGCTTTAATGACATTTACCACTTTTTTTCTTAACCTCAAATATTTATATATTTTTCTGTGGGCTTTCCTCTCCTGGGTCTGTGGAAGCTATTGAAGAAATAAACAGTGTCTACAAAAGTTGTAGGAGTCCAGGTTATCTGATATTTACTGACCTGATTTCATTTCCATCTTTTATAACATGATTAGGTGGTTTGTCATTTACATTCATCCATGAGATGGGCTAAATTCCTCCAGCTATTTGTCCCTCACTGTAACTGTTTTGTAAGTTCAAAGACAAGTCTTAAACAAAATAATAATTTGATTGCTAAAAGGCAAAAAGGCCATCCTACTTTTCTGAATCCATTTATTTTTTTTAAGTCAGCTAGACAAAAACAGAAACATTAGTAAAACCCATTATTAAAAGTGACATTTTTCATACTAAGCATATGATGCCTACTGTACTTAAATTAGTCCTTATTTTTAAGCAAGTCAGCCATTGCTCATCAGCTAAGTTCTTGAATAGTGTGGTCATTGTAAAAAAAATGCACTGGACTTATCCAGAATAATGTCAACGTTCTTATGCCAAGAATATAGTCAATGTATTAGCAAACAAATTTACTGCTAACTTTATCCCACAAATACAGGTTGTTGCCCCCCCCCCCCCACAATCCATCAAAACCTAGTTTCCTGAAATCACCATGAACAAGATTTAGAATCCCTGTCAAAGGCAAGAAGTCATTATTCCAAGGGACCAGATTACATATGATGCTGTATACTTATCAGCGCCAAGTATGTACCATCCAAGCCTCTGTTAAACTGTTCAACCTCAGTCTGTCTACGGGCTTTGTGCTGATGTCTGAAGAATAGCCACTGTGACTGTCCCATAAAAGGGTGTCCCTCTTTAGACCCAGGTAATTAGCCATATATGTAAAGCTACCAGTATCATAGCAGAACTCATTTATACAGACACAGGCAACTTAACTGATCTAGATCCCAACCAGTTTGGTTTTGTGAAGGGCAGGTCCTGCCTCCTGAACCTAGTAAACTTCTTTGAAAAGGTTACAGAGGCTGTAGACAGTGGTCATTCAGTGTACACTGCTTATCTTGACCTTTCCAAAAACTTTTGACACTTTCACCCATGTTGTATTACTGAAAAATTAGACAAATGTGATAGAAATCCCTTGATTGTCTGCTGGATGGCTTGCAGATTGGCTGTCCAACAGGTCCTAAGTTGTGATACCTTCTCTGAATGTAGAATTGTAACTAGTGGCATACCGTAGGGGGTCAGTGCTGGGCCCACTGCCCTTTGGTATTTATTTTGCAGACATCCATAATAGTATCCTAGAAGTGTGGTTGACCAAATTTGTTGATGAGTTTAAGATGGAGGCTGTTATTTGCTTATCCACTGATACTAAACAGCTCCAGCAAGGGTGCAATATGCATATACCTGAGTACTGAAAATGGTGTCAAGTTAAATGCAAAACACTACACTGTAGTAGTCTTCAGTAAAATAGCTGCTCCCACTTCATGTATCTCTTCAGACAGATGTGGTCATAAAAGACCTGGGTACTTATGTTTACAACTGTCTGATTTGATCATTATGTTTCCCTGCAATCGTGCACTCCTTCTACCTGGCCCAGTTAATTTCTGAGGTAATATCTTCAAGATCCAAAGAAGTCATCCTACCACTTTACTCTTCCCTTAACAGAACAATCATAATGCCTTCTTTGGTATGTACAAACCTAAGCAAATCACTCAACTGGAAATGTTTCACAGATTTCTATCCATTTCTTCTCAAAACTAGTGGCTCTACAAACACCTGCACTAAGGACCAAAATCTAAACCAACAAATAAACAAGACTTACTGGAAGGATAGGCTCCATAGGTTACCAGCACTGGTCGAACAAAGTGTTACTCTGGCTAACTTTAAGGCTAGCCTTGACAATTGGGTGTGTAGACACAACTTTACATCACGGACATCATGTACACCCCTGCTCACTTTAGGAGATGAGCACTATTAACTATCAGTAAAGTGTGACAACAACTTTTAAGTGTGTTTACAGTTTACTTAAAGGTTTATATAGGGCTGGGCATCTTATGGTCCCTGTGGTCATTTGCTTAGTATTGTTCCTGTGTTCCAAAAGTAACCGTTATGGCAGTTGTTGAGGTCAGATGCCATAATCAAATTAGTAATTATAGCCATAAAAGTAACAGTGAGTCACAACAACATCTCAAATCTGATTGAATGTCCTTATTCATGTACAAGTTAACTTAATGTAGAATAAAGTATTGGTATATTTAACAGTCCAGCAGTGTAAACAAACAGAATAAAAATGCCAAAAACTCACTCAAAGTTATCAAGGGAGCTACTGAAACGGGAAGAAGA
Organism: Protopterus annectens; assembly: GCF_019279795.1. NCBI lineage: Eukaryota > Metazoa > Chordata > Ceratodontiformes > Protopteridae > Protopterus > Protopterus annectens. The sequence goes on along the minus strand of NC_056725.1, from coordinate 836,889,774 downwards.
GCATACAGCTGGCAGAATGATATCCATCCGTCCATCCATCCATCCATCCATTCATTCATCCATCCATCCATCCATCCATTCATCCACCCACCCACCCACCCACCCATCCATCCATCCATCCATCCATCCGTCCATCCGTCTGTCCGTCCATCCGTCCATCCATCCATCCACCCATCCATTCATCCATCCATTCATCTGTCCGTCCGTCCACGCATCCATCCATCCATCCATCCATCCATCCATCCATCCATCCATCCATCCATCCATTCATCCATCCACAACCCTTTTCCCATTTTTTGCACATTGGTTGGGGTGTTACTTCAACAGTGACAGTCATCTAGAGCCAAGGTTCACATTGCTGGGTGGCTAGCTTTGCTGTGGAGCTTAAAGGTATCATTTTAACAAAAAATTGTAACAAAACTAAAACATATTTGAATATACTATGTGATGTAACAAAACCAAAAACATTAATTTATACTACATGCCTGACACTGTTTGTCCACTTTAGCAAATCTTTTAACTTAGGTTATTATACTCTTTAAAGAGAATGCACCAAAAATAAAATATTAATGATGCATGTAGACATTGTATAACAGTGTATAAGATTGTTTGAAAGCCCTGGGTATAATTATTTATAAAAAAATGTATATCATCCTCAATAAAAGACAACAAGTAAACAATTTACACTAACAGCGTACACTCTTGTTTTGTATACTTTACGTAGTCCTGTGATGCAAACTGTAAGCATATGTATTAAACGTCTACATCAGAGGATAACAGTTTAGCACACAGTTCTTATAAAAACATAATTCTGATGAAATGCATACAGTCAGTGACAGAAAGTGTATCACAATAGGTTAGGTTACTGATACATTTTGTTTAAGATCAAGCATTTTGACTTACTTAACTAAGTCTCAGATTAGCATCTTCATGGATCCATAACGGGGTTGACCACTTTAAGCTTGTGACCACTCACATAGTCAGCTTATGCTTAGCAATTTCATTTATGCTATGGAGAGGGATGTAATGGCTAGCAGACAAACTAAAATGAAAAACCCTTAAAGAAGAAAAAAATCAGCGTATACTTGTTCCACACAAATCCCAACTTCTCAGTGGAACAACCAAAATCAAAGTATTGCTTCACAAAAAAGGTTTTAGAAAGTACCATATAATATTCCTGGGAGTATGTTACATGATGTAAAAGATAACTTCCTCAAGCTACTGCAAATTTTTATGAATGAAATCCTGTTAACTAAATGCCTTTTAAGCAGCTATATTGCAGGTGTTTGGCATTAAGCTAAAGTCTTACCGCTAATTAATGGAGCAACTGCATCTGATGCAGGCAGTTATCTGCCTTATGTATAACCTCTGTAAAATTATGGAGAGGACCATAATCAAACTTATTCTGAAAGGCACTAGTTACCTTTTGTTTATTAAGTTAGAGTTGAGCGTACTTGTCAAGGGAAGATCTTGTTTTCTGAATTCATTATCATTCTTTGAGGAAATAACAGTCACACATAATGAGGGATTTAGTACAAATGTACTGTATTTGGGCCTTGCCACACATTCCCCCATAAGGGTGTTGTACACAAGGCTCTTTGAGTGTCACCACTTATATATTATAGTGCACTGGGTAAATAATTGGCCGAGAGGTGAGATACAAGAGATGACACGAACATGTTTTATATCCTGTCATACTGAACTGTTGAGGGCGGTTCCACCAGTTTCTGTGTTGGGACAACTTAGCTGGCCTCTTTTACTCTGTCTTATCTATAGGGAAAGAACTGTGGTCAGCAAAATATGCAGACAGATGCAGATTAGGAAATGCTGACCCTACATAAGGTGCAAAAATGTTGCAAGGTAAGTTGGACAAAACAGTATCACCCTCATCTGAATGCTTCTGACTGCAGTTCATCAAATATGGGGTACAGTGGAAAGGTTATATGCTTTGACTTAACAATCAGTAGCCAGCTGATAAAGGTGGATGTTGAAATCAAAGCAGTATTAATCATTGTGTCAGTAAGTTAAGTTTTGATCAGTGCATTACATTCAGTCAGAAAAACTTAATCTGTAGCACAGGTGATACTAATGGGTGCATCCAGGAGATCCTTAGAAGTCATTGTCCCATTATATACTTTACTGGTTGGGTCTGTAATCAGATGCAATGCCAGTTTCTATAGTTCAAACAAGTTATTTTACCATGGACTGGGAAAGTACAGGTGCAGGTAACTAACAGAATAGAGCACCTGGTGAGCATGCGATACTTTGGTTACTGCAGCATCGGTTTTCATATTGTGCATGGTGAGCTTCCCTCAAGTCTTAGAAAAGTCTGTGAGCTTCTCCTGGATCCATCCACAATTTGTGGGCCTCCTCGTATGCTGCACTGTAACACACACACACACACACACACACACACACACACACACACACACACACACACATATATACACACACACACACACATATATATAATACACACACGCACACACACACACACACACACACACACACACACACACACACACACATACACACACACACACACACACAAAAACATTATTCCCGCATACATCCATGCAAAATATCCAAACTTGTCTTAGTATAATATTCTACTCCAAATTTCAAATTAAAATATAAATAGTGTGTGATTGGGGTCTACTTCTGTTTACTGAAAGGCCAAAATACCAACAACCACAATGCCGAGACAAAAATCACGAAACACGGAGTCACGAATCAGGTAAGTATGCACAGGGCACATGAATATTTGCCCAGAACAACATAGTAACAATGCACCACCTAAAACCCACCTAGGTGTGGGGGCTACACCCACCACACACCCCCAACTATATATACCAACTCTGTGATCGCACTACAGTGGAGAAACAGCATAAACCCCCAAATGGACAAGTATTCACTTGTCCTGTGCATACTTACCTGTCGTGATTTTTGTCTTGGCGTTGTGGTCATCAGTATTTATTTATTTATTTATTTATTGCAGTTGGTTTACCAGGATAGTCCATTGGGCCTTAAAGAACCCGTTTTCAATGGAGTCCTGGGGAGAAAAGCTCCAGACAAAAAAAAAAAAAACAAAATACATATAATATTTGACAGAGACAGTCTAGGGACAGAACGTTATTAATACAATGTAGTCAGAATAATGTGAAACTATTCAGATATATAATAGCAGTCATAACAATTAATACATTGAGAGAAAAAACATGTTAGCAATAGGACAATGCAAAAAATTAATACAAATTAGAGAACAAGTATAGTAGCTAAAAGAAGGATGTGATATTAAAGGACATTAAGTAGAGTTAGTTATGTGGGTTGGGAGCAAGAGCATTCCCACTGTGATGCTAGGTGTAGGAAAAGAGACTTCTTAAAGGTAGAGTGGTTAGAGGTGGTGCGGATGTTTGGTGGTAAGGAGTTCCAGAGGCGAGGCTGAATGAAAGAAGTTTTTTGCCTGGGGGATGAGTAGGTTTATGCATTTCTAGTAGATTTTGATTATTAGACCTTAGAACTCTGTTAGGTAGGTGCATTTTAAAGGCAGAGGAAAGGGAGGGACAGAGGGAAGGGTTTAGAATAAGCTTATGGGCTAGAGTTAGTTGAGTGTAAGTTAGTTGTTTGGGAAGTTCTAGCCATTTTAGTTTATGGAGGGAGAGACAGTGGTGAGTGGAAGACTTATGGCTGGTGGCGAACTTTGCAATTTTGTTATAGCAGGAGGTAAGCTGTTTTATTAGTGAGGACTGGAGATTAGTAAGTAGTGGGGCCCCATAGAGAAGGGAGGGGATAAGGAAGGAAGTAGAGAGAGTGATTTTAGTGGCGGATGTGAGGTAGGTATTCTGTCCATAAAGCATGCCAAGTTTTTGATGCGTTTTTTTGATGTTTGTTTGTAGGTGGGAGTTAAATTTAAGTTGGTTTTCGATTTGGACCCCAAGTAGTTTGGTCTCTGACACTATTTCGAGAGGTGTGTTGCTTTGACTAGTAATTAAGAATGAATTTATGTCGGGAGGAGTAACTTTGGAGGGAGTAAATAACATTAGTTTGGTCTTGGTAGCGTTTAGAGCTAGATGATTGCTTAGCATCCATTGCTCTGTGGAAGAGAAGGCATCTTGAGTAAGTTTTTGTAGTGAAGTGATAGAAGAGGAAGAGCAGATGATAGTAGAATCATCCTGGATGATGCTAGAGAAAGGGATTGATTTGTGATAAAGATATTGAAGAGAATGTGGGACTCCGTAGGGGTACTAAGGAAGGAGGAAGTGGCTTTTTCCATTTTACAGCTTGATTTCTGTTAGATAGATAACTAGAGAACCAGTTCAAAGAGGAGGAGGATAGGTAGAGTTTGGAGAGTTTAGTTAAGAGAAGGTTGTGTGAGATAGTATGAAGGCTTTGGAAAGATCAAGGAGTAAGGTGGAAACAATTAGTCCAGAGTCGTTTCAAGGAAGGAGAGAAGGGCAGTCATGGTGCTATGATTAGGTCTGAAACCGTGCTGTGTGGGAGTTATAAGATTATTGTCTAGGAGGTGGGGAAGGAGTTGAAGTTGCACACATTTTTCAAGGATTTTTGAAATGGGGGACAGGATGGCTATGGGACGGAAATTAGTGACATTATTATTGTTAAACAAAGTACAAGCACCAAATTCCCAGCGCACAGTACCTCAATTAGGGCTGCAAGATGTATATATAATTGTAGTCAGACACAAGGAATATTCCAAATAGCAGCACTTTAATCCAACACAGCAGCAACAGTACGTAGGAACAAATACACCACACGTTTCATCCACAACTTCTTCAGAATGACTACACAGCAAAGTTCTCCAATTCAGGATGGTGCTGGTAAGTTGACACACTGGTGAAGAATGGTAAATCCCACTATGCAGCTCTGGAATAAATAAGTCCTTTCTTGTTCAAAGGTTATCCAAACAACTGCCACGTTCAAGCATCCAAATATAAATAGTGGACAGAAGGTAGAACTAAAACCAAACTGGACCAAACAGGGCCTGAAGTTTATTAAAACATTAAGCAACACGGTACAAAAATACTGCTTTTCGTCCTTTCACCATACAAAGACTTCTTCAAACAAAATGCACCAATTTTTTGCACCATCCATTCATCTTACATTATTATTGTTACCACCTTTGTGTAGTGGTATAATAAAGGTTTGTTTCCAAATTTGGGGAACTATGCATTCTTGTAGGGAACGGTTAATTAAGATGCTAATAGGGTAGGCAAGACTTTCAGCAACTATACTAAGAAAGTAAGAAGGGATATTGTCAGGAGCATTGGTACATGGTTTCAATTTCTGAAGGAGTTTCTTGATAGTAGATGTAGGTATGGGATTTAAAGAGAAGAGAGTGCATTCTGGGGGGGGGGATTTTGGGGAGGTGTTGATGAGGATAGAATTTGTGTAGAAGAGGGGGTAGTGAAGTTAGTGGGTGGGGAGTATGGTGTAGATGTAGAGGCAGTGGGGGTGGGTGTGGGGGTATTGGATGATGCAGAGGAGGTGGAGAAAGAGGAGGTCAATTTGGAAATAGAGTCAATGAAGAAAAAGTTAAATTGGGTGGCTAGATCTTGATCTGGAGAATTTGGGTCTGGGGTAGGAGTATCTGGTTTGCTGGGGTGGAGGAGAGTGGAGATCCCTTTCCAGAATTTTTGAGGGTTGTTTTTGTTATGGTTTTGGAGTGTAGAGAAGTATTTTGACCTTTCGGTAAATAGAAGTAGACCCATGTGATTGTTATATTTGTGTAAGTACACAGCATTTTCAAATTTTCTTAGACCTCTGTTGAAACAAGTCTGAGACTTCTCACAGAGGTTGATCTCACCATTTGAGAAACTGTGTAACAGAAGGAATGTCCTTGTTACACTGTATCCTACAGTTACCGGAGAGGTTAACTTTGCTTAGCATACAAGGCCATGTCTGACCCCTCTCTGAATTTGAAAACTGATGCTCACAAAATTCAGCAGGCAGACCAATTGCAAGGGCTAGTAAATCAAGTATGAAAATAAATATAATTAAAAACAGCAAAAATGTGGGATGGATGTATTACTGTGACTTAATTTTATCACTTCCATAGTAGATTTAAGTTCACAACTAACAGTCTTCAGACATAGTCATAACAGCTATATGGGTAAAAAAAAATGACCAGTATAGGATAATGTTAGTTTTCTCAGAAGTCAGTATCTTGCACTCTTGAAATGTAATTCTGTGACTATTTTTGCAATGGCATTCTCCGTGGGAGAGAAGGGTCAAAACATGCAAGAGAATTCAGAAATGCATGAGACATCTTTAAATTAGGTCAAAAGAAAATAGGATGAAACAGGAAATAAGATGCTCTTTAAGTATTATCAGCAGCTTGGTCAGAAGGTAGGGAGCTGGGTACAAATGTTGGTGTTTAATGGCCTACACTGCTTGCTTATGTTAATCATCTGAAAACGCTAAGTGACCTGTGTACTAGCCAATAATGGCAGCTGAAGGTGAAGAGATGGTCACTCCATTGCCAGCATTACTGTAGCACACAAGAAAAAGAAGAGAGCGGGAAAAGCTGTTTCTAGGTGGAAGAAAATCTCATACATTGTTGGCAGACCATGTTTATTTCTTTTGACATTGTGTAACTGGAATTCATAATGAGACAGTTTCAGATAGGCCAGGGATTATGAAAGTTTATTATATGGAAAACATGGGATATATCAGAATGGTTACTAGACTTCACTGGGTAGTAAAATGGTGTAGAAATATAAGTGAAGTAAAACATTCTTAAGGAATAAAAAAGAAAAAATGTGCAGAATGAGGAAGTAAAAGATATAAGCGTAACTAAATGGGTTACAAGAGACTTTGTTCCCTACCTTCAATGACTTCAACAAAGTCAATATAAGAAAAAATGTTAATAATCATACTATATAGCTAAAAGGACATTTAGAAATGCACATTTGTGTGAAACTCAGTTAAGGATCTGAGGTCTGTGATTTGGTAGTATCTCTAAGATCACATGGCAGTAGTTAAGCAGTACATTGATGTGTGGAGCAAACCAGTGCAGAAGTTGCACATTTGCCTAAATTTTTTTGAACAATTTGTACAAGTACCTGTTCTACTATGACAGCTCCACCCAAGAACTGATGAAAACAATATCATATATTTTGTTAGTTTGATGTTTTATGTAGTTCTAATTAATTTGCATCAAAATGGTTTGATGGGGCTACTACAGTAATATTATTTTATTTTAGACTAGCCTTCTTTCTCCAAACATTTGCTTGTAGCACTGTAAGATAACAACACCTGTAAACCATAAGTACAGGCAAAGCCCTCTGTACTTATGACAAGGTCTCTATACCTAGGGTTGCCACCTTTTCAAATGGCCAAAGTGGGACATTTTCGGTACAAACATCAGATTTTACAGGCCGACACATACCCACAATCAGTACAAAGGATAGAACTTAACTTTTTTGCCTAAATAAAAGCTTATTCTTGTAGCATTTTGGTTGCTTATTCTGTTTCTTATAACATTTAGGTATTTTAGATACAGAGTAACTGTTTTATGCAACTATTACATAAAATATAGGAAATAATTCTGTCCTACAATCTCAAGACATTTGCCATTTGTAATATTTTTTGTCAGGACACAACTGCCCAAAGAGTGTCCCTCGCAAAGTGGGACAGGTGGTAACCCTATCTATACCACTAGTACGGGTGCTTTGCCTCTGGATTTACTTAGACAAGTAGTATAAATCATTAGCCTCCTAGACTGTACAGACAATGTAATTGTTTCTTACTTGGTTTACTTTGGTTTGTGTCCAAAGCAGCTAATTAGTAGGTTCTTGTTATGCTTCCAGATGAAGTCCCTTATATTGCTTATGTTCCTCATCATTCCTGCAGTGTGCATTGTAAAAGTGCACAATTACCCATAATTCCACTGGCTGACTTCTCCAGTTTGTCTGTGACTAAAACATTTCACAGATCTGACTTTTGTAGGCTTATACAAGCACTGTAAAATCCGGTCTGGACTATGAATTCACATATTATCTTGCAGGCTATATCAATTTTTTGCATAATATAATGTAAGAATTCATTTAAAAATACATTGTGGGATGTTAGCCATGTGATGCTGCTTTTTTAATTTCTCCAAGTCTTTTGGGTTTGTAGTACCATGACGGGAAAGGATCCCATTCTGAGGTCAAAATATAGTTAAGTTTATGAAATTAGTATTGTTTCAACCTTTGATGTCATCCAAAAGTGCTCTTCACAGCACCTGCAATGTGCCCAGTAATGACTTCTGCAGTTTGTACGGGGTTACATGTATTGGTAACATATTTAAATATGATTGTAGATTCTTTTTTATAAGACCCATTCCTACTACTACTATTGGAACTGTTTGGGTATCTTTCTTCCACATTACTCTCGTTTCTGCCTGCAGATCCTGATATTTTATGACTTTGTGTCTCTCTGTACACAACACACTGTAGTCCGTGGGTGTGATGATTTCAATGATCAGTGCTACTTTTGTCTTCTTTTCATGGACCACTATATCCAGTTTTCTGGCATCTGTCTTTTGAACTGTTAGTAATGTGATGTAAACTTCCCCATTTTCTATGATGCTTTGTGGCTCATATTTCCAGTGTTTTTCAGCTACTTCACTACCACAATGTTTGCACAATCCCCAGTGCAACAGTCTTGCCACATTATTATGCCTTTCATTATACAGTCCTTCTGCCATTAGTATGTCACAATCAGCAAAGAGGTGTGCAACTGTTTAATTGGGTTTACAAAACCTATGCTGATGCTGCCTATAAGGAGAAGTCGATAAACTAAGAGGTAATTAGTGCAGTGCTAGTCTTTAGCTAAATAAAGTTGTTGTTATAAGAAACAAAAAAAACTCTTGAACAAGGTAGAGGAAATAGAAGAGTAGAGCTGTCCTTTAAACTGGCAGATAACTGAAACTGCTAAAGAGCTGTAAATCACGTCTCTGTGAGGCACTAAGAGAAATTAGCCTGGCAAGTAGAAGCTTTATTGATAACCCAAGGAAAACTTGAATACGTTTGATAAGTACAGAGTAATCTGAACAGAACCCTGGCTAGTTTTCATTCATTTCTGAGTAAATGTAGCAGTTTGTGACCTGTGACCTCTGTGCTTTCACAGCCACCTTATAGGGATAGATGATATGCTACAGCTGTCACTTTCAGCTGACATGGGCTGCATTGCCAATGTTTGCAACCCATGACAGAATTACAGAGATGTTTACTGTTACGCAATGACCATTAAAAACTTGTAACAACATGAGAAATTAGGAAGGGACAGGATCTGCTGTTGCTGCCATGGACTACTGAAAGGACAGGGGACACAGAGGTCACTGTGCTACTTTGTTCAAGAATTACCCAGCTTAGTGCTAATGGTTTCACATTAAAAAGCTGGTTAATATGAGACATTACAGAAGTTCAACTAGAAACACATGCTTACGCATGCGTGCAAATAAGCAAACATGCAGACAAGTGTAACACTCACAAACGCATATACTCATGTAAGACTACAGCATCTGAATTGAAGTCTACTTAAATGATTGAGGTGGGTCAGACTTGATTAGAAAACTTTAATTTTAATAATTTAAAGTAGGGCTATATACTGTTTTATGAAAACAATAACATCTTAATTACATGTTGTGGTTTGAAAAGGTACAAATAAGTAAGGAAAACAAAAAAAAAATCTCTAAACAACTGGTAACAATTATGGTTTCTCACCAAAAAAAATCTTTATTTGTAAACAGCTGGAAAGAGTTATGGTTTCTCTAGTTCACAAAAGTGGAATTAGCCTTTTAATTTTTTTATTCAGATTAAGTATTATTCTCCACCTGTTGTTTTGTTGTTGTGGTACTAAATATTTTCTTTCGTAAAGAAAAAACTTACCGTGTTGCATTGCTGCTTGTGCTCTACTTTAATGTGATGCTAGTTTTTGGGATGGGCGCAATTTTATACTAGCAGGATTGTTACTTTTGTTGGATTGCTTTTATGAGTTGCACACAACTTTTATTTGCTATGTTACAGTGGATTTATACAACATTTTAAGTACGCTAATGCTTTTGGATTATGTACCCTGTTCGTCAAGGAAAGGGTAGCTGGTGCTCTCAGAGCCAATTTTCAGATGAATTGTAACTATCTGTTATTATGACTTTTTAAACCAGCTGTACCAGAGCTATTCCTTTTTAAGGATGGTGGTTTCATTGGGTGGGTTTGTAAACAATGGCCCCGGGATTCAACAAGCCATATTTTCCGTGCAGGAACAGTGTAGGAGCTCTTGCACAGAAAATGGCCGCCGAGCGATTCAGGATAGTGCCGTTTTCACGTGCACGAGTGGTCCTACACTGTTCTAGCACGGAAAACCGGCAAGTGTGCAAATCACCTCATTTGCTGGAGAAAACCATGCAAATGAGGTGATTTTGCGATCCACCAAGCTGCCAGGTTTCTCTGTAGAACAGTGTCAGTGCAGAAATGTATTCAGAAAATAACTGAGTACATTTCTGCAACTGACAAAACGGAGGCATGACAGCTCATGGAAAAGCATGTATTATATACATTAGACATGCCAATGCCCAAATATAATGCCATTGGCATTGAAAATTGATTACTTATTATGATAATTAAACATTTTTGTTTTTGGCCGATCTCAGCTGTTTAAGCATAGGGCAGCGACGCGCAAACAGCATTGTGCCAAAAATAAGAAAAAAAATGATAAAAGTCCATTTTAAGTTAATTCTGCATTTTGCCATTATAGTCAGTTCCATGCAGAATGTAAACAATACCAGGGAACACTGGTTATCAAGGGGAAAGGGTCTGTGTTAGTGCAGTAACTAACGACCTACACACTGGGGTATGCAAATGAGGGGAGTTATACTGAATCACATATTTCTTCAAAGTGTCAGCTTGTATCTAACCTTGTAGGTACAGCAATACAACAATGCAAGTGTAAGAGCTGAATGACTTCATAAGGGCGTGTGTCATGCTTGCTGTAAGCTCATTGGAGCTCTATGGCCTGTGTTTGCCCTTAGCTAAACACAGCTAAGGAAGGGTGTGTGTCAGATGTGCCTGAGCAGTGTGTACATAGCCTAAACGGGTGTGTGCGCCACACACCGGGATTTAAACAAAAAAAAAAGAGGAAATGGCAGCACTGTTTACATTTGAGCACTGGGTATGCGCAGCACACCTCGGTGTTTAAATAGGGAGGAACTGGGAAGGGGAAACAGCAGTAGGAAGGCAATCAAGGAGAACTACCATAGCTGGCAGGTGGAATGTATCATAATCAGCCAATTACACAGGCAGCAGCCCAGCACACTACTATAAACTATGCAAACACCCTACAGACTGATTTTTTCCCACAAACTCTACACCACCGGTGTACACAGATGAGGGATTTTTAACTGGCAAAACTAACTAAAAATGTTAGAGGCTGCTGTTGCTTTACTCCATCAATATGTGCTAGAGACTGAGGGTGGTGAGGATGTGAATGCTGATGACCACCCCACAGTGAGGAGAAGAGTGTACAGACCCAGGGTTACCTACCAGGGAGCTACATGAGCTGGAGATAGTGGAGCGCTATAAGGTGGACAGGGACATTCTACAGCAAATCGCTGAGCTGTGCCGACCATGCCTCATGCACAGAACTAATAGAGGGGAACTCATCCCAGTGGATACCAAGGTATGTGTAGGCTTAAGAGTACTAGCCACAGGTAACTTCCAAGGACCAACTGGGGATTTCATGGGGGTTTCACAGGCATCAGCATCCAGGGTACTCCACCGGTTCTTGGATGCCATGATACCACATGCCAATGAGCACATATAGTTCCCCACTACCCGTGAGGTGTTGACCAGACGTATGCGTCTCTTTCACCGTATAGCAGAATACCCATGGTAGTTGGTGCTATAGACTGCATGCACATCCACATCAAAGCACCACCCAGCAAATGGGGTAGGGTCTACATAAACTGTAAGGGCTTCCCCTCCATCAACTGCCTGGTCATGTTTAATGCTCAGGGCATTATCATTAATGTGTGTGCTGGCAGCCCTGGAAGCTATCACGACTCCCACATCTGGCATTGCTCACAACTGTATCAGGCGTTTGCCAGGGGGGACATCCCATATGGCCATCTTGTGAGGGATATTGGCTATGCACTGGAGCCGTGGCTAATGACACCCATTAGAAATGCACACACACCTGAACAAGAACACCATAATGAGGCACAAGCACAAACCAGGATAATTGTAGATCGTGTGTTTGGGATGCTCAAGTCATGGTTCCCCTGCCTTGACATATCCGGTGGAACCTTGCAGTACTCTCCAGCTACATGTACACAAATGTTCATAGTATGTGCCATGCTACACAATACGATCCTGTAGAAACAACTGCAGCAGGAACAGCACAGAGCAGGGCCACACAGCCCCCCACCATTGCAAAGGCCAGCAGAGGCATAGAGGGACTCTGAGGAGGAACATCCAGAGCCTGCCCCAGTAGGCAGAAGGAAGTGTGCCCAGTATGCCCATGCCTTGGCAAAGAGGCAACTCATAGCACACACACACACACACTGACACTGTAGGGACCCAGGGACTGATACCTCTCTCTGACTCGCACATACAGTAAAAGGGATGCCAAACATGACACTACCTGAGCTTTACCATGTATAGGGAGTGTACTATGTGCATCCAGCACAGTCAGTCCTCCAGCACCGTCTGCAGTATTGGCCCAGCAACAAGGTAAGCCACGCTAACTATCAGTTACTGAATGGAGTGGTATGTTCTCATACTTGTATATATGATATGGATGCAAGCATGCAAGGTAATTGGGTGACTGAATGGGATACCAGCAGACAGCTATATGGGACAGCAGGAAATGCATAACAAATACTGGTGTCAACATTGTAGGCAGCACTACACAAGGTGACAACCCCCACTGCAGTACATGTGATGGCCCAAATAACTGTGGGTGTTAATAGGTCACACACATGGATGTTAGTGAAGGTCACATACCCACCACCAGCCTCAACCAACAGGACAGGTGTACATGATCATAAAGAAATGCCTGGCTAAGGCCCCCAAATGATGGCAATGGTGAACAGCCCCCCACCAGACCTACACAGACATACTACAACAGGACTGGCAGTTGCATTCCAGTTCTGAAGGGTAAGAAGTCTGAAACTGAAATTTATGCCATTAAGATTTAACATGTGTATTCTACTGATATGCCTCCTTTCTGCATGATAGATCACAATACAATATGAAATGGAAGCCAACAGAGTAACTGAAATACCAGTACAGTCATTGCAAATGTTTAAAGTCTGCAGGTGTGCATCCCCCTCCCTCACAGTTCCACGTAGAAATGCAGTAACATGTAAGTTTGAGGAGTAATATCACTGTAGCACAGATTGCCAAAGTTGTCCCAATCTACATTGTTGCATGTGTACAATATGCAGGGGTCAGTGTGGTAAGTTTGTGTGTTTACTATTGCCTGGAAGTGGTCATCATGTGGGCCTGGATGGTTGTGTCTCAGTGGCCTAGGTACAGTACAGTGGATGACAAGGCCATGTTCCAACAACTGCAGTGCCAACCACACTGCTTCTCAGCTACACCCATGTCAGCAGTTGTACATACTCACTGTCCAGATGTCAATATCTGTCACCGCCGGAAAGCTGGACACACCATGAATGGGAGCCCATACATAGAAACAGTACACAGGTGGAAGTACCCTACACTGAGTGCATATAAAATAACTGTCAACTGCACACAAGTTTGGAATTATACATAGAGGTTAGCATCATAGTAGTTGTCGCTCTAGTATGGAATACTGGCAGTCTGGCCAATCATTGGCAGACCACAAAAGGCACAGTTATAAAGTGATGACAGGCTGCCCATTTCCACATACAAGCTAGCATAAGGGGACTGTCCCAGGTATATTTGTCTGTCAGGTGCAAGTAGCTTCCAAATCACACATGCACCCAGCTCACCCCACCATCAGCCACAGGTTTATCACAAGTTCAGGTTATATCCTTGCAGGTTCACTACATAATATCGAAAACCCATAATAGTGATGCCCGTAATCTCGAGACCAGAATCGCAAAAGACGAAAAGACCAAAACTTTAAAATCACGAACCACTAAATACCGAAATACCAAAATATTGAAAAAAATGCTCCGACTGCTAAGTAGCATTCCACTCAGTGTGTATAAATATACTGAAGCACCACTCCAGTCACCCAAATATGTAGAAACAATATGAGTTACAACTGAAACACAGTTGAAAACCTTCCAAGATCCCAAACACCACAGTACGGTTTGAACACCAGTGCTATGGGAAACATAATCCACATGTTCAGAACTCAGTTACTAAGTAAGTAACAGACTCCATGGTTACAATACAGACAAGTGATCAACATAGATTTGTATAACAGCAATACACACATCACATCTTCAGTAATTGGGCAATAGACTTTACATAGTCCATGCAGGTATACTCATCCTGATGATCCAATATATGCTGAAACTGATTGTGCCGTTCAATGAGCTTTCTACGTTTCGGCGATGGCGGACAACCTGCAACAAGCCTCTCACGCAACCCATCAACCTGAGTCTGTTCCCTGGCCAAACACATAATTAAAACTGACAAATCAATCGGAGATATTTCATGCCTCTACTGAATTCTGAGTCTATGGTAGGAACAACCTGTTCTGTTCGGAGATGTTCCCAAACTGAATAGGAAATAAAGGTGGAAACCTGCTAACAGCGGTATACTATGTTGCAAACTTCCGTAAATGTCCCAAAACATACCAATCGGAAAAATATTTAATGATGTCCTTTCCATCATAGGTACCGGAAGCTGTTGAAGACTGGGGGGGGTGGAGGGCAGGAGGGGCACTTGTGTGTGTGTGTGTGTGTGTGTGTGTGTGTGTGTGTGTGTGTAAATGTGTATATGTATGTATATATATATATATATATATATATATATATATATATATATATATATATATATATGTGTGTGTGTGTGTATTTGTATATATATATATATATATATATATATATATATATATATATATATATATATATATACACACACATACACACACACACACAAGGCATGGGGAACTGACTTTGCACAATGCGCAAATGCTTATCACAGCAGGATAAAAGACTTTTACACAGTTAATCCTTCAGGTCAATCAAGTAAAAACATAATAAGGCTATTACCAGAAGTTTCCAACTTGGATGCTTTGAATTCCTTGGAAATAAGTTCACTAACCCTGAAATGTTTAACAGAATACAGACAAAAGTGCACAATACAGAAAAACTTTGCTTAACTACTAGCATATTAAAATACACTATTCTCTTCTCACACTGCATTCTTACAGAAAGGCCCCCAAACCAAGAATTGGCAAGCTGCAATTAATATCCAAAGTTATAGGATCAAGGGTTCACAGATTTATAGGTGGTTACTATGCTAATGGCCATTGGACCTTTACCAGACTAGCCACGTTATACTCATGTCCCAACAAGCCATTTTCCTTTTGCCTAGACTTCTGAGAAATAGATTCCAAATAGTAAAGAGACCAGCGGAAATCTATAAACACGTTGCAGTACCATAAACACTCCAGAAATAAGTAATAAATGAAAACTGTAATATGCTGTGGCATTAAATTCCCCCCAAAGACTGCTTCAGTAGTTTCCCATGTATGCACAACCACCAAAATGAAACAGTTCCTCTAATAACCATCCCCTCAGTAATCTGTCCATGTGTGCACAAAATGCAAATGACATCAAAATGAATCATTTCCCTAAGGTTCCCTTAAGCAGCTTGTCCACGTATGCAAAAACACCAAAGTGAAACATTTTCCTGAATGACCTGTTCAACAGTCTGTCCATGTATGCACGTAAGGAGAAAATTACATCAAAATAAATAAGTTCTCCCAAGGTTCCCTTAATTACTTTTTCATGTATGCAGAAACACAAAAATAAAACATTTTCCCCAACGTCTTATTCAGTAGTCTGTTTGTATGCATAGTAAGCACAAAATTACATAAAAATGAATAATGTAAGTATTTGGTGTTAATTTAATGATAAAGCCACACAACAGTACAAAATCTTTGGCTTAGCCTACCTGATGAGGTCCATTTGTGGGGAAAAATAAATGAACTCCAGAGTGAAAAAACTCAAGGATGTGTACATAGAGAACGAGCAATGATCTCAGCCTTAATGAAAGACATCAAAGTGAGCAACAGCACCAGAAAGAGTGTTTAGAATTAATAACTCAAAATAACTGAGGCAGTATGGCAAAGGGTACACAATGATTAACACAGAGATATGCTACAACACACTTAATGATGTGATAAAACTAAAAACAAAACTATGGTGCATTCAAATGATAAGAAACTTTCACATTTTTCAAGTAAAAGAATGCAAACTTGCACAGTACATTTGTGTATGTTGGACTGCATAGATTTCATTCTGTTTTAATATAATGGAAAAACAAGTAAGGCATGGAGAAAGGTCGAGGCCCGGGTTAACAACGACCGCCACTAGTACTGTTAGCCAACATGGTGCTTGCGGAAATTGGGCTACTGTTGGCCGAAGGAGAAGAGGAGGGTGAAGGCATGCCTGAAGGCAGGAAGAGAGGAGGAAGGTTAGGAGTGTAGCAGTGAGGGTAGGAACTTTGAATGTTGGCAGTATGACTGGTATAGGAAGAGAGCTAGCTGATATGATGGAGAGAAGGAAGGTTGATATATTGTGTGTGCAAGAGACCAGATGGAAGGGAAGTAAGGCCAGGTGTTTAGGAAACGGGTTTAAATTGTTTTATCATGGTGTGGATGGCAGGAGAAATGGGGTAGAGGTTATACTAAAGGAACAATATGCCAAGAGTGTTTTAGACATGAAGAGAGTGTCTGATAGAGTGATGTTTATGAAGCTCGAAATTGATGGTGTAATGATGAATGTTGTTAGTGCATATGCTCCACAAGTTGGGTGTGTGATGGATGATAAATAGAATTTTTGGATTGAGTTGGGTGAAGTTGTGGTGAGTGTACCCAAGGGTGAGAGACTAGTGATTGGAGCGGACTTTAATGGGCATGTTGGTGAAGTGAACAGAGGGGATGAGGAAGTGATGGGTAGGTATGGTGTTAAGGAGAGGAATGCAGAAGGTCAGATGATTGTGGATTTTGTGAAAAGGATGGACATGGCTGTGGTGAATATGTATTTTAGGAAGTGGAAGGAGCATAGGGTGACGTACAAGAGTGGAGGAAGATGCACACAGGTGGATTATATCCTATGTAGGAGGGCCAGTCTGAAGGAGATTGGAGACTGTAAAGTGGTGGCAGGGGAAAGTGTAGTTAAGCAGCATAGAATGGTGGTCTTTAGGATGACGTTGGTGATCAAGAAGAGGAGGAGGAGTGTAAAAGCAGTGCCAAGGATTAAATGGTGGAAGTTAAAAAAGGGTGATTGTGAAGTGGAGTTTAGGAAGAGTTAAGACAGGCACTGGGAGGCAGTGGAGAGTTACCAAATAGCTGGGTAACTACAGCAGAACTAGTAAGGGAGACTGCTAGAAAGGTGCTTGGTGTGACATATGGACAGAGGAAGGAGGACAAGGAGACCTGGTGGTTGAATGAGGAAGTACAGGAGAGTATACAGAGGAAGAGGCTGGCGAAGAAGAAGTGGGATTGTCAAAGAGATGAAGAAAGTAGACATGAGTATAAGGAGATGAGGCACATGGCAAAGAGAGGTGGTGAAAGCTAAGGATAAGGCGTATGGAGAGTTGTATGAGAGATTGGACACTAAAGAGGGAGAAAAAGACCTGTACCGATTGGCTAGACAGAGGGACAGAGATGGGAAAGATGTGCAGCAAGTAAGGGTGATAAAGGATAGTGAGGGAAAGGTACTCACAAGAGAGGAGAATGTGTTGAGTAGATGGAAAGAGTATTTTGAGAGCCTGCTAAATTAAGAGAATGAGAGAGAGAGAAGGTTGGATGATGTGGGGATAGTGAATCAGGAAGTGAAACAGATTAGCAAGGAGGACGTAAGGACAGCTATGAAGAGGATGAGGAATGGAAAGGCTGTTGGCCCATATGACATATCAATGGAAGCATGGAGGTGCTTAGGAGAAATGGCAGTGGAATTTTTTAACTAGATTGTTTAATGAAATTATGGAAAGTCAGAGGATGCCTGAGGAGTGGAGAAAAAGTGTTTTGGTACCTATCTTTAAGAATAAGGGTGATGTGCAGAGCTGCAGTAACTACAGAGGGATAAAATTGATCAGTCACAGCTTGAAGTTATGGGAGAGAGTAGTAGAAGCTAGCTTAAGAAGGTTGGTGATGATTAGTGATCAGCAGTATGGTTTCATGCCAGGAAAGAGCACTACAGATGCGATGTTTGCTCTGAGAGTGTTATTGGAGAAATACAGAGAAGGTCAGAAGGAGTTGCATTGTGTCTTTGTAGACTTGGAGAAAGCATATGACAGGGTGCCTAGAGAAGAGTTGTGGTATTGTATTTGGAAGTCGGGAGTGGCAGAGAAGTATGTAAGAGTGGTGCAGGATATGTACGAGGGTAGTGTGGTATTGATTTTAATAAGTGCTCACCTTCAGACAGTGATTCTGTGACTGTTCTCCCTTTATATTGCCACTAGGTTTTAGTTTGCAGCACCAATACCTTCCACTCTGAGCCTTTCTCTCCAAGTGGTAGACGTAGCCATCAATTATAAGCACCTCTTTGCTCTTTTGAGATTGGACCCTGGGATATAGTTGTCCAGCTACTCCGGGTGCTTCGCAGTGATCATCAGACATGTTCTCTACGTCAGCTGTTGTATGACACTTTACATGTACTGTTCACCTCTTATACTACACAGAGCTTATAAGAAGTTTGTACATATACTGTGTTACTACTTCGGTATTTAGAGGTTCGTGATTTTAAAGTTTTGGTCTTCTTGTCTTTCGTGATTCTGGTCTAGAGATTACGGGCATTGCTATTATGGGTTTTCAATATTATGTAGTGAACCCATCCTTGCTGTAGGGAATGAGTACAGCATGAACCCATTTCTGTATGGGAATACATACATGATGCATGCTGAATAGGTGGCCAATGCAGGGGTGTTCCTTGCTCTAAACAGTAACCTGACCACATCCAGACCTGTGGATCAGTATGAACAGGAAGGATTGACAGGAACACTTCAACCACTCACCACTGTCACCTCAGGGTAATCCACTGGCTTGCAGCTTGGGAATGTATGACTGACAGAATGCACTGGCCTACTACAGATGGCCTGCAGCACTCTCAAATGGCCTACAGTCCTCTGGCAAAGGCCCATGTCTCACCCATAGTGTCAATGTATGGAATGTCAGGGGGTCCTAACTAACAACCTAACACAGTAAACAGAAAACAAA
The DNA here is from genome assembly GCF_019279795.1 of Protopterus annectens. Taxonomy (NCBI): domain Eukaryota; kingdom Metazoa; phylum Chordata; order Ceratodontiformes; family Protopteridae; genus Protopterus; species Protopterus annectens. The sequence continues at coordinate 836,870,388 of NC_056725.1, read as the reverse complement.
TGCAAGGCTATGTTGATAAATGCCAGTAGCGTGCCTCCCCATGTCCTACTGCAAGGACTGTGGACCAGGCCATAAATACTACTGGGATAAAGGCCCAACTATAGGGATACCTCTGAGATATTGCTTACATAATGTTAGGAAGAGGAGAGAATAACAGAGGGGGAGTGCAGAAGCATGGATGTCGTAGAGTGTGTGAAGTCTGAAACTCTGATGTCTGCCCTTGCTACCTCCTGACTGCAAACCCATGAATGAATAGCCACAAAACTGCTTTAAACCACAATGTGAAGGTAAACTGACCAGATATGAGTTCTGCCTGTGGATAACCTGGGTGTATCTGTACAGCTGAGAGGTATGGCCCTAGCAGGATATGGCCATTCCGTGAAGTTGTGAAAAGCACAAGAAGGGGATCCCCAGCCGGCATTCATCTTGTATTTTCCTGGTAAATAACTGTGAGCAAAGAATGATAACTGTCAGTAGTTAATGACATGATACATTACAGTGTAAAACAGTACATATGTCAGAAAATCTATGTTACAACCAACCATGTTACACAAGCAGCACAGACAGCAATAGTTACAGTATTCCCTGTATGTTACGCCCATTGTGTCTCAATATTGGCAACCTATCTACAGATATCCTGCAGAAACAGTTTGCTAGGTGTAGCTGTAGCGCACAAAAACCCTGAATGGGAGTCCAACCCTCCCTGGAATGAATGCACACACTCAATATAGAAGGTCATACTGGGCATGCTCCTACACTTAGAGAAATGAAGCCCATGTCCGACAACACAGTGGACTACATATATTGGTTATTCACAGATGTCTGTGCACACACACACACACACACACACACACACACACACACACCAAATTGTACACCATTGATACTTCACACACACTCATTGGACAGGAATACTCACACATATATAACGCCAACTTAATATAATATGACAAACATACACACACACAGAGACGTGGGGAAGAGAAAGACAGACAACAACAGAGAGAATCCCATTATGAGGCCTTTCCCACCCAGTACACATCCCATTGGCCTATATCTCATGATGTGCTAATGTCATTCACTGTAGAAATTCCTCTGGTTAGCCCTCAGCCCTATAGTCTCAGTGGTGCTTGTGATAACTATGTAACACTACAGTACAAATAAGTATCCATGTAGCAGTTGTAATCTCAGTCCCATCAAATGTAAAGTTGTGTGAGTGTGTGTGTTTTAGATAAATCTGATTGAGGCCATTCACACTCACTAAACTTCCCTTACTCCTCCTTTAGCACTGCTGCTGATGTCACTCACCTTCAACGATACACTTTAACAGCTTTCCAACATGTAAGCTCTGTGGTGTTTGTGATAACTGTGTAATACTGTAGTGTAGCAAACTAGTTAGGTAGGAGTTCTACTCCTGTCCTAGCAACTGTGAAAATGTGTGTGTTTGTGTGAGAGTGTGTGTGTGTGTCTTTACAGAGACCTGATTTTGTGGCCATTCACACTTACTATACTTCCCTTACCCCTGCTTTAGCACTGCTGCTGATGTCACTCACCTTCAAAGATATCTTTGGACAGTTCTCCAATTAGTATTATCCATGGCACTTGTGATAATTGCGTAATACTATAGTGTAGCAAACTAGTTAGGTAGGAGTTCTAATCCCGGTCCTGGCAAATTTGAAAATGTGTGTGTTTGTGTGAGAGAGTGTGTGTGTGTCTTTGTAGAGACCTGATTTTTGGGGCCATTCACACTTACTATACTTCCCTTACCCCTCCTTTAGCACTGCTGCTGATGTCACTCACCTTCAAAGATACCTTTGGACAGCTCTCTAACATATAATCTCTGTGGTGCTTGTGATAAATGTGTAACACTGTAGTAGCAAACATAGATAGGTAGTTGTTCGAAACTCAGTACTGGCAAGTGTGTGTCTGTCATCACTATCCCGTGTGGGTGTTGGTGTGATTGTGTAATAACAGGATCCATTGGAGGGGGTGGATTTTGCTAAATTATTATATTGAGAACCTAGTATATGTCCCAATGTCCACATTGAAATGCCAACGATTGTCAAACACCATAACAGTTGGTGTAGACAATCCACAGCCCTAAATGTGCAGTGCCATGTGCACTGTATGGATTAGTTAACAGTATAGGCAACCCTTCTAATACTCAGAGACCACTCTCCACCCACGAATCATACACAAATGCACTTGGCTAGGCAGTAATCACTATATCGGTAGGTCTTCTACAAATTGCCTCACAGATAATACTCATGGTGCGATTGCAGTAGACTACATGCCTGTTGAACACAACAGTGCCACTGACATCAGAATGTTACATCTCCTGACTGTGTGTGTGTTATCCAGCAAATCAAAGGACATGGCACCCTGTTCCATCCCTTCAGTAGCCCAGTCAATGTGTACAGTGGCCCTTTTGCCGTGCTCCCCACTAGATGCCTGCAACAACTGTAGAGTCTGCAAATGTACCCCACAAAGGGAATACCATGCCTTATACACATTCCCTGTATGGACAGACACCAATAACACCAATGAATCCCCCGTATCATACTATCTGTGTAGGTGCAATCACTACCTCAGTTACATAGCCGTATCTCACCAAAAGAGGTCAGGAATGCTACTTCTGAAAATATCATTCTGTCCACACAACATGCCCCAGAGACCTCAAACACACGTCCACACTTCAAAGAGCATGCATGTGGGACATGTGCACAACACAGATATTATGGAATATAAATCACATACATGTGAAGCAGTGCACATCACTGGCCACACACAACAGAAATCTGGATGAGTGGATGGGGAATACAATACCCACCCCTGGAGACCACTCCAGTGACTATACTCCTGAGCCATATTGGGGACTATTTTCATGTAGTCTGATGCCAGGGTATTCCTTTGGGCTAGCCTTGTAGAGCCTTCGGGCCCATTCACCTACTACACACATATGAAGCAATGAACCTACGGATTTCAGTACTAGCAAGTGTGTGTGTGTGTGTGTGTGTGTGTGTGTGTGTGTGTGTGTGTGTGTGTGTGTGTGTGTGTGTGTGTGTGTTTGAATAGTAATCTTGATGTGTTTGGTTGATGAATATCCCCTGTGGCTGTGGTTATTAGCAATTGGAGGTGTATCCAACCACAACATGTACTATTCTCCATTCTACAACAGATGTTGTAAATCAACATATTCCTATGTACAGCCCTCAGCCCTATAATATGTGAGGCATTTGTAATCACTGCGTTACAGACCGGGGATTTCTGTGCACATACTGTACCCTGCCTATGACATGGTGTATGTGTTACCACACTGCCATACCCTGTGGTCTTGCTGCAGAGCCACATCCTGGTGACACACAGATGCGTAGAATGGAACTGGGATATAGCACATGAGAACACATTCACTCAGTACTTCACTTGTGGAGGGAGAGGGGGTAAATCTGGAACTGAATGTGTAGCCAAGACACTGTCCAATATCTGTTGTCTCAGGATAGGTATTAGCATTGTGCAGTAACTCACAGCACTTGTGTTTAATGCTGTGGAGGTTGGAGATGTAACTATAAAAGGCTGTTGTGACTATCATCAGTGTCTGCTGAATGTTTGGCATCATAGATGCCTATAGGGGATTCCATGAGGGATCTAAAGTTGTGTTTGAGGCTAATAACGGAGTTCAACAGTCATGGGACACCACTTTTCTCTGCAACAGTGTCCTCCATCTGATGTGCACTTTAGTAATGGCAGGGGACCATCACATTGTCTCCCAATGTTTGGAAGACAGTTTCTGGGTTCTGTTGGCTCTTGCTAGTACCATGCATGGAACTGGACAGGTTAGGGGTCACACATTCAAGATGAGAAAAATTATGAAATGATCTTCTGCGGTCTGATTGTCATACAGCATACAAGCCTGGCATTCCAAAAGGGGTGTGTACACATGTGATATCCACTGTTGATATCCACTGTATATAGGTTTTGATATAGCTGGTAGTGGTAGACATGGACAGAGGGTCATAACACAGGTGGACACTTCTCTGATTAATACCTGATAATCATGCCTACTCTAGTACCCATATCAGTGTCAGGGCAATGCAACAACCAGTAGCTGTACACATTTATGTCTGTTGTATGCACTGACACTGATATTACACACATGTGCAACATGCACAATCTATGTACCTGACTGCTTGAAACCCATGTGATTAGTTTTGTGCCTTCCAGCTAAATTTGGGGTCTATATTAAATCATCGAAGCTTAGAAAAGCGAACAATGATTTATCTATCCCAAGTGAAAGCTTACAAACTCGAATGCTTAGAACAGTTCCAAAAAAAAAAAAATTTAAAACACCCACACACACCCCTACTTAAATATACCAACTCTCAGATCAGACTACAGTGACGAAAACAGCAATGTAACGGATGAGGCCAAGCGATTTCTTTCACAGGGAAATAATTTGTTTATATGCCGCTTCATCATTTTGCCTTTTCGTCTTTTCAGGTTCGACCAAGATGCATTCAAAAGAATGTGTCTTCGGTCATCTAATAGGTACCCAAATATATACATACATGCATGTGCACAGGGGATACCTGGTATACATTTCTGTTGTATGTTAGTGTGGCACACTGTATTTATAGTCTTGATGCTCAGTCATACTTCTCAACCTGTTACAGCAGTACGTCTGGACAATGGCATACATTAGTGGGTGTCAAAAGGGACATCAGTATTAGTACTGTATTAATATAGCTGCACCATGCATTAGTACGTTGATTGCACAGTAGGGTTTGACATCACTGTGATAACCTGGAAGATGTCCATCAGTCGTAAGTAGGCTATTATGTTGCAATGTCATTTTTCACAGACCTGCCAATGGTTTGGCTGACATAACACAGGTATATGTGTATGTGACTACAGATATCAGTCACAAATGTGCTTGTTGTCCAGCAGAACACTGTACAGCTGAATGTTATTAATTCAATATATCACATGCAGTTCAATACACGTCTGCAACAGTACTTTACTATGATTATGCCCCCTATAGGTCTCTTAAGTTTACAAGGCAAACATTTGTCATACTCATAATCACAGGTAACATGGATATGGAAAATATCCCATTAAATGGCCTAGCAGTGACACAGTCACGACTGTTTGACAGACGTCCCTGAGTTTGTCATATATGAGCTGTCCTTTCCCAGGGTGAGTCCGGCTCCTGAGCTGTGATCCTACCTCACAACCTCTCAGAGCATCACATCTGTTCAGACATTTTATTTGTTTTGCTAAGAGGTTGTTGTATGTCTGGCTATTGTGTTTGGCCTATCATGATTTTGTAGCAGTGTACTGTTCACTTATTTATTTGGACTTTTTTTTGGGGGGGGGGCACATGTGAGTGTCATGGCTGATTTTGTATCCAGCTTTGCATACTGCCCCAGTTGTGGGTGGTCTATCAGCAGCATATGTTTGTATGGGCATTTTGGGACATGTATGCATATATATATATATATATATATAATATATATATATATATATATATATGTATAAAAACTTCATAAACTCCACACAATGCCAAAGAATGGAACAGGGTGAAGACTGTCAGGAATAAATCAATCAAAATTACGCGTTTCGTTCACTTTTTATAACTGTGAACTTCTTCAGCGAAGAAGTTCACAGTTATTAAAAGTGAACAAACGCCGTGATTTGATTTATTCCTGACAGTCTTCACCTGTTCCATTCTGGCATTGTGTCGGAATATATATGTATGTATATATATATATATATATATATATATATATATATATATATATGTGTGTGTGTGTGTGTGTGTGTGTGTATATGTCTATTTATCTTTATATATATATATATATATATATATATATATATATATATATATATACATGTACATACACACACACACACACTCACACACACACACACACACACACATACACACACACACACATATATGGATCTCCCTACATCTCTCTATCTCTTTATGCATGTTTCTATATATATATATATATATATATATATATATTTATTTATAGAGAACTATCCGTCCCAATTGCACAGTGTCTCTTCCCTATTGTAAACTGGCTGTAAAGAAGGGTATGCTTGAGAAAACATCCTAAAGTTATATAGCTGAGGTTGCTTACTGGAAAATTGCTTTGACTATGGTGTGCAGGGTCCTGGGTTGAAGACCTGCAAGGGCTGTTAATTTTGTTGCTAGGCAGAACAAAGACTGTTGGATACAGAGTGGTTAAGGCAGTTTTGAGCAGCTTTAAGTCTGTTTGCATGGGTTTGTGCGACGGTAAGTGGTGCTAACGAACGGTTAAACGAATAGGTGCTTACACTGTGTAGGCTTCGCTTACCATTGCGCAAATCTGCTTAACGTTTACATTTAAGCAATGCTTAAATGCTTAAATAGAAACATGCCAGCCAGCAAAAATTGAGTTTAATGCTACTCAATGCTAGAAGTCTAAATCTCAAAATGCACTCACTCGAGGCAGTCCTTAAAATGGAGAACACTGATATCTGTGCAGTGACTGAGACATGGTTCAAGGCTCCAGAGAGCACCCCTACACTACCAGGCTATAACTCATACCACACTTTTTGGCCATGTAACCTGGACCAAAACACCAAAGGCAGAGTTGTGTCCATATTCATTAAGGATATCCACAACTCCAGGCTAGTTGCTCAGCATAATGCATCCAAGGTTATCCAAGTGCAACTAACTCTGGGCAAAACTGCAATCCAAATTGTAGCTTGCTACAGATATCCCACCATGCCCCAGGATTCCCACGCCTCTTTTCTTGATGTACTGGAAAATATTAGGGTTCAACCAAACACCCTAATAATGGGCAACTTCAACTACCCCACCATTAACTGGGAAAACTACTCGTGTACCAACTCCTTAGCTCAACACTTTCCGGAATTCATAAACTCCAATGCCCTGGATCAGCTTATCCACACCCCTACCAGGGGCAACAATATTCTAGACCTAGTCATTGCCAACATGAGTGACTGGTGTTCCACACCTGAATTCAACTCCTCGTTGGACCAGTCCGACCATAAGCTAATCACCCTTGATATCCACATCCCGCCCCAACCCCTCATTAAGGAATCCACGGTAAAACATTTCTCCAAAGCCAACTTCATGCTTATTAAGACAGAAGTGGTGAACTTCATGACACCCATGCAGATGAACAGTACAGTTGCAACTGCTGAATCCTACACAAATGCACTCTATACGCACTTACACGAGTGCATGGAATGTGCTATCTCAAACAGAACCAAGATGCTACCCTCCAAAAAAAGGAAGCCAATCTGGTGGTTCACTGCCATAAACAAACTGTACAACAGAAGGAAGAAACTGTTGCAAAAGAGAGTAAAATCCCATGAGTGGAGGAGCTCCCTGGTCAGCCTCAGTAAGATGCTGAGATCCCTTATAAGATCTTCCAAAGCTAGCTACGAAAACAAAGTTGCCACTAATTCTAAGGACAACCACAAAGCATTCTATAGCTATGTCAAGAAACCCGATGGCAACACCCGTATCTGCTCTGAGTTACAGCACAATGGCATGAAAATTACAGAACCAACTGATATTGCCAACATCCTGACAGATAGGTTCAGTGCTAACTTTACCCCTCCTCACCCCCTAAAGGGCCCATATCTATACAGGAAGAATGCAGAGTCTCTGTAATCACAACTACGCAGGTAAAAGCTGCACTGTCTAAAGCCAAAAACACAGCATCCATGAGACCGGACAACATCCCAGGCTGCACTTTACACGAACTTCAGAATGAACTGGCTCCCCACTTAAGCACCGTGTTCAATACTAGCCTCACATCAGGCTTTGTGCCCACTGAATGGCACACAGCAACAGTTATCCTACTCCACAAAGGGGGAGCCACCACTGATCCCGGGAACTATCGACCTATTAGCCTGGCGAGCCTGGTCTGCAAGGCCATGGAACATATCATTATGGAACTCATAAACAAAGACATTGGTAACCTCCAAACTCTTGATCCCACCCAGTTCAGGTTTGTGAAAGGCAGATCATGCCTGCTGAACCTGATCGACTTCTTTGAGGCAGTCACCAAAGCCATAGATAAGGGTAAGGTGGTTCACACAGCCTATCTTTACCTCACCAAGGCTTTCGACACCATCCCCCATTCTGGAATTATAGCTAAACTCACTAAACTAGGTATAAATCCCTACATCACAAGATGGTTTGCCAACTGACTCACTGACAGAACCCACACTGTAAAAGTTGCAGACTCCAAATCTGACCTCAAAGCAGTGACAAGTGGAGTACCACAGGGTTCCGTCCTGGGACCTCTCCTGTTTGGTTAGTCTCTGGCTAACGAAGTTCACAGATGACTGCAAACTAGGAGCCATAGTCAAGTCCCCAAATGGACATCCTACAGAAGGGCCTCGCTGAGACAGACACCTGGTGTCAGAGCCTTGGCCTCAAGCTGAATGCCAAAAAGTGTAGTGTCATCCCCTTTTGTAAAAACTCTGTACCCATGAACTACCACATAGGCAGCAATCTACTTAACACTGAATGTGTGATAAGAGACCTTGGTACCCAGGTGGACAGTAGTCTCTCCCTTGATAGTCACATCGCCACAGTAGTCAGGAAGTCCTTCTACGTGGCACACTTCATCATAAAAGGGTTCTCATCCAGGAAAAAAGAGGTCATTGTTCCCCTCTACTCGACACTCATTAGACCCATTGTAGAGTACAACACCCCTTTTGGAATGTACTTGACAAGACATCCACAGCAGCTGTAAAGGCCAGAGAAGTACCTCACAAAGAGGATTACTGGCCTCAAACAAATGCCCTACACTGACCACCTCAAAAAACTCCAGCTTTACTCCGTATCGCCTACTCTGAGGTGATCTCTGCCTAACATATAAAGCTATGTCAAACCCAGAGCTGTTGGACATGCTACACCTAAAGAAATCCCAATCCCTCCAAGCTACATGCTGTAGAGACCTAAACCTTGTCACCACAATAAACAGGACATGCTGGAGGGATAGATTCCTGTCCCAGAGACTTCCCATACTCTGGAACAGGCTACCAATCTATGTCAAGTAAAGTTCTTCATTAGCACTCTTCAAGAAAAATCTTGATGAGTGGATGGGAAATAGGAAATATACCCCGGGGATCCCTTCTGTGTCTCTGCTTGACAGTGGCACAGGAAAATAACTTTCTTGGGTGACGTAAGCCAGGGAACCTTGTTGGCTAGGCTTACGTAGGCCCTTGGGCTGATAGCCTAGTACCTACCTATGAACCTATAAACCTGCTAAGCATAGCTCAGCCCTAGTAACCAGTAATCACATTCCAGTCTGATAAAATAGCAGGGTAATGACATATTTAATAAGTGTATTTAATTCCCTGTACATAACATGTTTCTGTGTGCTGTCATTAGAGTAGCAAGGGGTGTGAGTATATTGTATGGGACACCTGAGTATACGTGACTAGTACCACAATCTTTTCTCTTTGTATTTGTTTCATACATGGGTAGTATCCCAGGTTATATGCAGTCACACTTGCATGTTACACCAGCTACAGTGCACTGGTTGACAAATATAGTTTAACACACATTGTATCATTATGTTAGTACTTTTAACAGTGCTTTTCTTAGTAAGAGTACATTGCTGATTGCAGTACTGGATCCATACTCCCCTGCATGCAAAGCTGGACTCTGAGTACTGAGTATCTTGTTCTTGGTGTTTGACCTGTATGTTTTTATGCATCTCCTATTGGATATTGATCTGATATGTTGATATTAACTGTAGACTACTATGTTTGCTGGGCATGTCATTGAGGACTGTTGTCATGTAGTAATGGCATACCTTTCAGTTTCAGACGTCTATCTTTTAAAACATTCACCCTAATGCATAACCTGTTGGCTATATACTTTGTCTGTCCTCTGTACAGATGTGCAGATGTCAGGTATTGCTACGGCCATATCACTATGTAGGTGCCCACAATGTATTGTGCTGTGGGCCTGGACACTGCTGCTAGTTCCGACATATGGGACATTCCTTAATGTGGGCCTTGCCCCTTTTCCTTACCTGTGTGAAGGACATTACAGAGATGGTGGCCTACAAATTCACATACAGTAGGTGGCAATACATCACAAGACAGGACATGTGGAGACAGCCAAACAACATGGGGGATATATCCCCAGATTTGTGAACAGATTCTGTCATCTGTGCTGTTATACACATGTTGGATTGATAGATTGACAGGGTTTGTGTGGACATGCATTTAGTGAGTGACTTCACGACTCACAGTGACATGTTTCCCCAACAGTTGGTGTCCTTGGTAAGTCAGTCGTGGACAATGGGGAATGCAGTCAGTAAATGCTCACATCTATTGGTATTACCATTGTCATATTCCTAATAAAGGGTGTTACAACAAACTCATTGACATCTGCAACTGTCTCAGTGTATGACAGCAGTATGTCCTGTCTACACCTGTGTTTGTGCCTCTGTCCCCAAATGATGTCAGGCTATGTCCAGATGTCAGTTCAGGTGGAGACATATTGATTATCATTATTTCTTGACTTCATTCCTGCTACCATCCCAGTGATGTAGTACACCCACAGACATGTCAGGGAAGAGGCCTTAGATATGAGTCCTGAGCCTGTGCATTCTGAGGTGAACTGTATATGTGAGAGGCCTGTGTATGTCTTGCCATTGTTAACAGTTTGTCATGATTGTATACACATGTCATGTGTGCATGTTATTTGGGCTGTGTATGGAGGGGATTGGATGCAAGTGTTGTGGCTCCTTCCCTATCTGACTGTGCATGCTGCTCCAGTTTCCACTGATCTATTGGCTGTATGTGTTTGTAGGGGCAGACTGAGACATGTCCTGTACCAAGGTCAGGGTTCAGACTACACTGACAATTGGGACTCTGTATGTAGGACTTAGTGTGTGGGTGGCAAACAATGACGTATTTGTTCACACTCTTGCAGGGTTGCTGTTACTGGGTCTATGCTCAGAAGGCATGCTTGGCTTAAGGAGCAATCTTTGCCTGATCATGTTAAAGCTAAATTGTTGGATGCTCCTTTAAATCAGGACCGCCTGTTTGGCAACAAGGCTGAGGAAGTTCTTAAAAAGATGGAAGATAAAGTTAAATCTATGCAAACTGTTAAAGATTTTTTACAAGTTCAGCCTCCTAGATATAGTAAGCACTGGCACTCTAAGAATTGGTCCTTTCCAGCCCCTTCCAGGTCTTCTCAAGCCAAACCCAGACACAGCAAAAACCCCAGGTCTCAGTCCCAGTGGACACACAGAACTAAACAGTGGGGGGGACTCCACTTCCAAATCTGGGAATAATAAGACTCCCCCCTATGGTAAACTGTCTCAATGACTTCCTTTTAAAATTTCCAAGCACTTATCAACTGACTGCCTTTTTGGGGGTAACAATTGCTCTTCATGCAAAGAATTGGGAACTCATTACCCAGGACAAATGGGTTTTAAATATAGTGTCCCAGGGATACAGATTTCACTTCCACACATTGCCAACACCAAGCGAGTGGCCGGACCTAACCCTAAATCAGTGGGCAGAGGCCCAAAAACGAGTACTTTCTCTCTTAAGCATGGGGGCTATTCAACTGGTACCAGAAAGGAAAAGGGACAAGGTTTCTACTCAAGACTTTTCCTGGTACCCAGAAAATACAATTCATGGCATCCTATCCTGGACCTGTCTACTCTAAACACCTTTTTGGAGATTCCAAAATTCAATATGCTGACTCTTCACCAATTACTTCCTATGCTAGGCAAAGATGCCTGGTTGGCAACACTAGATTTAAAAGAAGCATACCTGCACATCCCAATCAGGGAATCTTACAGAAGATACCTACGCTTCAAAGCAGGCTACATGCACTATCAGTTCTCTGCACTGCCCTTTGGCTTATCTACTGCACCTAGGGTATTCACAAAGTACCTAGCTCCAGTTATTGCATTTTGCAGGCAAAAAAATATTCAAATATACCCATACCTGGACGATTGTCTAATTCAGGCAGAAAGCCAGGACATACTTTTGAATCATCTGGCCTTTGTACAAAGGGTTCTAACTTGTCTGGGGTACACCATAAACGAAAATAAATCACACCTGGTACCCTGTCAAAAATTATATTCCTGGGAGCAAGCTTGAATACAACTTCCCAGATGGCTTACCTCACGCCAGAGAATCAAATTCATTTGACAACCTACTTCAAACAAGTGGCCACAAAAACCCTGCTATCTGCAAGACAAATTCTGCAAGCCTTGGGGTTCATGGCCTCCTGCATTCTTCTAATTCCATATGCATGACTGCATATGAGGAAACTATAGTGGTATCTAAAAAGCCTATGGTGTCAACATTCTCAGGACCTAGAAACAATGATTCAGATCATACCTTGCCTATGCCTAGAGTTCCTTTGGTGGGCAAGAGGCCTGCCACCAAAACAAGGGACTACCTTTCACACCAGCCGCTACCACCCAAACACTAACAACAGATGCATCAGAATATGCATGGGGGGGCTCACCTGGCAGGAAAGTGCATTCAGGGTAAATAGAACCCAAGTCAAATGCACCTGCATATCAATCAAAAAGAAATGTTGGCTGTACAGAATGCTCTGACAGCCTTCAAGGACCACATTCTTCCAGGACAACTAATGGTAAAGATGGACAACACCACTGTTATGTTGTACATAAACAAGCAGGGGGGTACACATTCTTGCCCCCTCTGCAGACTAGCCATGGCATTGTGGAACACAGCCTTGAGCTACCAAGTGCACCTGCAAGCTCAATTCCTGCCAGGAAAATTAAATACACTGGCAGACGGACCAAGCATAAACTTCATGGACCCACATGAGTGTAAACTGGAACCAAGGATTTTCAACATGTTGACAAGCAAGTGGGGGAGCCCAGATATAGACCTGTTTGCTTCTCCCCAGAACTACCAATTGGACAGATTTTGTACGAGGACTCCCCACAAACAAGTCTGGAAAGTGGATGCTCTGTCCTTCAGCTGGAAAAAACTATCAGTCTATAACTTCCCCCACGCTGGAAAGTGGATGCTCTGTCCTTCAGCTGGAAAAACCTATCAGTCTATACCTTCCCCCACTCTGCCTCTGCTCTCCAAAGTACTACTAAAAATCAAACAGGACAAACCAAGGATAATTTTGATTGCTCCAGACTGGCCGCGCCAACACTGGCACCCTCTTTTACGCAGTGTGTCACAGTTATCTCCATGGCACTTGCCTCAGACTCCTTCCCTGTTGTCTCAGCAGGAGAACCAGATTCTGCACCCTCAGCTTCTAACACTGAACCTTGCAACCTGGCTAATTACTTAATCTCTCCTTTACCATCCTTCAGCAAACCGTGATGGATATCATTTTACAGGCAAGGAGGCCTAGTACTAGAAAATCTTATGCTGAAAAATGGAAAAGATTCTGTGCCTGGAACCAATCTCAAGGGATGAGCACAGCAGCACCCAATTTACCTCAGATTTTACAATACTTAACTGAGATGCTTCACAAGGGCCTGTCTTTTTCCTCCATCAAAATCCACAGAACCTCCCCTCTTCTCTCATCCACTGCTCAAGCAGTTCCTCAGAGGGGCCAGAAATTTGAGACCACCCAGGAAAGCTCCAACCCCAGCCTGGGACCTTAACTATGTCTTGGAGAAACTCACTCTAGCTCCTTTCGAGCCAGCTGCTACTGCATACCTAACATTTCTTTCTTGGAAAACCACTTTCCTTTTAGCAATCACTTCAGCTAGAAGGGTATCTGAATTACAGGCCCTTATGGCAGTGGAGCCTTTCATCATATTTCATACGGGCAGGGTGTCCCTCAGAACCAATCCATCCTTCATGCCCAAGGTGGTATCCAGTGTGACTCTTAATCAGTCCATTCATTTGCCAACCTTCTTTCCCAATCCACAGAATAAAGGGGAATGGATACTGCATTCCTTAGATGTGCACAGACAACTTAGATTCTACTTGGACAGGACTAAACCTCAAAGGAAATCTGAACAACTGCTGGTGGCATTTGCTGCAGGGGCAGAGGGGAAGGCTATTTCAAAACAAACCATTTCTAAATGGATAAGCCATTGCATTCATTTCTGCTATAAGCACCATGGAAAACCTATCCCCCAGGGGATCAGACCTCACTCCACCAGGGCTACGTCTACCTCTACAGCCTTTCTCAGAGGCATCTCTACCAGGGACATCCTAGAAGCTGCTACCTGGAGTTCTGTACATACTTTCACCAAGCATTATCATTTGCCAATTTTCTCTAAACCCAGAGCTGGTTTTGCCACTGCAGTCTTGCAGGGCCTTATAGCTGGCCCTAATGCTATTTAAATTCCTCCTCCCAACCACTACTGCTGACTGGTAATGTGGTTCTGGTTTGTCTCAACAGACGTCTCTGGGCAGGTGAACCAAAATGTTTATCATGAGGAATATTTCTGAGATTCAAGAGATTCAGGAAAACATCACTATTATCTTGTTTTGACTTCTCTAGTAACTGTTTTGCACTTTGAACTGCACATTCTGCCAAACCATTTGACTGTGGGTACTCAGGGCTACTTGTAACATGGATAATGTCCCACTCTTTGGTGAATCTTTTGAATTGCTGGCTAGCAAACTGTGTGCCATTGTCAGAAATAACTTTGTGCAGACTACCATGGACTGCAGAATGATGCTTCATCTTAGTAATGACAGTACTGGGTGCTACATTAGGAAGTAGGTCAATCTCAAACCAATTAGAATAGGAGTCTACTAACCCCAAGTAATGTTGACCATTCCATTCGAAAATGTCAGTGGTTACTGTCGACCAAGGTATTTCAAGAATCAGCTTTAGATGAAGTGGTTCCTTCTGATGATGTGGCTTTGTACTATTACACACAGAACAAGATGAATGTACTCTCTCAATGTCTTGTGACATAGAAGGCCAAAATACTAGTCCTCTCACCCTTCTTTTGGTAGAATCAGTTCCAAGGTGGCCACGATGCCAGATAGCAATATACTGTTGTTGCAAGGACTTTGGAGCAATGACTTTTGGACCTTTCATAATGATACCATTGTCAGACAAAATCTCATCTCTGTAAGGAAAATAAGGTTGCACTTCTTGAGGTAAACTAGATTGCTTTGACGGCCATCCTCGATTGATAAAGTGGTTGAGCATCTGTAAAATCGGATCTGAGGCTGTGTGACTTCTAAGCTCATTAAGACACGTGGAAGAAAAATTTCTCACCTCCATGATTTCAAAATCAAGTTTCTCATTTTCATGCTGTTCATTGGTATTTCTGGGTGATCTGGATAAAGTATCAGCAAGATAAAGAAATTTGCCTTTTGTGTAGACAAGACTGAAACTCAACTTCTGCAATCTCAACATCATACATTGCAGTCTAGCTGGAGCTGTATGCATAGGCTTTCGCAAAATAGTAATTAGAGGTTGGTGATCAATTTCGATCTGGATAAGTCTACCACAAATATAATCATGGAACTTCGAACATGCAAACACAATTGCCAAGAGTTCTTTCTCTATCTGAGCATACTGCATTTCAGTTTGGGTTAGAGTTCTGGATGCATAGGAAACAGGTTCACTCTCTTGAAGAATGACTGCACTAAGATCAAATTTAGAAACATCACAGGAAAGAGTAACTGCTCTGTGAACATCATAGTATCTCAGAGTTGGTGGACTGGCAATTCTCTGTTTCAGGATATCAAATGCTCTCTGGTGCTGTTCCAACCATGACTAGGATATATCTTTACATGTCAGCTCTCTAAGCTGTGCTGCTAGTTGGCTCAAGTCTGAAATGAACCTGCCTAGATAGTTAACCATACAAAGAAAATATTGAAGGGCTTGAACATTGTCTGGAACTGGCATTTTGAGAATAGCTGTTTGCTTAGAAGGGTCTGGTCGTAAACCTGAACTGGTAAATAAATGACCAACATAAGTAACTTTTCGTAACCTGAATTTGCACTTCTAAGGATTCAGCTTAAGCTTCAATTGATGTGCTCTTTCCAGAACTTTCTTGAGGTTTCTGTCATGCTCCGCTTCACCATTACTCCCTACTAAAAGATCATCTATAGTAATAGCACAAGGATATCCAGAAAAAATTTGCTCCCTTGCACATTGATGACTTTACTGGCAGAATTTATCCCAAATGGAATTCTCAAAAATCTGTACCTGCCAAATGGAGTACTAAATGCAGTAAGCAACAAGGATTTCTTGTCAAGTGAAATTTGCCAAAATGAACTCTCTGCATCTAAGACAGAAAAAACAGTGGCATTTGGCATCAACCCTGCAACTTCTTTGACTGTATGCACTGGATGATGAGGTCTTTTCAGTGCTTTGTTTAACTCTTTTGTAGCAATAGATATTCTGAAATCATCTGAGCTCTTCTTTTAAGGTACTACCATGGAAGATACCCATTCAGTAGGTTCATCAGCTGGACAAATTACACCTTGGTGCACCATTTTATCTAGCTCAACTTTGATTCTGTCCTTCATAGCTACTGGAACTTTCCAGGCTGGGCTGACATCTGGGTCTGACTTCATGGAGTACACAACAGGAAACTTGTCTAGTTTGTCATGGAAAAGATCAGCATCTTCTTCTGGCTTTTTCCAGTTAGGGGTTGCCACAGTGGATCACCTGTCCATTCATGATTGCCAGTGGAGTTTTACGGTGTTGAGTTGCCAACCCGGCACCTAACCTTCCACAGAAGGCACACATACATGCACTCACGCCTAGGGGCAATTTAGAGTGTCCAATACACCTACAGCATGTCTTTGGGATGTGGGAGGAAACCGGACCACCCGGAGGAAACCCATGCAACCACAGGGAGGACATGCAGACTCCACACAGAAGGCACCCCAGCTGAGAATCGTACCGGAGAATCTCCTGCTGTGATGCTGCAGCACTAACCACTGCACCACCACGGCCACCCATTGAAAAGATCAGCATAGGTAGAGAAAATATATTGGACGAAATTAGAGCAGTGGTCTTTCAAACTAACATTATAGACTTCCTTATTAAATGAAAGCAGTCCAGTTTTTCAAACTGTCTGTGAGCCACAATAATGACTGGATTTGCCTTTTAACCACAGAAAATAAGTCATAGCTTCTCCCAGCAGAGCAACATAAAAATACTACTGAGCCATTGGTTTAAACCTCTTCAGCACCATAAGCAATAAGCTTCACATACTTTGTCAAATCAAGCTTTTCACCAGCACATACTCTAGCAAATGTTTCTGCAGACATAACATTGCACTTTGAACCTGTGTCATCTTTGAGCTCTGTGGGATTTCCATTTATCTGAACAGTACAAAATACTTTATTCTTTGCCCATAAATCTACTACATTGACTGTTTCATGAAGCACTGACACACCATCGACATAAAAAGTAGGGTTACAGCTTTCTAATTGATCAACTTGTTTCTTAAAATGTTTTCTTAAAAGAATGTATCCCTTTTGATTTACAAAACCTTTTTAAATTATTCCACTTATTACATTTCTGACATTGCTGACCAAAAGCTACACATTTTTCCTTTTGTAGGTTCATGACTTCCACCACAGTTACAACAGTTGGCAATAAAATTGGGTGGGAGCCCTTTCTTTGAGTTTGCTGACTCACTCTTATGCTTCACTGAGAATATGCAGGCTCTGGAATTTGCTGGAAAACTACAGAGTTTTCCAGGCAGTGTCACAGGGCTTGTTTCTTTTAACCACATGCTGCATACTGTCAACATTGGCTTTATAAGTAACTGGAAGCATGTAGCTCTCATTTGAAAACATATTTGTGTGCTTTTATGTAAGCTAATATATCTGACAAATCTCAATGGCCTTATTCAAAGTTAAATCACTGTCACTAAGAAAAATCTTTCTCACATCATCTTTAATACCACACACAAGTCCGTCTCTAATCAACTCATCCCTTAAGTCACTAAAGCTGCACGTTTTAGCCTTGTTTCTCAAATCAGTTATATGTGCTGCAAAAGTTTCACCAGGCTTTTCATCTCTTGTGTAAAATAAGTGCCTTTCCATTGTAACATTCATTTGTTTCTCTAAATTTATGTTTTAAGCACTCGGAGTCTTCCCTTGACTCAGCTGGTACAGCTGTAGGAAGGTTTTCCCCCTCTCCTGCAAAGACATCAGGTGCATACAAAAATGAACTCTCCCTTTCTGTGGCTTCTGAACCAGCCAAATTAAACAGAATAAATGCCTTTGTATGGTCATCTTTATCAGAAAATACAGCCTTGTGAAAATATCGTACTTTTGCTACAACACTCTCCAGTTTTCTGCAGTATTATTGTCAAACACAAGTGGACCTGGTTTTTGAAATCCGTCTGCCATGCCAACAAATTATGCCAAAAGACAGTGAAAAATATGGCCCTTGTAATTATATATGAACAAGCTGCTATGTGGGCCTGTAATAACATTCAAATGCACAATAGAATCTTTGAAATACTGTACTTTGAGAAATATGCTTTGAAATGGCTGTATTTTTATGAAATAACTGTACTGAAATACTGCACAAACATGCAAACACTTCATACACTTTAGACAACTCGAATAGCTTTGATTAATATGAAAAAGTAGTGCTTAGCAAAGAAATACTGTTGTTTCCCATATTTTATTCATTTTATACGATTTGGACTCTATTTCAAACATTTTCCGTAGTTATTTCAAATATTTATGTTAATATATCATAGTTTTGAATATTTCTGTTATTTGGAAATTTGTTTAGAGTGTTCTGAATGCCTGGTTTCATATTTTGTGAATAAGAAATAGTTTGAGCAAGTTTTAATACCCGAAATTCATTTATGACCTGTTTTGTGAGTTATATGTGCATTAGGGATGATTCACACCTTTATATTCCTCCAGTCTTAACCGAGTGCCTCTCAGTCTCGAAGCTGAGGAATCTGGATCCCATTCTGGCACCAGTCACTCGTCCCTCTCTAGTATAGATAACAAACAGGCAGAGTAGTTTATTTATATGCTTTATTACATAGAAACACATCAGGATGGGTAGCAGCATTACAAAATATAAATGAACTGATTAACTGACAGACTACACAGACATACATTCTTACATCTCAACAGCTACCTACAAAATGGCAGTCAGGCTCTTGTGCTCAGTATTTATACACTTGTGCAAGTCCCTAGAAAGCTTCTTAGAGGCATACATACATATTGATCTACAGCTAACTTTAAAGCTTTGCAGTTAACCAACTTTGCAAATGACTGCAAACTTGGTGCCATCATAAACCCCCAAGATGACACCATAAACCACCAAGAGGACTTGTCCCAAACAAATACTTGGTGTGAATACCATAGATTAAAACTAAATGGCAAGAAATATTAAGTCACATCCTTCAGCAAGCATGATTACCCTTGTAATTTATCACACGGACAACATACCCCTGAAAGTTGATACCATAGTCAAGGATCGGGGAAGCTATGTCAACAATGAACTGTCCTTTTATTACCATGCATCAACTGTTATAAGGAATGCCTTTTTATAGCAAAGTTTATATATATGGTGTCCAGATCCAGAGATGTAATCATTCCACTGCACTCCGCACTCGTAAGGTGGATCATTAATTATAATGGCCCTTTCAGTATGTACTTGCCTAAACTCTTGTTACAATGCTTCCTCACTATGAAAATCAAGGGCCCAAATCATAAAAATATGCAGACGATCTGAAAGCCTTTTCTTCATTTTCAATATCATATAGGCTACTGAGAGGATATCTCTACCATGCACAGCCACAGCAGACCCTATAGTGTCAGACCTATTATACATTCATAAGTCCAATGGTGGTATAAATATCCACTCAAAGGATCTCAAATTTGTCTGCAGCAAAAATAGAATGTGTTGGGGGGACCCATCTTCCACTCCACCTAAAGAAACAGAACTTGTTTTATGCCATTCAGACATAATTTGGACAAATGAATGGGTAATCAGAACCCACCCCCAGTTTGGCTCCCTTATGAACAAGGACAACATATAAATATTCCAACATTTTCTTATTTTGCCAGTCTCTGGGTTATTTGTGCACAAAGTATAATGGATAAAAACTATTACAGGAATATAACATTAGATGTCTTAGGATTACATTTTGAGACCAAATTCAGTTCCTGGTTGCATAAGATTTGAAAAGAAAAGGCAATAATTTTTGTACTTATTTCCTCTAAAGTTGTTTCTGACTATGGTACATTTAAAGTTACACAATAATTCTTTTTATCTTGTTTTATACATCATTGGTTTTGAGATTCCACCAAAGAGCTATTTTAACTTAGTTGTATTTTGTTGCTTATCAGTGTGTTATTATAAATTTAGAAGCTAATAATATCACAGAACACTTTGCAACATCCTAAACAGAACAGAGTAATTCAGGATTGCATCACACTGTTTTCATAAGTATGTCCTTTGCTGCATCATACTTTCAATTGATCAAGCCAAGGAAAAACTATCCCCCGAATTCATGAAGCCCTACACAGAGTGTCGGAATAGTGTAGGAACTGCTGCATGCAATATGGCTGCCAAGCAATCCAGGATCGCACTCCCAGGACGTGCACGAGTGCTCCTACACTATTATGGCATGGACACCACTGCTTTAGGCTAATTATCTCATTTGCTGGTGAAAACCATGCAAATTAGGTCATTT
This sequence comes from Protopterus annectens, assembly GCF_019279795.1. Classification (NCBI taxonomy): domain Eukaryota; kingdom Metazoa; phylum Chordata; order Ceratodontiformes; family Protopteridae; genus Protopterus; species Protopterus annectens. Next base: position 836,849,713 of record NC_056725.1, on the reverse strand, counting down.
AGCAATCCAGGAAGCAGGCAGTTGTCCGTGCCTGAACACTGTACAAAGCAGAAATGTATTCAGCTAGTAGCTGAATACATTTCTGCAAATTAAAAAATGGAGGCATAACAGCTCGAAAGAAAGCATGTATTATAGTTAGTAGGCATGCCAATGGCCAGCTCTGTATGTCTAGTGACAAGAAAAATAATCTATTTTTTATAAAATAAAACTTTTATTTTTTTTTTGGCCGATCTCGGCCGTTTAAGAGTAGGGCAGTGGCGCGCAAGTGAGATCATGCTGAAAGTAAAAACAAATGTGAAAAAGCAATTTTCAGGGAAATCTGCATTTTGTCATTATAGTCAGTGGCATGTAGAATGAAAACAATACCAGGGAACGGTAGTTGCTAAGGGGAAAGACTGAGTGTGACTGCAGTAACTATGGAGTAAGGCAGTGGGGTATGCAAATGAGAGGAATATTACTGAATCACAAATTTCTTCTAAATGTCAGACTGCACCTAACCATGTAGGTGCTCAATACGGCCATATAAGCATGAAAAGTAAATTACATCAAAAGGGGGTGTGTCATGCTTGCTGTAAGCACATTGGAGCACTATTGCCCGGGTTTGCACTTAGCTAAGCACAGCTAAGCAAGAGGGTGTGTCTGAGGCTGTAATGTCTTACACCATGAAATGAAGAGCGTGTTTGCCAAAACCTGACATTTCTGCCAAAATCTGTTTAACTTAACTAAACAGGTTTGCGCGACACACACTGGGACTTAAACAAGCAAACAAAAAAAAAACACAAGAAATGGTAGCACTGTGTACATGTAAGCAAGGGGTTGTGTCTGAGGCTATAATGTCTTACACCATGAAATGAAGAGCGTGTTTGCTAAAAACTGGAACTTAAACAAGCAAACAAAAAAAAAAAACACAAAATGGTAGCTGTAGCAGGCTGTATAGCCTTGTTTACCTTGCATAAATGGGTGTGTGTGGAGTGCACCAGGATTTAAACCACAAAAATAAAAAAATACAGGAAATGGCAAGTGGAACAAGAAAAAAAAGTGAAATAGCAGACTAGAGGCACTCAAATACAAGTAATAGAGCTGGCAGGTGGAATGTATCATACTCAGCCAATCACACAGGCAGCATCTGCAGCACATTACAATAAACTATGCAAACACCTTTCAGTCTGTTTTTTCCCACAAACTCTACACCACCAGTGTACACAGACGGCGGAAATTTACCTGACAAAACTAACAAAATGTTAGGGGCTGCTGTTGCTCTTATATATCAGTATGTGCAAGAGGCTAAGGGTGGTGAAGAGGACAATGCTGTCAACTGCCCCATTCTTATGATGAGGAGGAGAAGAGTGTTCAGGCCCAGGGTAACCTACCAGGGGCTACAGGATCTGGAGATAGTAGAGCACTACAGGGTGGACAGCAACATACTGCAGCAAATTGTGGAGCTGTGCTGGCCTCACCTCACATCCAGAACAAACCGAGGGCAATCCATCATAGTAGATACCAAGGTATGTGTACCTCTAAGAATACTAGCATAAATGTACTTTCCAAAGACCAACTGGGGATAGCATGGGGGGTCTCACATGCATCTATGTCCAGGATACTCCACCAGTTCCTGGATGCCATGTGACCACATGCCGAGGAGCACATTAAATTTTCCAGCACCCATGAAGAGCTGGCTGGCAATATGCATCTCTTCCACCATGTAGCAGACTACCCGGAGGTACTGGGTGCCATAGACTGCATGCACATCAACATCAAAGCACCACCTGGTGACTGGGGTAGGGTCTACATAAACCACAAGGGGTTCCACTCCATCAACTGCCAGGTGATGCCCAGGGCATTATCTTGGATGTGGTGTGCTGGTTCCCCTGGAAGCTATCACTACTCCCACATCTGGCATTCCTCATAGCTGTATCAGTGGTTTTCCAGGGGGGACATCCCATATGGCCATTTAGTGGGGGATGCTGGCTACGCACTGGAGCCGGGGGTGATGACACCCATCAGAAATGCACACACCCACATAAGAATGCCATAATGAAGCACACGCACAAACCAGGATCATTATAGAGCGTGTGTTTGGGATGCTTAAGTCATGGTTCTGCTGCCTTGACATATCCAGTGGAGCCTTGCAGTACTCTCCAGCCATATGTGCCATGCTACACAATATGATCCTGTGGAAACAGGTGCATCTGGAACAAAATTGGGAAGGGCAACACAGCCCCAACCATGCCAAGGGCAACAGGCACAGAGTGACTCAGATGAGGAACCTCCTGAGCCTGCAGATGGAGATGTGCCCAGTATGCTCTGGCCTTGGCAAAGAGGCAACGCATAGCACATACACTGACAATGTAGGGCCCCGGGGACTGATCTCTCTCTCTCCCTCTCTCTCTCTCTCTGACTTGCACACACATTAAAATGGATGCCAAACATCACACCACCTATACCTGACCATGTATAGGCAGTGTATTGTGTGCATCTGACATAGTCATCCCTCAAGCACTGCCCTCACAACAGCTGCAGACACAAGGTAAACCAGTCTCTGTAACAAATTAAAATAATGGTGTGGAATTTTCTGATAGGATATCTATGGTATTGATCAAGCATGTAAGGGAATGGGGTAGCTAACTGGGATAGCAGCAGATAACTGACAGTTCTGTGGGAGAGCAGGAAGTGTATCCCCAGTACTGCTCTACCCACACCATGCAGTACCACCCTAGTGGACAAATACCACTGCAATACATGGATGGATGTGAAAGTGGGGGTCCCATACCCACCACAACCCCCACACAGCAGATCAGCTGTAGACAACCATACATAAATGCCTGGCAAAGGCCCCCACATGGCGACATCCATGAAATCCCCACCCACAAAGTTTTACTCAGTGATATCACAGCAGGTCTGGCAGTGGCAGTATGGCTTTGAAAGGTAAGAAGTCTGAAACTACAAATGTCTATGCTAGAACAATCTGACCTGTGATTGATACTGTTATGCCTGTAGTCTGAAAAATAAGGCACACCACTATGCTACATGGGACCAAAATGTTAAGCAAATATCAGCACAGTCTGTGCAGATCTGTATTGTATACAGTTGTGTCACCCCCCCATAGAAATGCAGTAACATGTTCCTAGACTTAAGCAACATCCAGCTGTCACCCAGCATGATGGTGCAATAGTAACAAAAAGCAATTGTCAGTAACACCCACAGTCAACTTATTGGTGCCATCCCAAGGGGTGTGTCCTGCCGGCAGCCTGGGAACTTATGATCATCAGAATGCACTGCCCTGCTACAGATGGCCTGCATCTGTCACACCTGGTCTTCAAGCCTCTGGCAAATGCCTATGCCTCATCCACCATGCCCTTTAGGGAGTGTCATGGGATCCACAACACCAAGAAAACACAGTCCACACAATGCAAAGAAAGGCCATGCTGACAATTGCTAGGAGCAAACCTGCCAGCCTCAGGGAGCCAGAAATCAGGACAAAGCCATGAATAATGGGGTGTGAAGTACTGCTCTAATAATGTTATAAAGTTGCTGGAATGATTTGTAGTAGCATGGAATGTCTGATGGGCACGAAGTCTGAAACTGCAGTGTCAACTGTCTGTAATATCTGACTTCAACCCTGAGTGAGTTGCAAAACACTTTTGCTGGAAAACCACACTTGCTTGCGTAACCAACAAGATATATGAGTCATGGATGTGAGCATTCTGTAATACTCAATACAGTCGACATGCAGGGCTAGGAGTTTAAACATGGGAATGTACCCACTGCAGGCAGGCCTAACCCTGGAAGATGGTGACATGTCCGCACCCACAGAACCCTGGGGAGTAACATAACCCACCCTGATCACTCATTCTATGCAACATCCTGACCCCAACATGCAGCCATCCAAGCAAAATGAGGTGGGTGATACATATATGCATGACAAACACACACCTCCAGGCTGGTCAAACAGTATGACATACACAAGACCTTCCAAGTGCAGTCAACCATTGAGGAGAACCCAGTGCAAAGTACTGGTAGCTATAGGCAAACATATCTGCCCAGGATACACCCACCCCCCCACTTAACGTATCGCCTACAAATCTATCTGGAGTCTGCCTGTCACCCTGATCCTGTCTGACTGATATTACCCAACTGTGGACTGGAAATCAAACCAGGCCATAACATAAATGCACAGAGATTCCACCATTGTAATATATCACCAAGGTGCTGGACCATTTCTACAGCACCAGCAGGCAACTGCTTGTAGGCACACCTCTGAACAGGCTGGATAGTGCAAGAATGCGTAGCATTTGGCCCATAAACCTTGTGTGTGCATCATCTATCCTGTATTCCTCTGGTAAATCACTGTGATGATCTGAGGAGGTATGTCACCGGTTACTGAAACAGCAGCGCCAAATGGCATATATGACAGATGTCTGCTAAAACCATCTCTGTAACCCTTGCAACCTATAGATTTCTGAGAGAAATTGTCAGAATCATTGTATGGCCCATTGTTCCCACATTTTGTTAGGCTATCTCCAGATATCCTGCACCAACAGGTTGACAGGTATGGCCGTAGTGCAAAACAAACTGGACTGGAGTACAACAATCCTTGGAATGGAGTCTCACATGTATTATAGAAGGACACACTGGGCATGCTCATTCACATAGAGAAATGTCAGTAGGATCTAGGAATGAACAGGCCTTCCCCACCCAGTGTACTTTCCATTGCCCCACCTTAGCAATCCTGGAGATATCTGTCACCATAGAAGTCACTTTTGTTAGGCCCAGCCCCATAAGCTCTGTGGTGCATGTGATAACTGCATAACACTGTAATGCAAATAACTAGTTAGGTAGGATAATCTCAGTCCTCACAAATATAAAAGTGTGTGTGAGTGTTCACAACTAAAAGCTTTTGGGTCCATTCAAGCTCAGTACACTTCCCCTTTCCCTACTGTAGCAGTCCTGCAGATATCAGTCATCTTAGAAGTGCCTTCCATCAGGGCTCAGACCCATAAGCTCTGTGGCGCATGTGATAACTGCATAATTTTATAGTACAAATTACTAGTTAGGCAGGAGTTCTAAACTCAGTCTTGGCAAATGTAAACGTGTGTGTGTGTGTTCACAACTAAAAACTTTTCGGTCCCTTCAAACCCAGTACATCTCCCCTTTCCTCACTGTAGCAGTCCTGGAGATATCGGTCATCTTAGAAGTGCCTTCTGTCAAGCCTCAGCCCCATCAGCTCCGTGGCGTGTGCAATAAGTGCATAACACAATAGTACAAACAACTAGTTAGGTAGGAGTTCTAATCTCAGTCCTGGCAAATGTAGAAGTGTGTGTGTGTGACAGTTGTGTGTGCAAGACTGAGGGAGTTGTGTGTTTGTTTATAGGTGAAGCAGTTGTATGCCATTCCCACCCACGACACTTCACAGTGCCCCACCTTATCAGTCTTGATTGTGTTAGTCCCTTATCAGCAACCTTGGCCAGCTGTCAGCTCTGTAAGCTCAGTAGTGCATGTGATAAATGCTTAACACTATAGTACAAATGACTAGGTTGGCATGGGTTCTACTCTTCCAGCAAATGTGCGTGTGGATATGTATGTTTGTAAGTAGTAGAAGTATTTTGATATGTTTCACATCCACTGCCCCATTTTATCAATCCTGCCAATGTCATTCCCCATATCTGCACCTTTGGCCAAATCTCAGCCCAGTAAGCTCTGTAGCGCATGTGGTAACTGTGTAACACTATGGTACAAATCACTAGTTAGGTAGGGGTTCTACTTTCACATCTGGCAAGTGTGTGTATGTGTGTCTGTTTGTAGAACAAAGTATTTTGATAGGTTAAACACCCACTGCACTACTTTATCAGTCCTGCTGATGTCATTCCCTTTACAGGTTCACAAGTGTGTAATAAGTAATAGCCCAGGAGCCTTAACAAGCCTAGCACATAGAAGGGCCCTGCCATTGTGCCACCCGATGTTATGTCCCAGTGCCTGTATCAAGTATATCCACTGCATTGATCCTTGGTTTGAACTGTCTATTACCCATCCACTCATCAAGATTTCTCTACAATGGGGTCAGCTACGTGCTCTGTATGACATGTATGGGAAGTGTATTCCAGAGCATGTGCAGTCTCTTGATGAGGGACCTGTCCCACCAGCTTGTTGTGGTGATTTTGGTACTGAGGTAGAGGTCTCTACAGTGTGTGGTGTGGATGGATTTATATGTAGCATTTCTAAACCAGATGGGTCAGATATGGCTTTGTATGTCAAGTACAGATAGCTGCTAATTAGGTGATATGACCCAGAGAATAGCTTGGGTCTGCTGAGTCTGTCTGTGTAGGATGTGTGTTTAATGCCTAGGAACCCCTTTGTGAGGTGCTTCTGTGGATTCCCCAGCTGTAGCTGGTGTCTAGTGAGGTACATGGCAAATGGGCCATAATACTTGGGGAGTGGTCTAATGAGATAATAGTAGACAGAGATCATTACCTCTGTCTTCCTGGATGCAAAATCCTTGGTAATGCAATGTGCCATATAGGAGGATTTCCTGACCACAGTGGTAATGTGGTGCTTGAAGGAGAAGTTGCTGCCAACCTGTGTCCCCAGATCTATTATAATGCTTACAATGTTCATTGGGCTCCCATTGATGTGGAACTTACTGGTAATTGAGTGTTTTACTAAAAGGGATGATTATTTGTGGTGTTAAGCTTCTGGCCATGGTTTCCATACCACTCATTGGTCTCAGTGAGGCCTTTCTGTAGGATGTCTGCATTACTTGTGGAGTTCATGATAGTTCCCAGCTTGCAGTCCTCTGTGAACTTGGTCAGCCAGAGTTCCTCTGTGTTGGGCTGGACTCTTGAGAAGTAGATGCTGGACAAGACACCATCCTGTACTGATCCCTGTGGGACCCCACTCGTGACTGCTTGCTAGTCTGACTTGGAGTTTGCCACTGTCACACTGTGTGTTCTGTGAACCAATTTGCAGACCAGCCACTGATATAGGGGTGGATGCCTAGTTTGTTGGGTTTACCAATAATCCCTGACTGAGGAATGGTATCAGAAGCCTTGGCCAGATTGAGGTAGGCTGTATGCAGTGCCTTATTGTCATACACAGCCCTGGTGACTCACTCAAAGATGTTAACCAGGTTGAGCAGGCATGATCTGCTATTCACAAAGCCAAACTGTGTGGGGTCCAGAGTTAGGAGATCACCCATATCTTGGTCAATTAGGCTCCTGATAATGCGCCCATACCTGTACATAGTAGACTTGTCAGGCTAAGGGTCCAACAATCCCCAGGGTCTGTAGATGCTACCCCTTTATGGAGAGGGATGACTGTAGCAGTGTGCCATTTTGGAAGGACAAAGCCTGAGGTGAGGCTGTGATTGACCAGGGCGCACACATGTGGTGCCAGATCTCCTTGTATGTCATGTAGAACACAGCCACGGGTATGTTGGGGTCCCATGGATGCTGTATCCTTGCCTGTGGAAAATGCAGGTCTGACCTGGCCTGCAGTAATGCTGGGTGCCTGGCATTCATCTGCCATTGTGATTGTCCCCTTGGGGGGTAAAGCTGGCATTGACTGTGTTGGCAAGACTGTGGCCAATATCTGTTGTGTAAGGATAGGAATCAGCATTGTGCAGTAACTCACAGCACTACTGGTTATTGCTGTTGAGGTTGTTGATATTGTCATCAGTGTTTTCTGCAAATCTGCCTTCATAGCTGCCTGTAGGTGATTCCATGAGGGATCCCAAGTTGTGTTTGGGGCTAATAAGGTGGTTAACCAGTCTTGGGACTCCACTATTTTCTGCAGCAGTGTCCTCCTTCTGTTGTACACTTTAATAATGGCAGGGTACCATCACAATGGCTTCCAGTGTTTTGAGGATAGTGTCTGTGTTCCGTTGGCTATGGCTATTACCATGCATCCATGTACATGTTTGTGCAGTGCATATGTGTATGATGTGACAGTCATGCAGCTATATCCCATTAGCATGGGTGCAGTGAAGTCATCCAGCCCTGATTTTATGATTGCAATGTCAGCATTGGAGAGGTTTTGCAAGGTGGTTACCTTTGTGAGGGGTGTGGGTGAGATGTTGAGCTCCTTGTTGATTACATCATGTTTGGATCTGACCAGGTAGGAATTGACAAATGTGGTCGAGCAACAGTCCCATATGTAAGTAATCAGTGCAGGTCAAGGTTGTTGCATCCTGTACTGGGGGTCAGTATGAGCCAGTCCAGGCCATTGGAACTGATGAATTCCATGAAGCGTTGGGCCAGTGTACTGGTGTTTGACTACTTTCACCAGGTTTCTCTGATTACTACCTGATAATCATGCCTATTCTAGTACCTATATTAGTGATAGGGCAATGCAACAACCAGTAGCTGTAAACATTTATGTCTGTTGTATGCACTGGCACTGATATCACACACATGTGCAACATGCACAACCTATCTTCCTGACTGCTTGAAACCCATGTTATTAGTTTTGTGCCTTCCAGCTGAACATGCACATACATACATGTGCTCAGGGGATACCTGGTATACATTTCTGTTCTATGTTAGTGTGGCACACTGTATTTACAGTCTTGCTGCTTAATCATACTTCTCAACCTGTTATAGCAGGACTTCTGGACAATGGCACACATAAATGGGTGACAAAGGGGACATCAATATTGATACTGTATTAATATAGCTGCACCATACATTAATAAGTTGATTGCACAGTTGCTCACAGACTTGCCAGTGGTTTGGCTGAAATAACACAAGTATACATGTATGTGATTTCAGATATCGGTCACAAATATGCTTATTGTCCAGCAGAACACTGTACAGTTGAATGTTATTAATTCAATATATCACATGCAATTCAATACACACGTCTGCAACAGTACTTTGCTATACACGTGCTCTGTATAGGTCTATTAAATTTACAAGACAAACATTTATCATACTCATATTCCCAGGTAACATATGAATATGGACAACATCTCATTAAATGGTCTAGCAGTGGCACAGTCACTACTGTTTGACAGACACTCCAGTGGTCATCATATGTGAGCTGTCCTTTCCCAGGTTGAGTCAGGCTCCTGAGCTGTGATCCCACCTCTCCACCTCTTAGAGCATCACATGTGGACAAATTCTAAAATGATGGGGGGAAAATAGGGACAGCTTTTAAATATTCCTGTTACAAACTTAGGACATTTGTAGAATAATACATTTTGCATTACAGTGATTTTTCTGGAGGGTGTGGAGTCTTAAACTCAAATGTTTGTCACTACATAATAACTTCAGTCCTCAGCTATTTGCCATAAAAGTACAGATTTCAGGAGGAACAGACCAAAAACTATGATGGTAAAATCTGGATATTCTGTGAAGTTCTCTACAGTTGAGAGGTATGGCTGTGATCTCTCCCACTTCAGACAGTGCCAGATGCAATGGCCATAGCAGCTGTTCATCAGGACATCAGTACAGCAAGTTTTGTTGGGACATATATTTTTTCAAAATCATAGTTTGCATTATTACAGACCAACTACTACATTCAGTTACATGCTTACATGTTTCACATACCTTTTTTATTTTGTTCTTCTCTTTTCTGTTTTTTTTGTGTTCTGTTTTCTGTTCTCTCTCTCTCTTTCTCTCTCTGACCTACGGGGATAGAACTGCTTTGAATAGGTGGCAGCATGGCTTTTGTAGGTGATGCTCATGACCACGTGATGGTCTGTGCACCAATTGGTGTTCCCCACTTGCTAATTGCATGCAGAGCAGCTGTGTAGTTCTTCCAATAGCCAGTGTCATGACAACCCACTCCAATAATTGAGTACTCCATGTGAGCATTGTCCCTTTACCTTGCCTGTAAGGAAGACATCCCTGAGCTGTGTGGGCAGCAGTGTTACAAACAGCAGGTGGGAATACCTCTTACAACAAGACTTGTGGAAACAGGTAAATTAAATGTTTTTTGAAGGTTCCAGACTTAGGGACAGACTGCCAGTATTGCTGTTATATGCTTTGAATACTGCTAGTTTTGCAGGGTTTGTGTGTACATGCTAGTTCTGCATGGATTTCAATCTGACAAAGTTATGTGTCTGCATAGCTCTCAACTGTAGTGCTGTCCACATAATGGCCAGAGGCTTGCCTGTTATGTTTGGTCTGTTCCCCAGACAAGTGTTGTCCTTGGCAGATCAGTGGAGGCTTGCCTGTTATGTTTGGTCTGTTCCCCAGACAGGTGTTGTCCTTGGCAGATCAGTGACATACTCTGGTGATTGCTATCAATCCTGTAACACCAGCAACTTTCTCAGTGTATAAGAGTGATATTTCATATAGGGCCCTGTATTTTGTCCTTTGTCCTCCACTTTATGCCAGGCTTTGTCCAGATGTCATGCAGTAAGAGGTTGATATGTATGGTCTACCATTATTTAGTGCTGTCATTTATGCTATCATCCCAGTGATGTTGTGGAATCCCACACATGTTTTGGGGTAGGGGCCATATATATGAGTGCAAAAGCTGGACAAAGTGTAACCCTGTACAGTCAAGAGATTGGTGTATTGAGAACACTCTTAGATACCTTTATAACACATTTTATGTGGGGAGCAGTATTAAATGTGTTAATAGAATGGTGTTAGTACATGTGAGAGATATTACTAATTGGAAACAGAAATGGTCTATAGCTGTACATTTTGATACATTTCACCATGGGGACAGAAGTGGGTTACAGGATACTGCTTTGTAAACAGTCTGATTGTCAGTTTGATAGAACAGTTAGAAATGAACCATTGTTAAGTAAAGGATCAAGTTACATTTTAACATTTGATACTTCTTTCCCCTAGGGGGTTGAATGAGGAGTGTAATTGAAGGCTGTTGAATTAAATATGTCATTAAGTGCTAAGTGATTCTTGTATTTAAGGCAAGTATGTTTTGTAGTGTTGTACTACTTTAAGGCTATCTGTAAGACATCAGATAAAATTACTAATTGTGTGGATTACTGGCTGGTTGATATTCAGTGTGCTGTCTTCACCCATTTCAATTATGTTGCTAAGAGATCGGTGTATGTCTGGCCATTGTGTATGGCCTATCATGATTTTGTTGCAGCATAGTGTGTACTTTTTATTTGGACTGTGTATGGGTGGGGCGGCAGATGAATGTCCCATAACACCCCAGAATTCCATCTACACTGTGTATCTAAAGTTCCCCAGTATAAGGGTATTTGGTTGTACCTTAATGTTTTCTAGTGTGTTTAGGAATGTGGAGTGGTAGTCTTAGGATATGGTGGGGGATGTATAGCAGGGTAAAACCTGGATTACAGTCTTGCCCAGTGTTGCACCAGACATATCTCTGATGCATTATTTTGGGCTACTTCTCTGGAGGTGTGAATATCCTTTATGAATATCAGGACACCACCACCTTTAGGACTTCAGTCCAAGTTTTGGGACCAAAACGTGTGGTATGGGGTATAGCCTGGTAGCAGAGGGGTGTTCTCTGGAGGCTTAAACCAGGTCTCTATTACTGCACAGATGTCAATGTTCTCCATTTTAAGGAGTGGTTCGAGAGAGTGCATTTTGAGATTTAGACCTGTGGCGTTGAGTAGCATAATCTTCAGATTATGTTTGCTTGTATCCGTTATGGTGGTAATTTTGTCTTCAGGAAATTGCATAAAAATGCACTAAGGTGATCTTTCTGTCAATATATATTAGCAGTAATAGTGTAGGTACAACAACCTTCTCAGCTTATCTACTCATGTAATTTGTGCATGTCTCTATCGTCATGCCTTTGTCCCCCCACTTTGTCTGGCTTGTTCCAGAATCATTGCACTAAAGGGTTGTGAACCTACCTCTCCACTGCCAGGCCATTTGCAGACTGTACAGGTGTTTGGCCCATACTTTGTATTTGTCTGGGAAATACTGTTATGATCCAAAGATTTATGTCAGTGAATAATAACATACATATGAATTCCCATCCGCATATCTTTCAGACAGTTCTGCTGATACACACCCTGTTGCTGTAGAACTGTTCAGTTATGACAGCAATATTCTGATTATGTCCCTATGTGCGGCCCATTTCCCACCCTTTGTGCAGTCTTTGTTTATTACTGTTGCACTAAGAGGTTGATAGGTATGGTTCTGAGGTATGGCTGCACAGCATGTTATATAATTACACACACACACACATATATATATATATATATATATATATATATATATATATACAGAGAGAGAGAGAGAGAGTAAGACGTCCGGTTCAATTCTCAGCTAGAGCATCTTCTGCATGGAGACATGCGTGAATGGGCGTACCTTCGTTGAAGGTTGTACATCAGGGCTGGTAACTCGGCACGTTAAAATCAACTACCAATCATTAGCAGACCGGAGTTCCGCTGTGGCGACCCCTAACCGGGAAAAGCCGAAAGACACAAAATATATCGAGAGAGATACACAGATATATATGTATGTATACAACACATGAATGTAACTTTCTCACTATTGTTGTATGCCTCTATTGCATGATATGTTTGAAAAAAAAGAATGATTCATACAGCTCAGATGGTGTAGTGGTATGTTCTCTGACCCTAGTGTACAGGGTCCTGGGTTCAAGCCCTGGGACTGCTGGCTTTTTCATTAATGTTAAATGAGCAGACTACATGATAAGTTTGAAAAAGTAAGATTAATTCTTACAGCTCAGAGGTGTAGTGGTATGTTCTTTGACTCTAGTGTATAGTCTCATGGGTTCAAAACTTAGGAGGGCTGATTATTTTGTTGCTGGGCAGAACAGTGGCTGATAGCAACAGAGTGATTAAAACAGTTTTAAGCAGGTTTGTGGGAAGCTAAGTGGCACTAAAACATGGTTAAACCAATAGACGCTTAAACTGTGTAGGCTGTGTGTACCTACTAATTACTGGTTATCATTCACATTTAAGCAATGTATACACTTGCTAAGCATAGCTCAGCCCTGGTAACTATTGCTCACATTCCAGTCTCATAACATAGTAGAGTAATGACATCATGTAATAAGTTTATTTAATGTCCTGTACATAACCTGCTTTTATATGATCTCATTACAGTAGCAAGGGTGTGACTGTACTGTACAGGACACTTGGGTATACATGGGTAGTATCACATTTTTATTTATTTATTATTTTTTATACATGGGTAGTATCACATGTTATATGCACTCACACTTGCATGTTACACCAGCTACAGTACACTGGTTGAAGAATATGATTCCACACATATTGTAGCATGAAATTAGTACTCTTGACACTGCTTTTCCATGTAAAATTAGATTGCCTATTGTAGTACTCCAGCCATGCACCTCTGCATGCAGAGCTGGGACTCTGAGTACTATGATATCGTGTTCTTGGTGTTTCCGCAGTATGCTTTTATGTATCTCCTATTGGATATTAATATGATATTATTATATTAACTGTAGAGTACTATGTTTTTGCCCCTGTCATTAAGGACTGCTGTAATGTAGTAATGGCATACATTTCAGTTTCAGACTTCTATCATTTAGGACATTCATCTGAATGCATAACATGTTTGCTGTTTACTTCCTGTCTGTTCTCTGTGCAGATGTCAGGTATTGCTATGCCCATACAACTATGTAGGTGCCCACAAAGTTTTGTGCTGTGGGCCTGGACACTGCTGCTAGCTCCAATAAATGGGACATCCTTCATGTGGGCCTTGGCCTTATTACTTGCCTGTGTGAGGGACATTACAGAGGTGGTGGGCTACAGATTCACAGACAGTAGGTGGGAATACTTCACAGGACAGGACATTTGGAAACAACACAACATGGGGGACATATCTCCAGAATTGTGAACAGATTCTATGTCATCATCAGTGCTGTTATACACATGGTGTGTTGATAGGTTGACAAGGTTTATATGGGCATGCATTTACTTATGTCTGACATTGATATATCTCTGGCCTACCTCTCCACTGGCATGCTATCCACTGACTGGCCACATGATTGCCTGTTATGTTTTGTCTGTTCCCCAGACAGTTGTTCTCCTTGGAAAATCAGTCGGGGACTCTGGGGACTGCAGTCAGTAAATACTAAACTCCATTGGTATTACTGCCTTCATATTCCTCATAAAGGATATGTTACAACAAACCCAGTAACATCAGAAACTGTCAAATTTCTGACATCAATATGTCCAGTCTATGCCTGTGTTTGTGCCTCTGTCCCCAAATGATGTCAGGCTTTGTCCAGATGTCATGCACTATGAGGCTCAGACGTATTTATAAGCATTATTTCTTGCCTTCATTCCTCCTACCATCCCAGTGATGTAGTAGACCCACAGACATGTTACAGGGAAGAGGCCATAGATATCAGTCCTGAGCCTGTACATTCTGAGGTGAACTGCACATTTGAGAGGTCTGTGCATGTCTGACCATTGTTGACAGACTGTCGAGATTGTGTACATGTTATTTCATCTATATATGGGGGTTAGATAAAAGTGTTATGGCTCCTTGTTATCTGACTGTGCATGCTGCTCCAGTGTCTGCTGGTCTATTGGCTGTATGCCTTTGTAGCAGCAGATTGAGACGTGTCCTGTACCGTGATCGTGATTCAGACTACACTGAGAACTGGACTACTATATGTAGGGGTAGTGTGTGACTGGAAAACTATTATGTATTTCTTCACACAACCTGTATACTCTGCTGTTCACCAGACTTACCGGTATGTGACTGTGACTGTGGTGGAATTGGCTATGGGTATGCACTTTTACACTGGTGTCTGATTCTTGGTGCTGTAACATCCCTGTAGTGCCAGACATCCCAAAGGGGGATAACAAGACATTCACTGACATTGAGTTTAAGGCCATGGCTCTGACACCAGCCATTGGTCTCAGTGAGGCCATTCTGTAGGATGTCAACATCACTTAGGTAGTTAGTAGCTCTCAACTTGTATTCATCTGCAGACATTGTCAGACAGAGTCCTTTCATGTTGGCATGGACTTCAGAGAAGTTGATACCAAACAGGAGAAGACCCAGGACCGAACCCTGTGGAACTTCACACATGACTGGTCAGCAGTCTGACTTGGTCTCAGCTACTTTCACACTGTGGGTTCTATCTGTGAGACAGTTTGCAACCCACCTACTGTTATAGGGGTTGATGCGTAGCTTAGTGAGTTTTTATCAATGAAACGTGAGTGGGGTATGTTATCAAAGGGCTTGGCCAGATTGAGGTAGGCTGTATAAACCACCTTACCTTCATCCACAGCTCTGGTGATTGACTCAAAGAAGTCAATCAAGTTGATTGAACAGGTATGATCTACCCTTCACAAAAGCAAAATATGTGGGATCCTGAGTCTGGTGATTCCCATATCCCTGTTTCTTAGGTCCATGACGATGCATTCCATAGCTATGCATGACAGCCTTGTCAGGCTAATGGGGTGATACTTCCCAGGGTATGCAGTCACTCCTGTGTAGAGAGTGATAACCGTAGCAGTGCACCAGTCAATAGGGACAAAGCCTGAGGTGAGGCTGTGATTGAACAGGGCACACATGTGAGGTGCCAGTTCACTCTGTTGTTCATGCAGAAGACAGCCAGTGATATTGCCAGGCCCAGTAGAAGCTGTATTCTTGGTCTTGGACAGTGGTGTTAAAACCCAAGCAGCAGTACTACTGGATGCCTGGCAATGTACTAGTATTGTGATTGGTCCTTTGGGGGTGGGGAGAGGGGTAAAGTTGCCACTGAATCTGTGTGCAACTATATTGGCAATATCTGTTGGCTCAGTATAGGAGGTAAAATTGTGCAGTAGCTCAGAGCACATGTTGGTCTTGCCTAGGAGATTCTTTACATAACTGTAGGAGGCCTTGTGGATGTCTTTACTGTGTGCTGCAATTCTGTTTTCACAGCTAGCTTTAGAGTATTTCATGAGGAATCTCATCTTTTTGTTGAGGCTGATAAGGGGGGGTTTCCAGTCTTGCGACTTCACTTTATTCCATATCAGTTTCCTCCTTTTGTTGTAGAGTAGTTTGGGCAGGGGACCACCAGACTGGCTTCCCTTTTCTGGAATGGAGCATCTTGTATCCATTGTGTATAGTGGAATCCATGCATTTGTGTACGTGTTTGTTCTGCATTGGTGTGTGTTTGGAGGTCATGCAACTAGTCTCCATTTGCATGGGTGTTGTGAAGTTAGCCACCTATGATCTTTGAAGGCCAAAGTTGGCTTTGGAAAGGTTTTTCATGGTAGTTACCTTTGCAGGGGGGTGGGGGGTGGGAGGGATGTGGTTTTCTAAGGTGATGACATTGTGGTCAGATCTAACCATGGCAGAGTTGACTACTGGTGTACAGCAACAGTCGCCCATGTTAGTACTGACTAGGTCAATGATGTTGCTACCTGTAGTGGGTGTAGAAATGAGCTGGTCCAGGCCATTGCAGTGATGCATTCCAGGCAACATTGGGCAAGTGCATTGTTACATGGATAGCTTTCACAGTTAATGGAGGGGTAGTTGAGGTCAATCAGTATGATAGTGTTAGGTCAGACAGTAGTATTCTCCAGGGTGCTTAGGAACATGGGGTTTGACTCTTGGGCCATGGTTGGGAACCTATAGCAGGCTATGACTTGGATTGCTGTCTTACCCTATGTTAGCTACACCTGCAGTATCTGTGATGCATTATGTTGGGCTACCAGTGTGGACGTGTGCACATCCTTTGTATAGAAGGAGTGCTTTGAGTGAGTGCCTTTTGAGATTTAGTCTTCTAGTGTTGAGCAGCATGACCCAAAGATTGAATTTGTTTGTAGCTGTTATATATTTAGGTATATCTATGTATACATATCTATGTATAAATATATATATATATATATATATATATATATATATATATATATATATATATATATATATATATACATACACATATATGTATTTATATATGTGTGTGTGTATTTATATACTTATAGTTATGTATATATGTATATATTTTACATGTATATCTCTATAGATACATTTTGTGTCTATAGTTTTCCACATATATGCATCATCATACATACATACATATATATATATATATATATATATATATATATATATATATATTTATATAAACTGACTGATTTCACTAAATCTTTTCCCTACTGTTGAATGACTCTACTGACTAATATGTTTGGAAAAGCATCAGTATTTTATAGAGCTAACGTGTTGTAGTGGTACATTGCTCTGACTATTGTGTACAGGGCCTTGGGTTCAAGACTTGTTAGGACTGATACTTTTGTTGCAAGGCAGAACAGTTGCTGCTGGAGACAGAGGGGTGAGGGCAATATTTCAAATATGTCCCTATTTTGGGCCCCTTGACCCCCATTTTGACATCCTTTGGATAGATTTGTTACAGTAAGAGGTTTGGGATATGGATCTGATGTGCAACTCCAATACATGTATATTTAAACATATATATGTAAACATATATATATTTTTATGTATGTACAAATGTGTATGGATATCTCTCTCTATATATATATATATATATATATATATATATATATATATATGTGTGTGTGTGTGTGTGTGTGTGTGTGTGTGTGTGTGTGTGTGTATATATATATATATATGTGTGTGTGTGTGTGTGTGTGTATGTGTATATATATATATATATATATATATATATATATATCTGTATATATATATATATATATATATATATATATATATATATATATATATATATATATATATATATATATATAATGTACATAGATATATCTGTATGTATTGCTTTACTTTTCTATCTATACATGTATATCTATACGTATATATTTCATATGTATATCTTTACATATGTTATGTATTTATTTGTCCATATGTACAGAATCTTTTCCCTACTGTTGAATGACTCTACTGAATGATATATTTGATAAATATCACACACATCTACAGCTCAGATGGCTTAGTGGTAGATTGCTGTGGATATGGTGTGCAGGGTCCTGGGTTCAAAACTTGCAGGGGCTGATTATTTTGTTGCTGGGCAGAACAAGGGCTGTTGGATGCAGAGTGTAGAACAAGGGCTGTTGGTTAAAGAGTGGTTAAGAGACTTTTAAGCAGCTGTAAGCGGGTTTGTGTGGGTTTGCACGGAGCTAAGCGATGCTAACTGACAGTGAACTATGCTTACACAAAGCCCTAAAATGCTTAATCTGAGTTAGCTTCGCTTAGCATCATGCAAACATGCTTACTCCCACTTACTACTGCTTACACCCACTTACCTCCATGCTAATTTCTTTAAAAGAAAAGAAAAAAAAGGGTGATAGGAAAGTGGTGAAAAAAAGGGGCATGCAGTGGGAAAATCAATATGAAAGATAGCTAGGGATGTGCAGGACGGGTGTAAGAAAGGTCTATAGCTGTCCATTTCTTCTACAGCAACAACTGTGCATATGTACAGAATTTGTAGGTAAATTTGGACACACAAACCCCTGAGAGACGGGTGGGGACAACAGTAATGTGTTGTGAAGCCAATTAGACCAGATTGCAGGCTGACCTTCTACATGTGCCAAGTGGCCCTCAGGCTATCATTGCAGATCTCCAAACTCCTTTTGGAGCTCGCTACACACCAATACCCGGACCTGGCTTCGGGTGACAGGATCCTGTCCGCTCCCACACCCAGGGGTGGGATGAGCCCTATCCGCTGAGGTGGTTCCACCCAAAGTTGGTGCTGGACCAGCAGACAAGGAGGTCCCGGGATGGGTCCCAGACATACTGGGACCCGGTGCCACAGCCAGTTGAGAGAGTACAGGCATATCTGCTGGGATCAGCTTTCCCAGATGTGCTGTGGTGTCGCAGTTTTACAACATATGTTGGTTAGTCATGAAAAAACACATTCCAGGATTAGTTATAACAGCATGCATAGGTACTCCCATTAACCGAAAACAACAGATTTGGAACAGTTGCATAGCAAACAGAACAGGTGCATATATGAAAGCACAGTGGGCATTATAACAGCATGCAAGTTACACTGATAGCAGCAGGCCACCAATGATAGTATTTGAACAGGGAACATTAATAGAAAAACATTTCAATATTTGTATAACAGTAGGATACATGTCCTAACAGTAGGTTTGGTGAAAAACATATCCATTGATTTATGTGTTTAGATTATTGGTGCAGATAAGGTGGGGAGAGAAGAGAGATTTCATTTAACAAATGTATATACTTGAAGTGCTCACAGCTTTAATGATCATTGCTGTAATCATTGCTCTACAGGTCTTGCCTCACTTTAAAACAACTTATGGCCTTGGGTTGGGCAGTGGTATGTTCATAGGTAGGTACTAGGCTATCGTCCCAAGGGCCTACGTAAGCCTAGCCAACAAGGTTCCATGGCTTACGCCACCCAAGAAAGTTATTTTCCTGTGCCACTGTCGAGCAGAGACGCAGAAGTGATCCCCGGGGTGTATTTTCTATTTCCCATCCACTCATCAAGATTTTTCTTGAATGCTAATGAAGAACTTTGCTTGACATAGATGGGTAGCTTGTTCCAGAGTATGGAAAGTCTCTGGGACAGGAATCTATCCCTCCAGCATGTCCTGTTTATTGTGGTGACAAGGTTTAGGTCCCTAGAGTGTGTAGCTCAGAGGGATTGGGATTTCTTTAGGTGTAGCATGTCCACCAGCTCTGGGTTTGACATAGCTTTATATGTTAGGCAGAGATCACCTTGGAGTAGGCGATATGCTGTGGAGTAAAGCTGGAGTTTTTTGAGGTGGTCAGTATAGGGCATTTGTTTGAGGCCAGTAATCCTCTTTGTGAGGTATTTCTGTGGCCTTTCCAGCTGCTGCAGATTTCTTGTTGAGGTACATTCCAAAAGGGGCATTGCACTGTATTGTATAATGGGTCTAATGAGTGTCGAGTAGAGAGGAACAATGACCTCTTTTTTCCTGGATGAGAACCCTTTTATGATGGTGTGCCACGTAGAAGGGCTTCCTGACTGCTGTGGCGATGTGACTATCAAAGGAGAGACTACTGTCCACCTGGGTCCCAAGGTCTCTTATCACGCATTTGGTGTTAAGTAGATTGCTGCCTAAGTGGTAGTTCGTGGGTACAGATTTTTTACCAAAGGGGATGACACTGCACTTTTTGGCATTGAGCTTGAGGCCATGGCTGTGACACCAGGCATCTGTGTCAGCGAGGCCCTTCTGTAGGATGTCTACATCATTTGGGGACTTGACTATGGCTCCTAGTTTGCAGTCATATGCGAACTTCATTAGCCGGAGGCCTTCTGTGTTAGCCTGTACTTCAGAGAAGTAGATACCAAACAGGAGAGGTTTCAGGACAGAACCCTGTGGTACTCCACTTGTCACTGCTTTGAGGTAAGATTTGGAGTCTGCAACTTTTACAGTGTGGGTTTTGTCAGTGAGCCAGTTGGCAACCCATCTTGTGACGTAGGGATTTATACCTAGTTTAGTGAGTTTAGCTATAATTCCAGAATGGGGGATGGTGTCAAAAGCCTTGGCGAGGTCAAGATAGGCTGTGTGAACCACCTTACCCTCACCCACAGCTTTGGTTTGGAGGTTACCAATGTCTTTGTTTATGAGTTCCATGATGATACGTTCCATGGCCTTGCAAACCAGGCTCGTCAGGCTAATAGGTCGATAGTTCCCAGGATCAGTGGTGGCTCCCCCTTTGAGGAGTGGGATAACTGTTTCTGTGTGCCATTCAGTGGGCACAAAGCCTGATGCGAGGCTATTATTGAACATGAGGCTTAAGTGGGGAGCCAGTTTGTTCTTCTGAAGTTCGTGTAAAACGCAGCCTGGGATGTTGTCCGGTCCCATGAATGCTGTGTTTTTGGCTTTAGAGAGTGCAGCTTATACCTGCATAGTTGTGATTACAGGGATTTTGCATTCTTCCTGTATAGATATGGGCCCTTTATGGAGTGAGAGGGGGGTAAAGTTAGCACTGAACCTATCTGCCAGGATGTTGGCAATATCAGTTGGTTCTGTAATTTTTGTGCCTTTGTGCTGTAACTCAGAGCAGATCTGGGTGTTGCCATCTAGATTCTTGACATAGCTATAGAATACTCTGTGGTTGTCCTTGGATTTAGTGGCGATTTTGTTTTCGTAGCTAGCTTTGGAGGATCTTATAAGGGATCTCAGCTTTTTACTGAGGCTGCCCAGGGAGCTCCTCCACTCATGGGATTTTCTCTCTTTTGTAACAGTTTCTTCCTTCTGTTGTACGGTTTGTTTATAGCAGGGGACCACCAGATTGGCTTGCTTTTTTTGTAGGATAGCATCTTGGTTCTGTTTGGGATAGCACAATCCATGCACTCGTGTAAGTGCTTATAGAGTGCATTTGTGTAGGATTCAGCAGTTATAACTGTATTGTCCATCTGTGTGGGTGTCATGAAGTTCACCTCTAATGTTTTAAGAAGCATGAAGTTGGCTTTGGAGAAGTTTTTTACTGTGGTTTCCTTAATGGGGGGGGGGGGGGTGTGGATATCAAGTGTGATAAGCTTATGGTCGGATCGGAACCGGTCACTCATGTTGGTAATGACTAGGTCTAGGATATTGTTGCCCCTGATGGGGATGTGGATAAGTTGATCTAGGGCATTGGAGTTTATGAATTCCAGAAGGCATTGAGCTAAGGAGTTGGTACACGAGTAGTTTTCCCAGTTAATGGTGGGGTAGTTGAACTCGCCCATTATTAGGGTGTTTGGTTGAACCCTAATATTTTCCGGTACATCAAGAAAAGAGCAGTGGGAATCCTGGGGCATGGTGGGGGATCTGTAGCAAGCTACAGTTTGGATTGCAGTTTTGCCCAGAGTTAGTTGCACTTGGATAGCCTCTTATGCATTATGCTGAGCAACTAGCCTGGAGGTGTGGATATCCTTAATGAATATGGACACACCTCTGCCTTTGGTGCTTCGGTCCAGGTTACATGGCCGAATAGTATGGTATGAGTTAAAGCCTGGTACTGCAGGGGTGCTCTCTGGAGCCTTGAACCACGTCTCAGTCACTGCACAGATATCAATGTTTGTCATTTTAAGGAGTGCCTCGAGTGAGTGCATTTTGAGATTTAGACTTCTAGCATTGAGTAGCATTACCCGCAGTTTTTGCTTGCCTGTTCCTGTTGCGGTGGTGAATTTTTTATTTGAACCTTGCCTAAAAAAGGCACTATAGGGGCAGCAAGAGCCTTAGCCAGTATCCAGAATCCCAGGGGCGACAGGTGCAGGCCATCTGTGGCAAAGCATCGTGGTCTGTCGACCATGTCATCCCAAGCAGACAGATACTGGATCCCCTTAGAATGACACCAGAAGCTTAGCCAATTGTTGAAGTCAATCATTTTGTCCTTGTACTACGGTATCATTCTGGGCGATGGCGAAATGCTACTCATGGCTAGGGTCATACCTGCCTGGGCTACAAGATCAGAGAGCTCTTCCATGTCTCTTTTCATGTAGTCCAGGGAGGTACATCTCAGGTCATTCACACCAACATGGACAATGATAGAGTCATATTTGTACTTGTTGTGGAGTGACCTGAGTGCATGGGTTATGTGGCGGATCCTGGCACCCGACAGGCAGCTGACAGTAACATTCTCCTTGTTTAGCTGATTATAGAGTCACCTCTGACTAGTGTGTTGGGTACGTTGTTTTGCCTTATTGGCTGTGGTTGAGTGGCACACTGAGTCTGTGGGCTATGTGTCATTTGGGTTGTGTTGGGGGATGGAGGTTGCTGCGTTTCTGCTTTGGAGGTCTCTGTTGCTTAGGCAGATTATTACTGAGAGCCTCTGCAAATGTTTTTGTGTTACTATGTGTGGATTTTGGTGGTGTAGATTTAGTGAGACTATGTGATGAGTGTGGTGTGGTGCAAATGTTTACCTTCTCCTCATGACTGTCAAGTTCATTCTTGGTTGGAGAGAGCTTTACCTCCAGTTTGGCTGGATAAGTGCATCTCTCACAGGTTGTAGTGTTGGGTGGTAGGAGGAGAAGGTTGTCTGTGTACATGAGACAATTTCTACATTGCCTCAAGATCCCCAGATTCATCAGACAGACAGGAGAGAACACTGGGAGCTGACCCATGGACATGCCTGAATAAAAAACTATTTCCTGTAGGTAAGTGAGGAAAGTGAGTACAAGAGCTGTTTTTCTCTAAGCAAGTGAGAAAAGTAAGTACAAAAACTGTTTTCCTCTAGGTAATGAGGAAGAATGAGTGCTATAGTAATTAGTAGCTTATTTAGTGCTTACAAGTCCTGAACAAGTGCTGAGCACGAATAACCAAATTTAAGTGCTAAAACTAAGAATCTGTATCTGCACTAGACGAGTTACAGGACAGAAACAAGTGCAAATACAGGCTTTCAAATCAGAAAGTTGAGAGGGATGGAAGAGATTGCCCAAACGGCCAATAACTACAGTTTCTGGGCCAGAACCACTCCTTATGTGGTAGACAGGTTACCTAGTGCTTACCATTCCCACTAATAAGCTAGAAGGTGTCCCTACTACACAGAAAGGCTTGGGGGGCTCAGACGCTTACATACAGTCCTGGGTACAGCAAATCTGTATCTGGAACACTAGTTACAGGAAAGGTAGGAAACAGGCTTACAGTTTTTTGTAAAAAAAAAAAGTATCAAAAACAGTAGTAAAAACAATTCACATGCAGTGCAAACTAGCACACTTGAGTATGCAGCAATATTAGACCAAACACCGTTTAAAAAATGCAATTAAATTAAAAAGGACTAAAAGCAAGTGCAGAAAGAGTTTATTAGGTAGAATGTGGTAAAGAGATGGGACTGGGGGAATGTCCCAGATCAAATCTACAGTGGGGCGGGCAACTGCAAGGGCCACCAAAGTTAAACTACAAACCAAAAATAGGGAGGGTGGGTGGATAAACAGTTTCAACAGAGATCTAAGCAACAACTAACAGTACAAACTTTAAAACCAAATAAATATACTCAGCTCTGTATAGTTGGAGATCAGTCTCTCAGAACAGTGAGACAACAGTTTCAACAGAGATCTAAGCAACAACTAACAATACAAACTTTAAAACAAAAAAAATACTCAGCTCTGTATATTTGCAGATCAGTCTCTCAGAACAGTGAGACAACAGTTTCAACAGAGATCTAAGCAACAATTAACAAACTCTATAACCAAAACAAATATACTCAGCTCTGTATATTTGCAAATAGTCTGTAAGGCAGTCTCTCAGAACACAGGTTCCAGCAATTTGAATGCAGGCTGTTACTAACAGGTCAAATTAAGTGAGCCTTGAGTTAGATAACACACAAGCTGTAAAAAACAGTTATACCAACTGAAGACACAGTAGAAAATGGGGATGAGGGTTGGGGAACAGTTTCAATAGAGATCTAAGCAACAACTAACAGTACAAGCTTTAAAACCAAATAAATATACTCAGCTCTGTATAGTTGCAGATCATTCTCTCAGAACAGTGAGACAACAGTTTCAACCGAGTTCTAAGCAACAACTAACAGTACAAACTTTAAAACCAAAAAAATAATGTTTGTACACAGTGTGTAATTACAGCCTTCTTATAGCTACTTTATAACTTTTATCTGGCGTACCTGTGTAGGAAATTTCTGTTAACATTACCTGACTGTTTCTACACATATTCACAAAATCCTGGGTGAAATTATGCATACAGCTTACTACCACTCCTGGGATTCGAACCATGTCTGCTTGTGCCAAAAATACAACAGGCTTGTGTTTCATCAGAATGAGCTATTGAAGAACTGCTGTCTCTTGTTTGACTGTTTTCTGTATAATACTCTCTTGGTTGTGCACTGAAGTTGTAATTCTTTTTTCCCCAAAAGTTTTTTTTTTATTTTTCAAATACATTTGAATGAATTCCATAGTATTTATACATAACATCTTAAATAACTATGTGCACTATTTATATTAGCCTGACACTATAACAGAGCTTAATGTATACAGTAACTTATAAGTATGTCCAATCCATTATCAGAGTGTCTGATCAATTATTGTATAGTGTAAATCAACGGTAAGTCTTTTCTCCAAGGGTTGGTGATAAATGGCTTTGGATAAATTCTTAGTTCTTTCATTTTAATTTCCAATAATGCTGTGGTCTTCAGTAGGCTGTAGAAATCTTCCAAAGTTGGTGTTGTGTTTGTATTCCATCTTCTTGTTATACACTTTCTTGAAATTGCAAGTATAGTCCATATTAGATACATGTTTGACCTATTCAAATGAGGACTATCGTTCACATTTAATAATAAAAGAGCTTTACTTAAATAAAATGATTCATTAACTAAAGCTTGTAGAAAGTTATTAATACCATTCCAAAATGGCTTAATTTTAACACAGTCAAAGAAAATGTGGTTTCAATCTGCATTGTGTGCTTGCTCAAATCTCCAACATATTCATTTTATGGAAGAACTAATTTTACTGATTCTTTCTGGGGGTAAGAATGCTCTGTGCAAGCATTTCCAATTAAAAACTTTCCAGTATTGTGTAAAGGATGTATATTTTATCGATAGTAAGATATTTGTTTTAATATCTTCAGTTAACTGTTGAGTTATATACTTCCAATATGAGGTTTTGGGTTTTGCTTTATAGTTTATCTATATTTTGTAAAATTTTGAAATACTGTTTCCCATGTTAAAGTCGTTATATGTAGGTTCATAGGTTGGTACTAGGCTATCGGCCCTAGGGCCTATACAAGCCTAGCCATAACAATTCCCTGGATATTTCTTCCTACAATATTTACTTCCCTGGAACCCTGTCTAGCAGGGTGACTGACATGATCCCCGGGGTGAATTTCCTATCTGCCATCCAATCTTCAAGGTTCCTTTTGAAGAGGGCCAAGGAGGTGCTCTGCTTGACATGTATGGGCAGTCTATTCCAGAGTATGAGGAGTCTCTGGGTCAGGAACCTATCCCTTCAGCATGTTTTGTTCATTGTGATGACAAGGTTTAGATCCCATATATGATTTCATATATGTATTTTGTAAATGTAGGTATTTCTTTAAATGAAGAATTGTTAATTATTCTACTTAAATCTTGCGTGTATGACAGAATACTCTGTAAAATTAGCCAGGCCTGTTGTGGAATTTTGTGTGTTGTTTAATTACTTGCATATCTAAAACTTTTAGTTCTTTGATACATTGGAGCCAACAAACAAATCCTTTCTGTTCCCAGGAATTAATAATTTCTATGTATATTTTATGTGGAAAGTTCTTTGTGACTATAAATGGTGTTAAAAGATCAAACCAGATTTTTAAATCTATATTTGCATTAATAATTTTCCTAAATGAGTCAGTGTAATAATTAATCATGCGAGTTTTAGTGGGTTTAATTATGTTATATTGCATACTAATGCATAATATGTGCCATGGCAAATTGTTTTTATCTGTTATTTGAATTTTTTTTGTCAACCAAATTCATTTATTGAAATTACAGTTAGTAATTCTTTCCAATTTGCAGAGTAATTTGGACTTATCCAGTCTGAGATTGTTTTAGATATTGATGCTTTTATATGTGTTTCTATATCAGGAAAGTTTAATCCTCCTGTTTCCATGGTCTGATATGATGTATTAAAGCTATTCTGTTTCTTTTGGGAATCCATAAAAATTTTACTAGCCATGAATTTATTTCTTTAAGTATATTCCTTTCTGGTAACAGTTGTATTGCCAAGGCTATATATAGGATCTTGGGCAGTAAAACAATTTTTATTGTTAATATTATTTTGTTCCATTTTTCCACAGAGATTTTAATTGTATTGATGATATTATTGTAGTTTTTTGAGACTAATTCATTATTATGTTTGCATAACTCAATTCCTAGATATTTTAAGGTAAATTCTGTTTCCCTATGATGTGATCCCCCTTAGTCTGCAGATGTTCATCGTGTTTCACTGTTGCAGTCATTACACTTGGGGTTATCCTGCTGGCAGGCTACCCGCAGTCGGCCTGAATTCCAAAGTCCTGGTCCGGCGTCGGTTGCTGTCGCCTCTTCCCTGATGTCAGTGCACCAGGGGTATAAAAGATGTAGCCAGCACCATTTTCTTCAGTCTTTCTTGCTGCACGGTGCCCGAAGCAAAAGCAGGTGCCGGTCGGCCGACTCCTAAGATTTTTTAAATTGAATTTCAGATCCGAAATCTTCAGTAAAGCTAAGTACCCCATTGGGGAAACTTTTCTCTTGCTCCAGACCGATGTCAGAAAAAGTTAACAATTGTATTTCTTGTGGGAAGCAAATACCTCATAAGGATTTTCATTCTTACTGCATTCCTTGCCTAGGCCCTGACCACGACGTTGCTAGTTGCCGGTTTTGTGCTAGATTTAACCAACGCACGATTAAGAGTCAGTACGATTTTGCTTTTCGTTATTTTGGCAGAAGGTTTAACTATATAATACCGTCGGAACAACCGACGACCGGAATTCATAAAAAACGCAAGGATATTGACAAGGACAAGCATCCGAGGTCCAAAACCGACGACAAAGCCTCTTCTAGGCCAGTCTCTGGTTTGCCAGTGCTCAGTGAGGCGCTTTCGCAGCCCCTGACTCCCGCTACCTCAGAGCCACAGACCGCCTTCGACTCCCACGTGGAGACTACTAGGCCTCTGGATACTAAAGGTATTGGCTCTTCGGAAATTAATCCCTCAGATGGGTCCAGAGCTGCTGAGCAGGCATCGGCTTCTGAGGGTGTCTTCAGACCTACACAACTTTATATAAAGCCTACTTCAGCATCCAAGACAAAGTCTAAAACAGTTTTAAAGACAAGGAAACCAGTACAGCATTCTCCAGGACAGACTTCTATGCCTAAAAAACAGATGCTCAAAATGGCCAAAGACCTAATTACTTTGATCAAGGGTTCCCATCCCTCTCCTGATAAGAGGCCTAGGCAAGACACTGAATATGATTCCTCTGATCAGGTTTCCATTTCCTCTGATTCCTCTTCAGAACAAGGATATTGTATTCCTCCCTATGAGGATTCTGATGCTGAAGATTCTATTCCTTCAGCTTCTCCTCCTGAGGACTACTCATTTGGGGAAACCGCTGCATACCATGAAGGAGCATTTCCACTGGGAGAGCCAAGATTATTCTGATTCTAAGAAAAGGCTTAGAGACTTTCTTTTACTTCCTCAGCACAGACCTCTTGCAATCCCCCGTTCTAGATATAGTAGATGATGTTTTCTCAGAGTCCGGCTTGTCTCCAGACTCTTTACCTCCTGCTCCTGTTAAGCCGGACAGATACTACAGGGTTCCAGACTCCCATAAAGTTCTTTATAAAAACCCTGCTGCTGACCCAGAAACTATCTCACAGGGTCCCAAAGGTGTCAAGGCTGCTTCTGCTAAAAACCCTGTCCCCTCGGATAGAGATTCTAGGGCTCTGGACAGATGGGGGAAAAAGTTTACACTTCTGCTACCTTGGCTGTAAGGGCTTTAAATTGTCAATTTCATATGCTCAAATATCAGCAATACTTAATGTCTTTGTTAAAACAAAAAATGTTGAAAAATTCTGAATGTTCTGAGAACAAAGATTTGCAGGATTTATTGCATGCAGCTGAACAAGTGGGAAAACATACTTTGCAATGTGGCTGTGATTCACTGGAGGTCTCGTGCAGGGCCGCTGTTACAGGTTCTGTTATTAGAAGGCATGCTTGGTTAAAGGAACATAATCTACCTGATCATGTTAAAGCAAAATTATTGGGTGCTCCTTTACAGCATGATACTTTGTTTGGTGTTAAGGCAGAAGAGGTGTTGAAGAAAATGGAGGATAAAGCTAAATCTATGCAGACAGTAAAGGATTTTTTACAGGTACAGCCACCCAGATTTAGCAGGAACTGGCCCTCTAAGAATTGGTCCTTTCCAGTGTCAGACAGACCACAAAGAGGCAGATTCGCCCTAGAGGCAGGCAACAGCCCCAGGCTCACTCATACAGGCCCAAACAATGGGGTGCTTCTACCTCCAAAAGCGGAGAAGACAAATCACAGCCTTATAGAAAGCAGTCCCAATGACTTCCCTCTGCCACTGCCAAGCACTTATTTTTTGGCAACACCCTTAGGGGGAAAGCTAGCACTTTTTTCACAAAACTGGCACAAGATCACCCAGGACAAATGGGTCTTAAATATAGTCTCTCAGGGCTTCAGGTTCCACTTTCACACCCTTCCAAAGGCGAAAGGTATGCCAGACCTTCCACACAATCAATGGGCAGAGGCACAAAAACACGTTTCATCTCTCATGGACATGGAGGCTATTCAGCCAGTGCCACAACAAGAGCAGGGACAAGGTTTTTACTCAAGACTTTTCTTAGTACCAAGAAAGGACAAAGCCTGGAGACCAGTTCTGGACCTGTC
This sequence comes from Protopterus annectens, assembly GCF_019279795.1. Taxonomy (NCBI): domain Eukaryota; kingdom Metazoa; phylum Chordata; order Ceratodontiformes; family Protopteridae; genus Protopterus; species Protopterus annectens. The sequence continues at coordinate 836,820,496 of NC_056725.1, read as the reverse complement.
TACTCTAAATACTTCTCTGGACATCCCAAAATTCAAAATGTTGACTCTACAGCAGCTTCTGCCCATGCTGGACAAGAAGGCTTGGCTTGTAACTTTGGACCTCAAAGAGGCATACCTGCATGTCCCAATCAGACAATCTTGCAGAAGATACCTCAGATTATAGCTGGCTCAATGCACTACCAATTCTCTGCACTACCCTTTGGCTTATCTACTGCGCCCAGGGTCTTCACAAAATGCCTGACACCAGTAATTGCATTTTGCAGACAAAGAGGAATTCAAATATATCCCTACGTGGACGACTGCTTTATTCAAACAAAGACCAAATATATTCTACTACAGCATCTGGCGTTTGTAAAAAGATTACTAATTTGCCTAGGGTACACAGTAAACAAAACAAAATCAAAACTAGTATCCTCTCAAGAGAATATTCCTGGGTGCAAGCTTAAATACAACAGCCCAGATGGCTTATCTCACGCCAGACAAACAAAGGCAACTGACTTCTTACTTTGAAAACATGGCAACAAAGACCCAGTTATCTGCAAGAAAAATTCTGCAAGCTCTGGGCTACATGGCATCCTGCATTCTACTAATTCCATATGCAAGACTGCATATGAGGAAACTACAATGGTACCTAAAAAGTGTTTGGTCTCAACATTGTCACAGCCTGGAAACAGTAATTACTCTCATTCCCTGCCTGCAACAGGAGTTTCGATGTTGGGCACAGGCCTGTCACCACAACAAGGGACAGCCATTCACTTTACCCACTGCCAGGCAGACACTAACAACAGATGCATCAGATTATGCCTGGGGGGTGTACATGGCAGGAAAATGTATTCAGAGCACATGGCCCACAAGCCAAATGCATCTTCATATCAATCAAAAAGAGATGCTAACTGTAGAAAATGCCCTGACAGCCTTCAAGGACCTACTTCATCCAGGACAACTGTTGATAAAGACGGTCAATACTACAGTCATGTGGTACATAAACATGCAAGGGGGCACACATTCCTACCCTCTCTGCAGGCAAGCCATGACTTTGTGGAACACAGCAGTGACTTATCAAGTACATCTGCAAGCACAATTCCTGCCACGAAAGACAAACACTTTGGCAGACGAACTAAGCAGAAACCTCATGGATCCTCACGAGTGGAAACTGGATCCACAAATCTTCAACATAACAGGAAAATGGGGATGCCCAGACATAGATCTATTCGCTTCCCCTCACAACTGCCAGCTACAGAGATTCTGCACTCGGACTTATCACAAGCAAGCATGGAAAGTGGACGCCCTTTCATTCAGCTGGAAAGCCCTTACAGTATATGCCTTCCATCCTCTGCCTCTACTCTCCAAGGTACTCCTAAAGGTCAGCAAGAGAAGCCAAAAATGATACTGATTGCCCCAGACTGGCCACGCCAGCACTGGTACCCAATCCTAAAGAGCTTGTCTCAAGGCCCAGCCTGGACATTAACTCTAATTCCTCATTTGCTGACCCAACAGAACAATCAAATCCTACACAGCCAACTCAGAACCCTAAATCTGGCTGCATGGCGGATAATGTAACCATTCAGAACACACCTCTCTCGAAAGCAGTTATGGATGTTATTTTGGAGGCCAGGAGGCCCAGCACCAGAAAATCTTATGCAGAAAAATGGAAGAGATTCTGTGCTTGGAACCAAGCCCAGGGAATTGACACGCTTGTACCAAATATGCCTCAGATTTTGCAATACCTAACTGAGATGCTGGACAAAAGCCTATCCTTCTCATCAATTAAGATTCATGCCTCTGCCATTTCAGCTCATTACAATATGGACCCACCTATTTTTTTCTCATCCACTGCTTAGACAGTTTCTCAGAGGGGCCAAAAACATAAGACCCCCAAGGAGAGCTCTGATACCTGCATGGGACCTCAATTTTGTCTTGGAAAATCTCACACTGCCTCCTTTTGAGCCATCCAATACAGCGGAGATAAAATACTTATCATGGAAAACAGCTCTTCTCCTAGCAATGACTTCAGCAAGAAGAGTCTCAGAGTTACAGGCACTAATGCTGTGGAACCTTTTATTATTTTCCATCAGGACAGGGTTTCTCTAAGGACAAACCCAACATTTATGCCTAAGGTAGTGTCCAGTGTGGCTCTTAACCAAACCATACATTTGCCTGCCTTTTATCCAAACCCACAGAATAAGGGGGAGAGACTTCTGCATTCTTTGGACATACACAGACAGCTACACTTTTACTTGGACAAAACTAAAGCTTTCAGAAAGACTGAGCAACTCTTAGTGGCATATGCTGCAAGATCGCAAGGAAAAACTATTTCAAAGCAGACTATTTCAAAATGGATAGGCCACTACATTCGTTTCTGCTATTCACAACATGGCAAATCAGTGCCCAAGGGCATTAGGCCACATTCTACCAGAGCAGCAGCCACTTCAGCAGCCTTCCTCAGAGGAGTACCAACCAAGGACATTTTGGAGGCTGCAACCTGGACCTCAGAGCACACTTTTACAAAGCACTACCATTTACCTCTTTACTCTAAATCCAGAGCAGGCTTTGCCACTGCAGTTCTGCAGGGCCTCATAGCCACTCCTAATTCTATTTAAGCCCAGCCACCCAACCTCAGCTTTGGGATTCAGCCTAAGTGTAATGACTGCAACAGTGAAACACGATGAACATAGTACAGTCGTGTACCTACCATAAATGTAGATGTTCGAGTGTATTCACTGTTGCAGTCCAGGTTATCCTCCCACCATCCCCCTTTTTTCTTTGCTGGGACTTATCTGTACCTCTCTATTCTATACAACCTATGTGGTATATTTGCTTGTAGATGAAGGTTATGTGCATGCTTTTTTATGATCATAATATTTTCAGCCTACCCTTTTGGGGGCACCTGACATCTGGGGCAAGAAAAACTGAAGATAATGGCGTCGGCTGCATCTTTTATACCCTTGGTGCACTGACGTCAGGGAAGAGGCGACAGCAACTGACGCCGGACCAGGACTTTGGAATTCAGGCCGACTGCAGGTAGCCTGCCAGCAGGATAACCCCAAGTGTAATAACTGCAACAGTGAATACACTCAAACATCTACATTTATGGTAGGTGCACAACTGTACTTTCTTTTTATTTAAAAATAAAAAAAATGATTTTGATTTACTGAAATGGAGTCCTGAAGTCATGTGAAATTTGTCAATTAATATATCTAATTCTTCTAATGTCTCTTTTGTATTAAATAATGTTAGTAATATGTCATCAGCAAATAGCATTACTTTAGAACTGTATTGTTCATAAACATCTATTCCTTTGATTTTTATATTGTTACGAATTGAATCTGCCAATATTTCAATAGCCAGATCAAATAGAATCGGTGACATGGGACATCCGTGTTTAGTGCCTTTTGTTATATGTATAGAGTCAGAGGTTAAAGGACCTAACTTGATATACGTTAAATTATTTGTATATATTCTTTAGGAGATGAACAAATAGCTTTAGGATTTTGAATAAATAGTCTCAGTTTAGGGAATCAAAGGCTTTCTCTATATCTAAGCTAATTATGAGTGTTTATTTTCTTTATTAACATAATTTATAAGAGAAATTATCCTTTTAATATTGTCATGTGTGTGTCTATGATATATACATTCCAGTTTGATCATTATTTATTGTTTTGGATAGTGGTATTTTCATTCTGTTAGTTAATATTGTCATAAATATCTTATAGTCATTATTTAATAATGATATAGGTCTATATGAGGTACAGTGGTTTGGGGATTTGTTTTCCTTTAGGATTGGTGTAATTAAGGAATATCTCTAAGAGGGTGGTATTAAAGCTTGTGACTGAATTTCTAATAGAGTTTTATGGAAGAGGGATAGTATCTTTGAAGGAAAAAGATTATATATTTCCATAATTATGCCATCTATACCTGGAGCTTTATTATTTTATTGTATCTTTAGTTTCTTTGTAGGATATGGGTGCTTGCAGATCTAGTTTTAATTTTTCTGGTATTTTTTATATTAGAACATTTTTATCTAGATTTAATTTATCGATATGTATATTTTCTTTTTGGAAATGTTCCATATAGTGATTTCTATAGGCATCAAGAATGTTACCTATATCCGAGACATTTTTCCCTTTCTTTTCATGGAAGATACTTTTAATATTATTAGCTTTTGACTGTATTTTGATTCTTGTGGATAAATTATGTAGATATTTGGGAGAAGTGGCCAAGGTATTAATTTTTAGTTTTTCTAAAGCCAAACTAGTTTTATGTGTTAGAATTTCATTGTTTTTATTGTTTAGTACTTCTGCTTTCTTTTTCATCTCCAAATGATTGTGATTTTTTTCAGCTTTTACTGACAAAAGTTTGGATTGTAGATCTAATAATTCAGAATGCATTCTCTGACTTTTTATACCAAGTTAGGGTTTTACCATATATGTAAGCTTTTAATGAGTCCCATATCATTATTTTATTTATCTCGATGGTGGAATTAATATCTAAGAAGAACTGTAATTCCGATAATAGCCAGAATTTGAACTCTTTAATTTTAGTTCTATATGCTAGAATTTTGGAGTTAAAGATTAATGGTTTGTACCCATTTTGAAGTTTTAGTATCAATGAATTGTGGTCTGAAAAAGGGCAGGGAGTTATTGAGAAATTAATGATTTATAGTGTAGTTCATGGGCAGCAAATATTTTATCTATTCTAGTTTGGGTACCAAATCTGTGATCTTGATGGGAAAACAACAACGATTTATATTCTTTAAATTTGAAAGTATCTACCAGATGAAATTATTCTAGCCACTTGTTTAAAGCTTTTGATACAGCAGATGTATGCAGCAGTCTTTTATTTGTAGTTTCAGAAATATAAAATATACAGTTAAAATCTCCTCCTAATAATAAGTTGTCTTTATAATTATTAGAAATGAAATCCAAGTGTTTTTTTTTAACAGTTCATGTACCAATGCCTGGGAATCAGTATAGATTGGCTAGGGTCCATATTCTGTTATATTTAACTATTACTAATGCCATAAGGCCTTCTTTATCTTCATACTTATAAATGATTTCTGGGTTAATCACATTTGTTTTCCATAAAATTGTTACCCCTTTTGTCTTTGCCTTATAAGTGGATATGCCAATATCATATATTCCTTAGGATTCCGTTTGTAATTGTCATTTGTTTTGAAATGAGTTTTTTGAAGGAATATAATTTGTGCTTTGTTCAGTTTTAAATATTTCAGTAGATTTGATCTCTCGCTAGGATTGTTTAAGCTATTGGCATTTAAAGATAATAAAGTTAAATCCATCTTAGGTTATTTAGACTATGTCTTTTTTTGTTTTATTGTGACTATTAAACATTTTCCTCTAATAACTATAAAGTATATGTTTGAGCTTTTAAAGAAAATTATCAGTTTTATACTGTGAGTGTTTACCAATAAAGTAATGTTTTGGTCAGGCATACTAAAAATGTTTTAGTGATATAAATTTAAATTAATAAATGTTAACAAAACTAAGATCCGCACTAGCCATGGAATGAAAATCATTCCTAATCTGATGGATAAAATTCCATCAGGTTGTGACTCATACCTTGACAATCCAGAACATCTGAGCTCCGTAAACTGAATTATCATATGGAGAATATTTGTAATAGGAATAAACAGTATTTATGTTATTTTGAACATATATAGTACTATTGTAGATTAGACAGAATTCTAATACAATATAAATGTCTACTTATTGTATAAGCAATTAATATTTACTGAAAGATAGATGCCAAGCAATTCAATAATAGTAAAGTAGGATGTATCATATATAAAACCTCAGTAAAAGATTATAGCACACAATTAATATGAAGTCTTAAAAAAAACTTATTACTTAATATAAATAGATGGTAATAATATTTATACCTAATGTGTATAATACAATGTATTTTACTGGATATATCAGAAGTTATATTTCAATGTTTGCCAGCATTTAAGTAATCAGTTTGTTGCTAACTTACTTAAAGCGTCAAGTTTGTTTTATGTGAACATTGATGAAAGTTAGTGAATCTTAATTATCAGTGCATCCCTCTTCCCCCCATTTCCTACACATAAGGATTTTCATATCTGTTATTTCTTATTATAAAATGAGTGAAATTATAGGTTAAAAATAACAAATTCACTTATTGTGATTAATGATTACAAGTTCCCTTTCCATATTCATAAATTCCCATTTTATGGCATATACTGAAAGTTTTTAGATTTAAATGGCAGACTTCTTTTTTGTATAATCAGCAAAGGTTAAACTGAGTGATTTTTGTCAATTTAATACTGTTTGTTCAGAATGTGATTGTTACATTCTGTGACATTCCAAGTTTAGGCTTCTATTGTTTCCCTTGAACAACTTTGTCAGTTTGATGTCATATATAAAACAGTTAGCTTGGTAACAGCTTAAGTATTATGTATGGTCAAGATGGGTTACAAAACCACAATTCATGTTAAAGCAATTGTATGACTTGTTATGCACATTTACTTATATGAGAAAATCATCATGCTTCCCCTTGATGTTCAATATAGTGTATGTCATTTATGACAAGTTAAAACAGTAGTGGTATTATACACAAGCCCATGTTATTAAACTGACTGTTTATTGCCAATTTAATACTATTTGTTCAGAATATGATTGTTACATGCTGTGACATTTCAGGTTCATGCTTCTATTGTTTCTCTTGCGCAACTTTGTTAGTTTATCATGTATAAAACATTAGTTACCTTGGTAAATGCAGAAGTATTATGTATGATCAATATAGGTTACAAAAACTACAATTCAAGTTAAAGCAATTACATGACTTGTTATGCATATTTACTTATATAAGAAAATCATCATGCTTCCCATTAGTATTCAATGTAGTGTATGTCTTTTATGACAAGTTAAGAGAGTAGTGTTGTTATATGCAAGCCCATGTTATTAAATCATGTCTTTAATATCTAAATTCATCAGACTGTGTCATCTTATATGACGATTATATATTTTATGTCTAGATTTACTAAAAATCAAACATTACATAACTATTGTGTTTTTTTTTTTACTGTTGCTTAGTTATTTGAGAGACCACAAGCTGTAATGCTTATTCTTATTATTAGCTCCTTGCAAGTATGCTTATACAGTCCATAGACTTTAAATTATGAGACTCTTCTAGTTTCTTATTTGTTATAAGTATATTTCCATCCTTACATACACACATATCAGTACTTCAAGCACGGGCAACAATGCCTATCCAGTTTTGCCAGAATACCATTCACTGCTAGTTCATGTGGTGTGTTTCCAGGCTGTTCTTAAAATATCCAAACCAATATTTGTCCTGTTCCATTTTACCAGCCTGTTCCATGTAGTGGCCACTCTGCCAGTGAACCTGTCAACACACCTTCCATTCCCATGGATATTTCCACGAAGGAAATCTGATGACTCTCTAGCACTTACTGGCAACCCCAAACACCCCTAGAATCAGCTATCCCCATATGCCAACACATCCGAGTAACCTTACCTCCCAGACCACTGCAAAGGGTACTGCACAAGACAGAGTGGTCTTAGTCTTTCACAATAACTCAGACTTCCACTCTTATGTAAATCCTTAATGTGTTTGGATCAAAATATATTTTAAATATAAACTGCACTTATTATTATTTTTAATCAAGAATCAACTTAATGAGCTAAACAAGGTGTTGGGAGACCATCAATATGTATACATGTGGTTTAAAACAGCCCCTTTATTATATATATATTTTTTTCTTAAACCAAAAACTTGATTGCCAAGATTGCCAAGAATCATCTTGGAGGCTCCTCAGAGCCATTAAGCATTATTGTCACGCTGTCTCCGTTACCATAGCAACCTGAGAGCATCTGTTTCTGTTCGTGTGTCTGTGTACTGCATACCAGAGGCTCACGATGCACCAGAAGCAAAGCTTCACTTCACTGAAGCTTCAAGCCTAAATTCCCTCCCTTTCAGTAAGGCAGCAACCAGGAAAAGAATGGAGAGCAAACAAATAAAAAAAAAAAAAAAAAACTTCCATCAGGCCGCCAAAACAAGAGATAACCCATTCTTCCAGCCTTACCACCTCTCACTCAGCAGATGTATATCACAGTTTTATCCACCCCTTTCCTCTGGATTCTGGCTAAAACACCAAATTTCTCTTCCTAATACACAAGCATCAGTAAACCTTGATCACAAGCTGCAACCCACAGCTTCCGGGAGATGAAAACAACAACGTACAACAGCTGCCAGGCACAACTGCATCCACACACACCATGTCAGGCTTAATTAAACAGCTCTTGTAGCTGTGATACCTGCCATAATTGATATTAACTATATTTAGACAGAATAATGATGACATTTGTACTAAGAGCTTGCTACTGTTATTTAACCAGGATATACATGACATTTCTAAATCATACTTTAACTGAAGAAGGCATCACTCTCCATGACAGCATTTTTTTTTCAAAACACTCTACTGTTACTGCTATTATATATGATGTTGATTTGTTACATTTGAGTCTGAACTTTGATGAATGGTACCTTGTTGAATTAGTTAATTAATTACTTAAATTATTATAAGTAAAATCAATGAAAAATTAACAAGATAAGTATTCACTGAGTTCAAGTAGGGGAACAGAAACGTCTATGTTTGTATTATATGTTGCTTTGTTTGGCTTATATGTAATGTAAATAGTAACCCATCTTGACCTACCTTTGTTTATGAAGAATTATTGTACTCTTTGAACAATGGGGCGGCCGTGGTGGTGCAGTGGTTAGCGTTGCTGCCTCAAAGCAACAGGTTCTCTGATTCGATCCTCACTTGGGGTGCCTTCTGTGCAGAGTCTGCATGTCCTCCCTGTGGTCGCGTGGGTTTCCTCCAGGTGCTCCGGTTTCCTCCCACATCCCAAAGACATGCTGTAGGTGGATTGGACAGTCTAAATCGGTCCTAGGTGTGAGCATCTGCATGTATCTGCCTTCTGTGGAAGGTTGGGCACCATGTTGGCAACTCGACACTGCAAAACTCCACTGTCAATCATGATCGGATAGGTGATCCACTGTGGCGACCCCTAACTGGGAAAAGCCAAAAGTAGAAGAAGAAGCTTGGACTCTCTGAACATTCTGAATAAATCATTACTGTATCTCAGTTGTTTAAGAAACCCTCCTTTTTTTAAATAAAAACAGATGACAAGTGATGTACCATATCAGTTGATACTTTGAGAGCTGTAGTTGTAAGAGTAATTTTTTTGGGACTACTATCTTGTTATCAGGTTTTTGTTCCTTCTTTCTAGCATCAGTCCAATGATTTGTTTCTTTTATTCTTTTAAGAGTAGGGGCCATCCATTCCATTTCTTCTGGGATAAACACTATGTTGTTGTTTTTGATGAATATAGTAGCTTCTTATAAGTCATTAAAGGTTCTCTTCTCATTGGCAAAAAGTATTTTTATCTTGGCTGGAAAGGCCAGTTGTGCTTTAATGTTGTTTTGTTTGAACAGTTTTATTATTGGTCAGACATTTTTCCTTTGTTCTAGTATTCTGGAAGAATAATCATTGTCAAACCTTGTATTTTAAGGGTGATTTTCTCCAAGCATATTTTAATATTAGTTCCTTGTCTAGAAATGAAAGAAATTTTATTAACCATGGATCTAGGTGGAATACTTGTTGAGTTAGAAGCAGGTTTCCTCGGTGCTCTATGCGCCCTTTCAATTCCAAATGAAAGTCCCTCTTTCAAGTCTAAAAGTTCAGGAATCCAGGTTAAGAATGAAATAATGTCTTCTCCTTCAGTGTTTTCAGGCAGACTAAAGATCCTTATGCTGTTTCTCCTTTCCCTGTTTTCTAAGTCATCTATTTTGTTAAGCAGCCATTTATTCTGTTTAAGCAGAAATTCTTTTTGGAATTCTTCCTCTTTGAGTCTCCCTTGAATGTCATTTAGCAAAGTCTCTATATTTGTTATTTTTGTATGGTGTTGCTGTAATAGTTTCTTAAGAGTATCAGTCTGTTTTTAACTATTTAATTTGAGGTTTTCTAAGTCATTTTAAAGCCATCCATCTTCAAAGATAGTTCCTGTAATGCAGATGTAAATTGCAGTTCTTTTCAAAGCAGCATCTGGAAGAGAATTCCTTGAGTTGTTCATATTCAGTGACTCAATATATCTCCAACTTACTTGACAGGAAAATTTTTGTCTGTCTCTACCAAAATTTATATTTATGTAGTTTGGTAGTTTATCTATAGATTTCTGATGTTTTAAACTTGAAAATAATACAATTTTCCTATATTATTATACTAGTTTATGGAGCTCTCAGAATCCACTGCTCTCAGTTGGCCCATCTAGGTTCCGCCCCCCTCCCCTGAAGTTGTAATTCTGACATTCATGCTTGTATGCATGTAGAAAACACTTGCTAACACAATCAGATCGTGGTGCATGCAATATTTCATATAGTTAATCTCCTGTTTTATAACTCCACAATCTTTGTCAGATGAGCCTTGATTGTTTAATGCTTTTAGAGCTATAGTTGACATGCATAAACTGTACACATTTCTTTCATACAATACCAAAGTAAACACAGCCAGTCTGGGGTTTTGACTTTTATAAACAAGTACTTAAAATGTTATTGATATATGACCTGTATTTCAGTATTACTCTCCTATGAGCTTGGTTATTCAGTACAGACCATACCCATTTTTAAATACTGCAAGGTGAAATAATACTCAGTTTTATTTATTTGCCCTGAATACTACAAGCTAGATTGTTACTCACCAGCCTCACGACGCAGCCTTAACAACCTGCTGGCATGGGCATCCAAGTTGGCATCCCTCTTATCTGCAGAAAAACATTAATGAATACCTATCCATCACATACACAGGCTGAACTTTGAAAAACAGTTATTGTGACTGCTGCTTACACGTGCCTGGAGCATTCCCCGCCTGGGCATCTTAGACCCACTGGTCCAAGAGCTCCCTCTTTCTCCACTTCAAGTTGACAAAGTGTGCTGGACCTGCTCACCAGTCCGAGGGATGCCAGTGGCACTGGTGCGGTTGCAGGTGAGACATTCCCAGGCCTCCACTTTGTATTGGGAGCCCTGGTATTGGTCCTGCAGTAGTCTCATGCCATGGTTTTCTACAGTGAGTCTGACCATGACCCTGGACTCCTGAATGCCCCAGCTCTGCACCCAAAAGTGCACACCTTCACCGACACCAGCCATAGTGCCTACAGTGGGGAGCTACAACTGGTTATGAGCTGTATTCCCACCTGCGAGGTTTAAATAGAGCTGATTTCTTGCCCTTTGCCATGATTGGACAGTTTTGAATATGTTGCACTAAGCTAAGCACCGGGCAAACCCGCTTAGCATAGGTAAGCATTGCTTAAAGGAGTATATGGTAAACCCTGCTTACTTGTGCACAATTCCTCTTAGCTACGCTAATTCTTGCTAAGCATATGTATTTCAGCAATGCTTACTCCAGATAAGCACAGCTGAGCTCATTTTAGCATTGCTCAGCTGTTATTTTATGGACTATCATTAGTATTATTACTTATTATGATTATTGTTATCATTATTATTATTATTATTCTCATTTTATGTACTTCCATTACATTACATTCTTTTGTGGTATACTGTCTGGGATACTTGTATTTATGTGGAGGTTTCACATCTGGACTACACTGACACCTTACATTTGGACCTGCTACACTACCGTGAGCAACAAATATGTAATATTCACTACCTATTTATAAAAAAATATATATTTTAGCCATGTTTCACTTATGAAAATGAATGGACTGCTTTGGGGCTCAAACCATAACGGCATGTTAAGCAAATGCTCTAACCACTACGCTATTCCATGTTTTACTGTTCTGGTTGTATGTTTCTGTTTAACTCCTTTAGATGTTTAAACTCTGCTATGCATAGATGTGCAATGTGCACACCCGCTCATCTATGCTTAAACTTCATTGAGAACAGAAAAAAAATATTTACCTTTGTGTTCTATTTTTGTTTTACTTTAGGGGTATACACATTGCTTTCTGCCTGTTAGGGCAGGACATCTGGACAAAGCCTGACATGATGGGGGTAGAAATAGGGAGAGATTTTAAATATTGCTCTGGCCAACTTAGAAAGTTGATAGATAACATGCTTTGCATTGCCATGACTTTTCTGAAGGGTACAATGTCTGAAACTGCATTGTCTGTCATTATTTTCTGATTTCATTCTTTAATGATTTTCCACTATTTTGCCAGTCAACCATCTCATTATGTGGAGTGGACCACACTTATGAGACTTAACATCTGACATTCTGTGAATATCTGTATGGTTGAGGGGTATGTGTGTGCATTTGCCCACATTTCCGGCTTCTGCAGCATGCAGAAGTGCCATACATCTTCAGCAGTACAGGGGGTTGTCTCAGAAGCTGTGACACACCCCCTGTATTGTTTCCTCTTGCCATTTTCATTGTCAGTGTCCGCAGACACTGACGATGTTATTTTCTACATGTCAGTGCCCGTGGACACTGATTACTGGCATAATGCTAGAGCTATATTGTGCCAGTATGGCTTAGAAAGTGCTGTACGGCACTTTCTAAGTGCAGGGGGCATGTTTAGTGGCCGTGCACTGCTCGGACATGCCCCCTGCACTCGTACACGGATCATGTCTGTGTAGAGAGTACAGCAGCATGACTTCATGTATATGCAAGGCGTGCTGCTTGGACAAAGAACACTCCGTGCAAGAGTAGCTTATTCTTGCACGGAGTCTTCATGAATCCTGGGGGCATCTATGACTGAGTTGATTTCAATCCTAGGTTAAAGTAATGATATAACCATGAAAGAGGAGCAGAAAGATCATCCTAGGTTTGTCAGTCTGATTTGTACGATACTGCCATCCCCATTAGGATTTCACACAGTTTGTTCAAAATTATCTGATTTGCACAAAGTGTAGGTATATTATAGTGTCAGATACTTCACACAGTCAGTGTTTAGGTAGTTCAGCTTCCACATAAAGATTGTAGCTTTATTGAGTTTTACATATTGGAGTTTAGTTAGGAAGTTCACATTCTCAACACTGGAAACAGTATGTGGTAGATTCCACTGAGAAGGTTGAACAAAATGCTTACTTTTTCAGGATGTGGAAATTATTTTAAACATCCAAGCAGTACATACACAGATAACAGTCTAAACTGAAGCTAGAATTGTATTGTCATTGCCAGAAAACAAAACAAAACTATTGCCTAAAAAGTGAAAAACACACTGCTTTAGAAGTCATCTTCATGAGATGCTGCAGTAAGTCAAGAGGAAGTGATTGCAGATTTAACAATTCCCTTACCCCCTTAGGAAACAAAATATAGGTTAATGGTTTACACATATTGTATAGTCAGTATGCTATGTTCCTTCATCGAATGCTGAGCAAAGCGTAATGATGAAAGTACCTTTCCAGGCAGTGCAGTGTAGCAGTTTTTTTTTTTGGTTTATAGCTTACCATTGGATATTCTGAGCTGTATGAGTCTGAATCTGTTTTTATATTGTACTGATTTATGTGTGAAACCTTTTGTTTATGAAACAGGGTTTATTGATTTAATAGCCTCAAAGAATAATTATCTGTGGCACAAATTATCTGAACTGTGTTATACTTTGTGTCACCAGTTGTAAATTCAGAATAGAACATGGTTAGAAAGAGTGCATTACTGTGTACCACTATTTTAATTATTTTTTTTTACTGTCAGCAAAGGATTGAGAATTTCCCTTATTCTTCCATCAAAATAATGCCCCCCCCCCCCCCGAGTGCCAGTTTCCATGCAAAACAACTGAAAAAAGTTTCAGAGAGTCAACCATCTGTATGGAATTAAATTTTAGAGCAAGTTTTGCAAATTGTTTTTTCCAGGAAGACGTCTTTTTTTATATGAGTAATTTCAGCATTTGATATATATGGTCTCAGTGGTGCAGCAGTTAGCATTGTCACATCACAGCAAGAGGTTCTCTGGTTTGATTCTTGGCTAGAGTGCCTTCTGTGTGGGGTCTGCATGTCCTTCTTGTGGTCAAGCCAGTTTTAAAGACATGCAGGTAGGTGTGTGCGTGTACCTTCTGGGAAAGTTAGGTACTGGGCTGGCAACTTGACACTGTAAAAACCCCACTGCCAATCAGTCTGCAGACTGGTGATCTGCTGTGGCAACCCGAAATGGGAGAAGCCGAAAGACATTGCTTTACAATACCCCCTGCTGGATACAAAACAAGAAGTGAACTGCATTGATTTTTGGATTTCCTTCATTTAAGGTTTGGATATTTACATTACTTTTTGATTTTGGTCTTATTATATTACAGCTTATCGTATTTTAATTTTTATTTCTTGAAGTCTTAAAAGTTTTTGGCTAGGGTCAGTTAGCAAACATTTCTTTTGCATTCATTGATCGAAACAGGAATTAGATCTTGCTGATTTGTAGGGAGGGAGCCGAGAAGTAAAGTTTTCTTATTTAAGGTATTCACCTACTTTCCTCTTCAGCTACAAGAGAACTGTCTTTAAATTGCTGTTTGACTACATTGATTTTTGGATTTTCTACAGTTGTTCGGATATTTCCATTACTTTTTTTATTTTGGTCTTACTATATTACAGTTTGTTGTTTTTAAATTTTGTTTTACTGCAAAGAGTTTTTTCTTCACGTCTCAAAAGTTGCTTATAGGTGATGAATACTAGGTTAACTGCCATCAAGGGTGATTTTAAGTCTAGCCAATAACCTGTGGTTAGAATCAAACCCTACACCGCCTTAATCATTATTCCAAACCCACTAGGGTCAGTTAGGAAACATTCCTTTTGTATTCATTGATTGAATAAAAATTAGATCTTGCTAATTAGTGGGAGGAGCTGAGAAACTGTTTACTTATTTTAGGTATTCACCTACATTCCTCTTCAGTTACAAGAGCACTGAGTTTAAAACTGCTGTTTGACCACTTTGATTTTTGGAATTTCTATATTTAAGGTTTGGATATTCCCATTACTTTTAGAACTTTGTATTATTATGTTACAGTTTGCCGTATTTTAAACTTTGTTTTACTGCGAGTTTTTTTCTTGAAAATTTAAAAGTTGTTGGCTAAGGTCAGTTAGCAAACATCACTTTTGCATTCATTGACTGAATAGGAATTAGATTGAGCTATTGGTGGGAGAAGCTGAGAAATATATTTCTTATTTAAGGTATTCATCTACATTCTGTAGAACAGTGATTCTTTGTACCTTGACAGCTACTGTAGTTTAAGAAAGAACGTGGGGGAGGGTGGTGTTAAGCAAGTTCAGTTAGGTGCAAGTCATGAATGCGTATGCAGGTGGATTCATGTTGGCTGTACAACAAATTACTGATAACTTGCAGTCTCTGTCTCCACTGATCATTTTACATGGTGTCAGAAGTGGAATGCCAACTAAATATTGTCTGAGTGTAACAAACGACTTAAGTGCAAAAGGTAAATGAGTATACTTTGACGGCATGGCAGATGTATTTTGCAGACCCAAACTACTGTGTTTGGTGGCAGTGTCACGGAGAACTGGCGTGTGTTTGCACAGGAATATGATATTTTCACAGAGGCTGCACATTCAGACAAAAACGTACACACACAAGCATTTAAAGTTCTCAATTTGGCAGGTTCGGTTGCTATTGAGCATGAACATTCTTTTGTATATGCACATGCTGTTTATACAGGAGAGGGAGAAAACTGCCATGTCATTTCTCAGGCTGAGACCTGAGAAGATCCAGAATGTTTAAAGCATAAATTTCAAGAACTGTGCAACCCGCAAATGAATTTAATGATGGAGAGACATAAATTCAATATGAGAAATCAAAAACCTGGTGAAGGTGTGGAAGCATATGTAAGAAATGAGGCAAAGACATATAGATTTGTGGATCTACAAGACAATTTAATAAAAGACTGCCTTGTATGTGACATTAATAATGACATGGTAAGAAAAATTATACTATGTAATAGTGAATTAACATTGAGCAAAGCTATCGAAATTTGCCAGATACAAGAACTCTCAGAAAAACATACTAGTATGCTTGCAATATCTGTGGCTGTGAATGTCGACAGTGTGCAACAAAAAACTAAGACACTATGGCCTTGTAAGTGTAACCCAAACAGCTGTGCCATACCACCTGCCATTGTTAACTGTCACAGTTGTGAGAGTAATCATGAATCTAACCAAGAGAAGTGTTTAGCCTATGGTCAACAGTGTCACAAATGCAAACAGTGGAATCATTTCAAAAAGCTCTGTAGATCAGCACAGACTCATGATAAAATTTATCTGACAAAGACAGTGGATCAAATTGAGACTGTAGCAGACCCTGACGGCAGTGATGAAACTTTTTATGTTGATGGTGTTTCTGTAGTTGGCGAGATTGTCAATGCAGTGGACTCTCACTTATCAGAAAAAAGTGAAATATTTTGTACTGTATTAATGGGAAGCCAGTAGAGCTTAAAGTAAACACTGGATCCAAATATAACGTAATATCAGTAAAAGCTTATGTTAAAGTAAAAGCTGGAGAGAACCTCGACTCAACAAAGAGCACAAAACTAGTTGCTTATGGTGGCGAAGAAATTCAGACGGATGGCACTGTAGTCCTTCCTTGCTATTCTGCAGTTAACCATTATGATTTACAATTCTATGTAGTTCAAAGAGATGTACAGTCATTACTAGCCCTAGAAGAAGCCTACAAATGGGTTTGATTTCACTCAATAAAGATGTGCACCATTTAAATGCAAACAAAATGACAGTTTTTCACAATGTATCTCTGAAAAATATGCTAACATCTTCAAGGATTAACTTGGTAAGCTTCCAGTTACATATTCCATGAAGCTGAGCCATGAAATAAACCCAGTCATTAGACCTGTACAAAAAATCCCAGTAGCAATGCAAAGTAAAGTAAAAGCAGAGTTAGACAGAATGGTGAATTTGGGTGTTCTCACTCCTGTGGCAGAGCCTACTGAATGGGTGTCATCCATGGTAGCAGCCCACAAGAAAAGTTCAGATGATATTCGCATATGCATTGATCCTACAGAGTTAAATAAAGCCTTTACATGTCCTCATCATCCACTGCCCACAGTAGGGGAGGTAGCAGCACTGATGCCATGTTCAACTGTTTTCTCATTTTAAGATGCCAAAACTCATTTTGGCAAATCTCACTGGATTACAGATAATCTATATTAACAACATTCAGCACACCATTGTGAGATACAGGTTTTTAGGGATACCATTTGGAATCAGTGCCACCAATGAAGTATTCCAGCATGCCATGGAACAGATATTTTCTGGATACCATCGTGCCATTATTGTGGATTACATTATAGTTGGAGGCTATGGCAAAAACAGACATAACAGAAATCTCAGGAAAGTTCTAGACCATGCACATGAGGTCAGCCTCAAGCTAAATCCTTTAAAATGTAAATTCCAACTGAAAGAAGTCAACTATGTTGGTCACGTTTACAAGTTCAGAGCTACATCCAGACCCATCAAAGATAACAGCAATCAGTGAAATGCCAGTCCCAGCAAATGTTCTTTACAGCGTTTTCTGAGTATGATTAATTATTTGGGAAAATTCATCCCGAACCTCTGTGAGGTTTCTGCACCATTGCATGAGCTGACACATAAAGATATAAAATGGTTGTGGTTTTCACAGCGCTAAGAGGGATTTGATACTTTAAAAATGAGAATTGCCAGTCCACCCACACTAAGATACTATGATGTCTATAAGGCTGTGACACTCTCCTGTGATGCCTCGCAGTATGGCCTTGGTGCAGCTTGTCTTTAGGAGGGCATTCCAACTGCATATGCATCCCGTACCCTGACTCAAACAGAGATGCACTATGCCCAAATAGAAAAAGAACTTCTTGCTGTTTTGTTTGCATGTTCTGAATTCAATCCAGATTGAAACAGATCACTGACCACTAGTAACAATTTTAAACAGGCCGATATAAACAGCCCCAGCCCAATTGCAATGCATGATGTTAAAGCAACAAAATTACAGCTTTACTATTGTCTACACAAATGTTAAACAAATGTATCTTGCTGGTGTTTCATCAGGCACCCTTAGAAAGATGGCAAAACAACACAAAAATGAAACAGTTGATTTTGAAGTCATGGAAGTCAAACACATTTTATCATCACTGCTTGATGAGTTACGAAATCACACTACTAAAGACCAAGTTCTTTAAAAACTGAGTAATATCATCAAGCAAGGGTGGCCAACCCATCAAACAAGTTTGCCACTTGAAATTCAGCAGTATTTCCCATTCAGGGATGAGCTCATATTGGAATATGGCATTATTATGAAAGGTCCAAAAGTTCCTAAATCATTGCAAAAGGACTATATATAAATTCTGCACAGAGGTCACCCAGGCACTGAATCAACTAAAATTAGAGCAAGAGGTATTGTGTTCTGGCCCTCAATGTCTAAATATATTGAAAGAGAGACATCTTCATGTTCAGTCTGCAACAGTAATAAAAAGCGTCAACAAAAAGAACCTCTTCATCTACGCCCAATCCCTGATTTACCATGGTCAACAGTAACAGTAGATATTTTCGAATGGAATGGTCAGCACTATCTGTTTCTAGTTGATTTGTACTCCAAAAGGTTTGAAGTCGACTTACCCCATGATTTGACATCAAGCACAGTAATTACAAAACAAAACAGGCACTTCTCAGTCCATGGAAGGCCACATAAAGTCATTTCAGATAACGGTGCAGAATTCACTAGTCACTGGATTAAAGACTTTGTCGCATCTTGGGACTTTATTTATGTAACCTGCAGCTCTGAATACCCACAAGCTAATGGTCTGGCTGAGCATGCAGTCTACAGTGCAAAGCATTTAATGGAAAAATCCAAAAGAGATGAAATTGATGTATTGCTTGATTTACTAAACGTTTGAAAATTCTTTTTGACCAAATATTTGGTTCACCAGCTCAAAGACTAATGTCAAGATAAACATGAACAACTCTTCCGGTTAGCAACCAGCTGTTAGTGCCTACCTTAAAGAGAAATAAGGTAGTCAAACCTCATCTATTAAAGATGTGTCACTCACAGAAGTTATGCTATAACAAAACCAGTAGGCCTCTTCAACCATTGTTGCAAGGTAAAGTTGTTTGAATGCAGACTTCTAAAGGCCTTGATCATGTAGGTATTATGGACATTTGTGCTGAACCAAGGTCCTATGTAATTCAGTCTGAAGGAGTAGACTACAGGTGAAATTGCAGAAACATTTTGCCTGTCTCAGAGGCCAAAACCACAACAGACCGAGTGTACTGGTGATTCCAATTCCTTGAGTAAATTGCCAACCAGTCAGCTTCAAGAAGACAGACTGCCTTATTCAAATGGTTCTGAAATGCAAAGTAATGCTTCATTACCGAATAAACCTCTAAAGACAGTCCCTGTTTTTAATTTGAATCAAAATCTGTATGTGAGGCAAACAGGAAGAGTCTGCAAACCTAATCCAAGATATATACAGTGAATTGGACTTAAAATCAGACAGGCCACGTTGAACTGTTAATGTGATGTTTAATTCTGGAATGTGTTTAAAAAAATATTGAAGTAAATTTGTTCAAGTATTTGAAATAAAGAACAAACTTAAAGAGGGAGGGTGTAGAACAGTGATTGTTTGTACCTTGATAGCTACTGTAGTTTAAGGAAGCATGTGGGGAAGGGTGGTGTTAACCAAGTTCAGTTAGGTGCAAGTCATGAATGTGCATTCATGTTGGCTGTACAATAATCCACTGATAACTTGCAGTCTCTGTCATCGTTGGTCATTCTACATATTCCTCTTCAGCTACAAGAGCTCTGAGTTTAAAACTGCTGTTTACATTGATTTTTATGCCTACCACCCACCCAATTTTTGTTTTGCTTTTGGCTTTTTGGCTGTCCTCCCCTACTGTAAATTAGAGTTTGCAAGCCCTTCCACTGAACACTGATAACTCAAACTCATAAGACACTCCTATTAGATTCTTAAAGCTCGAGTTAGCCTCTGTTCCATATTGTCCTGTTTCAATGCTGCAATATTCAGAGTATTAATCTGAATTGTGTATTCTTTTCTGCATTTCTTCTTGTTTTAACCAAAAGTCAGCTGTATTTTAACTTGCTCTGGGAGCTTAGTCTTGTAGTATCCTTCACAATAATGTGAGAATTGTCAGTTGCTTCAGGATCTGAGTGTCATTTATTTCATTTCTGCTGCTTTTTTACTGCTTGTATTTTACTTGTTTGGAGGCCTTAGTCTTGTAGTATAACTTACAATAGTGAGTGAACTGTGAATTGCTGCAGGATCTGAGCCTCATTTATTATTTATTTTATTTTATTTTATCCAGCTGGATACAAGTCCATTTTCAGTGGAGGTCTACTACATGGTCACAAAACAGTACATACAAAAATATCCTTAAATAGTGTAATGGAGATGGTGGGCACAGGTCTCTGGGAGTGGTTTTCCAAAAAGATCTTACCAACTTTGAAAATATATATGGAGTCACCTGCTGTATTCTTAGAGCAAAAGTTTGAATCAGTAGTTTTATAAGAAGCGTGAGGCTTTTAAAAGTTGTGTAGGGTTTTATAAGGATGGAGACATGGGTATGTTTTCGGGTGGTTAAAAAGCTTGTTGTGGGCAGGCAACTGATAGTTGGAGGTGGTGGGAGGTATTTAAAGCCATAGTTTAGAGAGTGTGAGAGTGATGTGTTTATATGTGTGTTTTAGTGTGGCAGGCCAGTATATTGTGTTGTGTTGTTGTTGTAGCTTAGCTTAGAGAACCAGACATTTGTACTGCATTTTTATTGTTGCATTTTGCTTAGTCTGGGAACCTTAGTCTTCTGTCCTCACTCATAATAGTGAGAGAATTGTGAATTGCTGCAGGAGTGAGCCTTGTCTAAATACTAATACTGCATTTTATTGGATTACGCTCTAACTCCTCTCCTGTAACTTGTGCTATGTTGTGCAGTAATAGTTCGATGTGCCTTGTACAGAAGCAGGCACCTAGATTTGTAATTTTCCATATAAAACTTCCACTGCTATTTTCACAATTATCTAGCTAAGTTTAGAGCAGCTAATTTGCCCACTGAGAAGCAGTACCCAAAGAGTGTTGTTTTAGATCAATCTTAGACTTCTCTTTCCAGCCCAACAACTGCAAATCCTGATTGTACATCCTCTTGTAGATCACAAAAAAGGATCCACGGCCATATATGTGCACTTTCCTGCTGTCTCTGTAGCCAGTCTGTGGAAATGGTAGCCCTGAGACAATGTAGCAATTGGCATGTTCACTGATAACCACCTTATTCTTAAGCAGACTGACACAGTGTGCAAAAAGAGATACAGTTACACTAAGACATTGGAGGCAAAGCTCTTGCATACAAACACTTATCTCCGAACAGGTTGCCAGTAACACACACACACTACACCTATTATGGATCAGACACAAACTCACATATGCTGAAACTCAAATGCTATCTATCCAAACATCAAAGACCTCCCATATGCTGGCCTCAGCAAACTCCCAAACACATTACAAAGACAGCAGTCCCCAGGACACATACAACCACATCTCACAATGTCTCAGCCTCTAAGCCCTTAAGGCAAACTGCCACACAATCCAATGTATTGGTCATTGGAGACTTTATTGTGAGACACACTGACACCCCTCACCAGGCTGAGCAAGGAGATAGTCATGGTCAGTTGCTAGTCGAGCCAAGGATCTGGCAGATCACACATGCACTCAGGACATTGAACCACAAGTACCAGTATGAGCCTGTCATATTCCTTGTGGGTGTTAATGAACTGAGATGTATCTCCCTGGACTATATGAAAAGAAACATGATGAAGCTCAGAGACTGTGTGTCCCAGGCAGATATGAGCCTAGCATTGAGCAGCATTCTACCTTCTCCGAGGATGATACCACAATATAAACAAAAGATGATTGACTATAACAATTGGCTTAATTACTGGTGTCATTCTAAGGGGGTCCAATATTTGTCAGCTTGGGAAGACATCGACAGACCTCACTGTTTTGCAAGGGGTGGCCTACATCTGTCCTCAGTAAGCTTTTAGATATTGGTCAAAATGGGTTCCTATTATGTGATCGAACTTCAGCAAGTTTGAACCCTATATGGTCAAAACCATATAGTCGAACTTGCAGAAGTTCGAACACAGAAAAAAAAAATAAAACATGCAACAGTAAACTAACTGTTGCAAGCAGGGGAGCAAGCCCCCCTGCACCACCATTACCTCGCTTTAAATATATCTCGAGACCGCCCTATAGTGCAGAAAGGGAATATTTCCCTTTACTGCACTGTAGTGCGATCTCGGAGTTGGTATATTTAAAGAGCGGGGTGTGTGGGGGCTTGCCCCCCTGCTTGCAACAGCTTACTGTTGCATGTTTTTTTTTTTCGTGTTCGAAGTTTTGAAACTTCGAACAGACAAGTTCGATATTGTCGTGTTCGAAGTTCCAAAACTTCAGTCACGTAATAGGAACCCGGTCAAAACATTATCCATCCCTATAGTGTCTTTTTAGGCAATGCCAATATAATAAACCTTCCAAAAGAGTAAATTCTATGCAAAGAAAACTAAAGGTTATACTGCTCATTGCTAGGACTCTCGACAAGAAGATCCACTCCCTGGAAGCACTCCTCACACTTGAAAGTGTTGACATCTTTGCAGTTACTGAGACATGGTTTAAAGCCATGGAAGTCACCCCAGCAGTACTAGGCTATAAAGTCTTCCACACGTTTAGACCAGCTACTGAAAAGAAGGGACAAGAGGTGGAGGTGTATCAATTTACATAAAAAGTAATCACACCTCAATATTAGTCAAACAATATGATGCACTTGAAATACTCCATGTCCAACTAACCTTAGGTAAAGTCCCATACTATATCCTTGCTAGTTATAGGTCCCCATCTGTGGCCCAGGATAACCATACCATGTACTTAAATGTGCTGGAGTCACTCACAGTTTAGCCCAACACCATAATCATGGGTGATTTTAACTATCACACCATAAACTGGGTTACACATACTACCACTAATATGCAGGCTCAATGATTCCTTGATTTTGCCAATGCAAATATCCTAGAACAGCTAGACTGCACATCTACTAGGGGTGCAAGTATCCTGTATCTGGTACTCACAAATATGAGGGAATGTTACCACTCCATTTGTGTAATTTCCTCACTGGTCAGATCAGATCAGAAAACAGTCGCACCTGAATTGAAATAAATATAAAGGCTGAACTCTCAGCAAACTCCACAACCCTTAAGAACTTTCCAAAGCTAAATACCCCCTGCCAAGCAATGGCATAGCTAAATTCCAAGCCGCCCAACTCAGAGAACACAGTAGCCTATGCAGAAATGTCTACAGAAACCCTGTATAAGCATGTAAATAACTGCATAGAAACAGCAATGGGGATGAGGAACAAAATACCATCCCCTGTTAGGAAGAGAGATGATAAGATCAAATGAGGGTGACCTTGAGGGACATTCTGAAAAAGCATTAGTTTTAGAACATAATAATTATATGAATAATATTAGAGGAATAGAAAAGAGGAATTGGAATATTTTTAAGGTGAATAAGGAGATTCACGAACTTGTGGGACATGAAGCTGTCTTTACGTACAAGACAAGAGAGGTATTTTAAGCAGCTTTTTGAGAACAGGTTAGACCAACAGGGTATTATTAGTAAAGGGACAGTACCTCGTGGCTGTTGTACACAATGTGCTTATATTACCAAAGAAAAAAGTTTAGTCTTGAACAATATGTTTCAAAGTAAGGTGACATTTGTTAATGGGAATTTTGCCACCCGTAAAATTGTGTATTTAGCCAAGTGTGAAAATTGTGTGGCACGTTTGTGTGGCACTTTATATTGGGAAGACAAAAAGGGCATTAAAAATGAGAATTTATGAGCACTTACACAATATAAGTAAGAAGAAAGAGACAAATGCCCTATATAGGCATTCAAGTGTATGTGCTAACTTTAAAAAGTTCACCTTCGGTATTTTAAAAAAAAAAAAATTAATCCAAGGGGTGGTGACTGGCAAAGTGTCTTCAGCATGTACCTGACCACCCATTTCCAACAGCTGGAGTGGCCACAGAGGTTCCTCATTAAAAGAATGCAAAGTGTAAATAGTATGTCCTATGTGGACCACTCAAGGCCCTGTCCCTGTACTCAGACTCCTACAGACTACTGAGGGGTGATCTGTGCCTTGCCTACAAGGCATTGTCTGATCCAGCAGTGATGGATCTGCTGCACATTTGCTAAACCTGTCTCTGGAACAGACTCCCCATTCATGTGAAACAGCGCTCTTCCCTAAGCCCATTCAAATGCTGTTTGGACCAGCTGGATGGGAAATTGCAAATTCACCCCTAGCTTGTTGCTTGTAGCCCTTATGGGCAGGCATATTTTACAGATGCCCTAGCCATTCTACCCCATAGGCATTGATAATTAGGAAAATTGGGACATGAATAGCTAGGCTTTAAAAGGCTCTATGTTAGCATAGTAACCTCCTGTGATCCTAGGTATCAGAGATGGCATCTGGTCTACTTTGCTGTCAGCTCAAAGAATTTGTCATATTTTTGACCCAAGTGGTGTAAGGAGAGCATCTCGCTGCATTGCCCTTGATGGCTCCATGACAAAAGAAAATTATGTTTATGTAACTTTCAGTGTTCAATCAATGCTCCATCAGTAGCAGCGTAGTCTTCTCTTACATAACAAAACTGTATATACTCTTTACATCCAATCTAAAAGGCAGCTTTTAGATATGGCATAACTGAAGTGGCACACTTTTGGGAGCTACCCCACACAAAGCCATGCAGATTGCATGTAAGTACTCCAGTGACGTTATTGTTCCTTGTTAGCCAGTAGTACACATCAGCTGATTCCAATCTTTCTTTAATGTAGTACAGGCTTTTAAAAGTCGCTACTGCATTTGCAGTGAAACCTGAGGACTGTAGCACTCTGTGTGTGGACCTGAGTGCTGTAGCATTCTGTACAGACAGGGTGTAAACTGTACCAACTGTTTACAACATTTGTAGCAAGCAGATTGTTGCAGCTTAAAAAGATTTTTTTTTACTAGAACATGATTGCCATTACACACAGTTCAGGCAGGATATATGCCGTAGCAACTGTTTGCTATATTTGCTAAAGTTTAAGAAGAAACATTTTTTTAAACTAAAATATGAGCACTGTAGTGCTCCATGCAGGCAGGTTATTAACTATATTAACTGTCTACTGCATTTGTAGCAAACAATTTGCTACACTTTAAAAGAAGAAATTATGATTTTTCTAAAATAAAATATGTTGAAGGAGGGTTGGAAGCCAGGGCACAGAGACAGGGTCTGAATGGCTGCAGCAGGGGTGGGGGTGGAGGAATGTCGTGCATCTGCCCACCTGGTTGGTAGTTGGGAGGTTTAGATTTAGCTGTAATAAGCTGACTGATGGTTACAATGTAGCAATGGCTTATTACAGTGAAGTGCTTTTTCTTTTTGGCTCTTCACTTGAAGAGATGAGGGGATAAGGATCTGGTTCATAGCAGAAGCCCAGGGGACTGGTTGGACCAGCCACACTTCTGCTAGCGGGGATTAGGGTGTATATGTAACTGTAATAAGCCATCTGTTTATTAAAGTAAACTTTTTTTTTTTGCTCTTCAGTGGAAGAGCTAACTGAGGGGCATGCATGTAACTGTAGCAATCCAATCACAAGAATGTAGGGATTGAGTTATTATAGGCAAGTACTTTTTTCTTTTTTTTTCTTCAGTTGAAGAGCTACTAGGGGTGGAGTGGTGGCTTGTAGAACTGGAACAGAGTCCTGACTTGAGCCATTTACTCCTCTGTATCTTCTATCTAACATTGTAACATCAATAAACATCAATAAACTGTAAAATGATGAATAAATTATGATTATCTAAATTAGAACATATTTTTTTCAGACTTCTTTCAAAATTATTCAACTAATCAACTAAAGAAAAATAAGACAGCAGTCAGGTCAAGACCCCGTATGGGTAAATCCCAACTCACTTCCCTATGCGAGTGGAAGCCAAGACGTGACTAAGTAACAAGTAATACAGTTGATTTTCAGCAAAAAATGTCTCCATAAAATGCAGCCTTGCATTCCATCCATGTGCCATACATAGCTGTAATTATTCCTTAAGCCTGCCTTTAGACATTAACCAAGGCAGCTGCAGTGTTTACATTCTTATTGCATGTTGATTTCTTTGGAGTGCTTTGCTCTCTATGTTGTACTTCAACCATATATATATATATATATATATATATATATATATATATTTGTAGTGCTTCAGAGTAAACTTGAGCATCTGACACATTTAAGCATCCTAATTCTGGTGGCATTATCCACTTCTCCTCTGCCATTGTGGACTTCCTCTTCCCAAAAACCTTACAAAGTATGTAACTGGCATAGGAATAAAATATAATGCAGTGCCTTTACTCTTTGGTCTGTTTCCACCTCCCATATCTTTCATCACTCAAAATAATTTTTGAGTTCTTCATAACCCTTTCTTATAGACTCATATCAGCCTATAGACTATTACAACCTTAATGTTTTGTTAATGTTTTACTTACAGTCTCATAAATGGTGACTGTGAAATTTCAGTTTTCTACATTCTAGATACTACTTTTGTTTGCAACTTTCGTAATGGTATTTAATTTTCAGTCAAATGCATTTATCAAATAAAAAATAAACTCTGTGTAAGTGATACCTGTCTAATACCAGATCTGTTTTAAACACTACTAATCAGGAACATGATGAAAATATAATTTTCCACTTCAGTTATGAAATTGTAGACCTCCTAGAAATGGTTACATTTTTCAGCTGATTTATCCATACTCAAATAGTCAAATTAATATGTGTCCAACAAGTTTTGCCATTTTGCCATTCCATAGTAATATTTTGTAGTGTTCTAAGCTAAGGTTTTTCAAAACTTTACAAGCCGTTCTCATCAACTTCAGTTCTCAGCATTAAAAAAATTGTGGGAGTTGAATTTTTGTCTTATCAGTCAAATCCAAATATTTAGCAGTTTTCACTGTCCTTTCATGAAGGAAGAATGTATCATATACTAGATTCCATGTCCCTCAGTTATCTAAGCACTGGAGTTTTTTGTAGAACTCTAGCTTGGTCTGCCTCATTTTCCATCTCCGCACCCTGCCATAACCCCTACCTTCCTGTTTTGTTATATCCACTGTTCAGTCCCAGCTTCATCCTGCTTTGTATACTTGTTCAGCCCTTTTCATAAATATCGCTCTGGATCCATCTGTTCAAATTCCAATTGATTATTACAAATCCCATTAGTAAAAAAAACATATATATATATATATATATATATATATATATATATATATATATATATATATATATATTTGTAGTGCTTCAGAGTAAACTTGAGCATCTGACACATTTAAGCATCCTAATTCTGGTGGCATTATCCACTTCTCCTCTGCCATTGTGGACTTCCTCTTCCCAAAAACCTTACAAAGTATGTAACTGGCATAGGAATAAAATATAATGCAGTGCCTTTACTCTTTGGTCTGTTTCCACCTCCCAGATCTTCCATCACTCAAAATAATATTTGAGTTCTTCATAACCCTTTCTTATAGACTCATATCAGCCTATAGACTATTACAACCTTAATGTTTTGTTAATGTTTTACTTCAACCCACCTACAACACTAAAATCTTAATCCTAAAAAATTCTGGAACTCAATCAACCAAATATTGCATCCTGGAAACCCTTCTAGTCCCAATCCCTACCCAAATAAAGCACCTGAAGACACTGCCTCTATCTTTAACACCTTCTTTATTGACACTGTAACTAAGATGACTAATACACCCCCCCCCCCACTACCAATGATCCAAACCTCTCTGTCTTACCTCCTGGTTCTGATCCTTCTAAACTCTTCTCTCTTAAACCTGTATCTACTCTTATATCAAATCTCTACTTTCCAAACTAAAACCCTGCTCAGCCTCTGCTGATAACATTCCTTCCTACTTCCGCCAGCTAACAGCCAATACTATTGCTGTTCCTGTATCCATCTTGATTAACTGCTCCATCTCTGAGTCTCCTGTTCCATCAATCTGGAAAGAATTCTATATACTACCCATCCACAATGGAGGAAATTCCCAAGGAATCTCCAATTTTAGACCAATAGCCATTCTGCCTCCCCTCTCAAACCTACTTGCAAAATATATACACAAGCAAACTCTCAAATATCTTTTACAGAAAAACCTACTTACTCCCTCTCAACATGGATTCTGCCCAAAACACAGTTCTAGTACTGCCCTAATCTCCTTTACCAACACTATTTCCTTGGCTCGTGATAACAAAAAACTTGTTTCCTGTTTATTTTTAGAGCTATCCAAAGCCTTTGACACTGTCTCACACTCTGTTTTTCCTTTAAAACTGACTAGTCTTAATTTCTGTCCTGCTACTGTCACTTGATTTTCCACCTATCTCTCTGATAGATTACAATCTGTGAAATGGCTTTCTGCTGTCTCCCCTCCCTGTAAAAATGGGTGTTCCCCAAGGATTCATACTGGGTCCACTGCTATTTAATATCTTTGCCAATCTACTGTACACCTCTTGCCCTCAGTCATCTCTTGTTCAATATGCAGATGATTCTACTGTGATTACTATCTCAGACTCTCTCTCTGGTCTCATAACTACTACTCAAACAGCCTTTACATCAGTTGATGTTGACAACCAACTAATCCTAAATCCTAAAAAAAAAAAAAAACTCCTACTATTTCTCCCAAAATCTCTTACCCATCTTAAATCTGCTTTTACTACACTGTCCCTTAATAACACTCCAGTAGTACCTGAACCAAGCTCCAAACTCTTAGGTGTCACTATAGATGATCAACTTAAATTTGACTCACACGTAAACAACTGCATCAGGAAGACCCATCAGAAACTAGGTCTCCTATACAGAGATAGAAAGTTTCTCACCAGCAAAGCTAAACTGACCCTATCTCACACCTATCTCCAACCCAGTCTACTATATGGTTCTAAAATGCTCACAAACCTTAACGCCTCACTCCTATCAAAACTAAACTTGGCCTATAATAAAGTAGCTAGATTCTCTGCCCAACATACTTATAAAACTCATCACTGTATCTCACTTTAGCACTTAAACTGGCTAGAACTACCTAACCTGCTTCTACCTGTACTTTTCCAAACCCCGACTCCTAATATATTAGCATAATCTCTGTCCTTTACATACATCCTCTTATAAACTAGATATGACTAGAGTAGATTTGCACTGAAGAAATATCTAGACTGTATGAATGTCTTTTTTCCCACATCGACTGCATTACTAATTGACTTGTAAATATTTAAGAATTGTACAAGTGTTGTAAATACCAGCTAAAACATCTCTGTCACACTTTTTTTGATTTTGCCTCTGTAACTGTTTTACTGTATTGTCTAATGAATGAATGAAAAAGGGCTAATTACAGCTCAGTCGGACTATTCCCTGTCAATAAATGTAAAATAAATAAAGTAAAATAAATAAAAAGCAGAGGTCAGAGTCAAACCCTGTACCTTGTATCTGTGATGAAAAGGCTTTAATCATTGCATCAAATCCTTCCCCCTTGCCAACCCTCCCCCTAATCAATATTAATACTATATTTTTAATGTTGGTGTCTCTACTGAGTTCCCTCTGCAACCTCACAGATATTTCATATAGGAAAACTCCCATTGATATTGATGTGTGTCTCATATACTGTGAAGGGGCATAATTTAAAGTCACTGCCCAGGTCGTAGCATTATTTCTATTATCACCTGAGAACTTACAAAATTAACTACGGTGGTAAATAACATCAGTAAGTCTTCTTCTGATATAATCGATTATATCAGAAGAGGATTTACTGATATAGTCAATTATACTGACACATCACCTGCGAGTAAATGAATCTTAGTCCTCATAAACCACTTTATACTCACTTATTTCAGGTTGCCTCACTCTTACTAAGACTCCAAGTAGACTGAAAAAAGCAAAGGAGGCAGAAGGCATCCCTGTTAAGTACACCAAGTAAGTCTAAAAGATAACAATAATCCTGTATTCTTCACTCTAGTCTTTGAACCAGTGAATACAAACAAAATCAAATCCACAAACTCGTGAGAAACCCTGTGCTAAAAATGCCTCGTTAGATAATACCACTCCAACTTATCAAATGTTCCCCTCAGCATCCAAGCTGACCACCAGTAAACTGTTAGTCTCAATCTAAGGCAAGTACAATATATTTTCAAAATATTCTCTCATGACAAATCCACTTTGATCCAAATATATTAATTCTGGGAAACATAGTGTCACAGAGGCTGATGAAGTAGCCACAAACAATTTGTAACCATGATTTAATACAGAGACTGGCCCAATACATGTTTGTGTTGTACAAGGTATGTGCAAACTATTTAGGGTCTTGTGCTCTCTGCTATACTGGTTGACTGTACAACCCTGCCGTGCCACCAGGGTCCTCTGGTATTCAAGGCAGTTGTAAAAATACTTGTTCTTCAAAGCGTTACAATAAAATTACAATATCTTATGCATCAATTTTCAATTTCTTCCCTAACATTTTGTATCTTCTCCTACAGTTCTGCTGTCCCCTCAAAATCCCTGCCCTGTAGTTCCTTCATTTATTTCCTTTTAATATACTAATTTTCTGTTCTTTGTCTCCAATTGTTATACATAAAGTTTAACAGCAAATTACTTCTCATTCGTTAATTTATTCTACATAGAGGCATGTAATTCTTGAGGTAACCCTAGCACCTCTAACTTTTGATCCACTGATTCTTTAAACCATGTAAGAAATGTTTCTCAGTTTGGTTTCTTACAGAGAAATGCCAGTATGTCTTTTGTGTATACCTTCGCCGTAATGGATAAACACTGTAGGGGTATATGATCTGAAAAAAGAATAGAACAAATCATAGCCTCCTTCACCAAGTATGTATGCCCTACACCTGTGTATATTGTACCAACTCCTGTCCTTGAATGAAATCTGCCAAAATTATGTAAACTGATCTGTAGTGTCCTTTAAATCTGAAGCCTTTGCTTTTACATATATGCAGTCTAGACAGTCGGATAGTTCAATGTCCTCCTGTTATCTCTTTTAATCTTGCAACTGTGTTCCAGAACCTGGCAAGCAGTAACAAAGCATCAGTAAATAATATTAGTCTCTTCATACAAGAGCTAAAATTCTGTTATTTAGTCCCTGGCTGCAGTAAACACTACATAAAGTTACATTTTCTTCCAGATATCTATTTGCCCTAACATAGTGTCCATGTTTAGGAGTCAAAATGTCTTAAATCTCTAAATTTACTTTTTATTTATTTATCCTTTGTTGACCGAGTTAATCCCACTAGCCTACAAGCCTACTTCAGGTCTGACTTGAGGTGTTAAACAGCAATTATTCATTGCCAAAATCATCAGACTTCTACATTCTACTTAACATGAGGAGGCAACCCCCTTGGACAAATAACCTTTCATTAAAAGAACATAGCTTTGTACTTTCAATGCATTTCCTGCAGAGCTGCCACCTATCACCTCTGACTGTGCAAAGATCCCATTATGTGCTTCTAACTTAGTTGGCTTAGTCAGGCTATATACATTAAGAAATGTCCAATCTTATTTATGGTAGACTTCCAACATATGCCCTCTGTCCAAGTGTCCCATTTGTTACACAGTGTTATAAAAGTGTCCAGCCTGTCTTTAATCTCCTTGAATTCTGCAAAAAGTTCCTTGTATTATACAGCTTCAGCAGACTCTGACCCATGTACACTGATATTCACAGAGACATCAGCTACTGCCATGGCCTCCTCAGTCAATGGCCAACAGTCAGCATGTCTAGTTTTCTAGGATACATTTGCTTTCTTTTAGATTTCTCTTTAATTCATTTGCCATGTTTCACCAGTGACAGGTGATTGTGACACTGTAATGTGTGATAGGAACATAGGAAGTGAGAATGTTAACTGTGTATTCTGGGAGGTCATGTGGAGTTAGGGGAACATGTCCTTCAGTGGTGGAGTCAAGCTGTTATGATGGGACTATTGCAGGTATCCACTTTATTAGCTTATGGTTTTGGGAATATGTCTGGTCCATGGCAGGGAAGGAGTGGAAATACAGGACCGTAAAAGGGCACAATCGTGAAGTATCCCATGTTCTGAAGCTGAGGAGTGATGCCATCCGTGACCTGAATGATACCCATGACTATGGGTGTCAGATTGTGTGCCTGCAGAAAACAGTCCTGTTGTATCACCAGAGGTCCATCTAGTTTGACATAAGACATCCCGTACCCAAGTACCTCACTCCTGAATCCATGGACTGCATGACCTATACAGAAAGACTGGATGTTGGTTGAAATGCATCTAATGGATATAGCTGTGCAGGCAACAGTTGATGTTCATCATGTTTTACCATTGCAGTCATTACTCTTGGGTTATCCTGCTGGCAGGCTACCCACAGTCGGCCAGAATTCCAAAGTCTAGGTCCGGCGTCGGTTGCTGTCACTTCTTCCCTGATGTCACTGTGCCAGGGGTATAAAAGATGCAGCCGATGCCATTTTCTTCAGTCTTTCTTGCCGCGCGGTGCCCGAAGCAAAAGCAGTTCACAAGTGCCGGTCGGCCGACTCCTGAGATTTTCAGATACGAATTTTAGAACCAAATACTTTGTTTGGTTCTAAAGCAGAAGAGGTGTTGAAAAAATGGAGGATAAAGCAAAATCCATGCAGACAGTCAAGGATTTCTTACAGGTACAGCCACCCAGGTTTAGCAGAAACTGGCCTTCTAAAAAATTGGTCCTTTCCAGTGTCAGACAGACCACAAAGAGGCAGATATAGGTGTCCCAGAGGCAGATCTCAGCCCCAAGGCTCATACAGGCCTAAACAATGGGGTGCTTCTACCTCCAAAAGCGGAGAAGTCAAATCACAACCTTTCAGGAAACAGTCCCAATGACTTTCCTCTACCAGATCCAAGCACTTTTCTTTTGGCAGCCCCCTTAGGGGGAAAAATAGCACTATTTTCATCAAATTGGCAAAAGATTACCCAAGACAAATGAGTCCTGAACA
This sequence comes from Protopterus annectens, assembly GCF_019279795.1. NCBI lineage: Eukaryota > Metazoa > Chordata > Ceratodontiformes > Protopteridae > Protopterus > Protopterus annectens. Next base: position 836,787,444 of record NC_056725.1, on the reverse strand, counting down.
TAGTGTCCCAAGGCTACAGGTTCCATTTTCACACTCTACCAAGATCAAAAGGTATGCCAGACCTGCCACACAATCAATGGGCAGAGGCACAAAAACAAATTACAGCCCTCATGGATATGAGGGCCATTCAGCGTGTACCACAACAAGAGCAGGGGCAAGGATTTTACTCCAGACTTTTCCTAGTACCCAGAAAGGACAAAACCTGGAGACCAATACTGGACCTGTCTATACTAAATACGTTTCTGGAAGTTCCAAAATTCAAGATGTTAACTCTACAGCAGCTACTGCCCATGCTGGGCAAGAAGGCTTGGCTCTTACTTTGGACCTAAAGGAGGCATACCTGCATGTCCCAATCAGACAATCTTGCAGAAGATACCTCAGATTCATAGCTGGCTCAATGCATTACCAATTCTCTGCACTACCCTTTGGCTTATCTACTTCGCCCAGGGTCTTCACAAAATGCCTGGCACCAGTAATTGCGTTTTGCAGACAAAAAGGAATTCAAATATACCCCTACTTGGACGACTGTCTAATTCAAGCAGAGGACAAAGACATTCTACTAAAGCATCTGGCATTTGTAAAAAGATTACTAGTTGGCCTAGAGTACACAGTAAACGAAAAGAAATCAAAACTAGTGCCCTCTCAAGAGATAATATTCCTGGGTGCTAGCCTAAATACAACTGCCCAGAAGGCTTATCTCACGCCAGACAAACAAAAGCAACTGACTACTTACTTAAAGAATTTGGCAACAAAAACCCACTTATCTGCAAGGAAAATCCTGCAGGCCTTGGGTTTCATGGCATCCAGCATTCTACTAATTCCATGTGCCAGACTGCATATGAGGAAACTACAATGGTATCTAAAAAGTGTTTGGACTCAACATTGCTACAGTCTGGAGACAGTAATTGCACTCATTCCCTGCCTGCAACAGGAGTTTCGATGGTGGGCAGAAGCCTGTCACCACAATGAGGGTCTGCCATTCAGTTTACCCCCAGCCAGACAAACACTGACAACGGATGTATCAGATTATGCCTGGGGGGGGGGCCCATATGGCAGGAAAATGTATTCAGGGCACATGGCCTGCAAACCAAATGCATCTTCACATCAATCAAAAAGAGATGCTAGCTGTTCAAAATGCCCTGACAGCTTTCAAGGACCTACTTCATCCAGGACAGTTACTGATAAAGACAGACAACACTACGGTCATGTGGTACATAAACAAACAGGGAGGTACACATTCCTACCCCCTCTGCAGACAAGCAATGACCTTATGGGACACAGCATTGGCTTTTCAAGTTCACCTGCAAGCACAATTCCTGCCAGGAAAAACAAATGCTCTGGCAAACGAACTAAGCAGAAACCTCATGGATCCCCATGAATGGAAACTGGATCCACACGTCTTCAGCATGATAATAAGGAAATGGGGATGCCCAGACATAGATCTATTTGCCTCCCCTCACAACTGCCAATTGCAGAAATTTTGCACAAGAAATTATCACAATCAAGCATGGAAAGTGGACGCCCTATCCTTCAGCTGGAAAAATCTAACAGTATATGCCTTTCCCCCATTGCCTCTCCTTCCCAGGGTACTCCTAAAGGTCAGACAAGAGAAGCCAAAAATGATACTGATTGCACCAGACTGGCCACGCCAGCACTGGTACCCAATCCTAAAGAGCTTGTCTCAAGGTCCAGCATGGATACTGCCTCAAACTTCTCACTTGCTGACCCAACAAAACAGCCAGATCCTGCGCAGCCAACTCAGGACCTTAAATTTGGCAGCATGGCGGATAATGTAGCCATTCAGAACACTCCTCTTTCAAAAGCTGTTAGGGATGTTATCTTGGAGGCCAGGAGGCCCAGTACCAGAAAATCCAGGAGGCCCAGTACCAGAAAGTCTTATGCAGAAAAATGGAAGAGATTCTCTGCTTGGAACCAGGAACAAGGCATAGACACGTGTGTACCAAATATCCCTCAGATTTTACAATACCTAACTGAGATGCTAAATAAAGGCCTTTCTTTTTCATCTATTAAGATTCATGCCTCTGCCATTTCAGCCCATTACAATACAGAACCACCTATATTTTCTCATCCTTTAATAAGGCAGTACCTCAGATGGGCCAAAAACATTAGGCCTCCAAGGAGCGCACCAATTCCAGCCTGGGACCTCAATTACGTTTTCGAAAAACTCACACTGCCTCCTTTTGAGCCAGTATCAACAGCAGATATAAAATACTTATCCTAGAAAACAGCTCTGCTCCTAGCAATAACCTCTGCAAGGTGAGTCTCAGAGCTACAAGCACTCATGGCTGTGGAACCTTTCATCATTTTCCATCCAGACAGGGTTTCTCTGAGGATGAACCCTACATTTATGCCTAAGGTGGTGTCCAGTGTGGCCCTCAACCAAACCATTCACTTGCCAACCTTTTATCCTAATCCACAGAACAAGTGTGAGAAAATTCTGCATTCTTTGGACATACACAGGCAGTTAAGATTCTACTTGGACAGAACTAAAGCTTTCAGAAATACTGAGCAACTTTTAGTGTCATATGCTGCAGGTTCACAAGGAAAGGCTATCTCAAAACAGACTATTTCTAAATGGATAGGCCATTGCATCCGTTTCTGCTATTTACAACATGGCAAATCAGTGCCTAAGGACATTAGGCCTCATTCCACCAGAGCAGCAGCCACTTCAGCAGCCTTCCTCAGAGGAGTACCGACCAAAGATATCTTAGAGGCTGCAACTTGGAGTTCAGTGCACACCTTCACAAAGCACTACCACTTACCTCTTTACTCTAAGTCCAGAGCAGGCTTTGTCACTGCAGTTCTGCAGGGCCTCATAGCCTCTCCTAATCCTATTTAGCCAAGCCACCCTACCTCAGCTTTGGGATTCAACCCAAGAGTAATGACTGCAACAGTGAAACACGATCAACATAGTACAGTTGTGTACCTACCATAAATGTAGATGTTCGAGTGTATTCACTGTTGCAGACCAGGTTACCCACCCACCATCCCCCTTTTCCTTGCTGGGGTTTATCTGCACTTCTCTCTCTCCTATACAACCTTTTTGGCATATTTGCTTGTAGATGAAGGACATGTTATTTTTGTGCATGTATTTCTATTAGCATATTCTTTCAGCCTTCCAGTTTACGGGCACCTGACATCTGGGGCAAGAAAAACTGAAGAAAATGGCGTCGGCTGCATCTTTTATACCCCTGGCGCACTGACGTCATGGAAGAGGCGACAGCAACCAACGCCGGACCTAGACTTTGGAATTCTGGCCGACTGCGGGTAGCCTGCCAGCAGGATAACCCAAGAGTAATGACTGCAACAGTGAATACACTCGAACATCTACATTTATGGTAGGTACACAGCTGTACTTTATCAGTGGCCTTAGCAGCACCATGTCCCTATACTCCAGTATACTGTATACTGTATAGTTAGTACATGTCCTCCTGCAAACCATGGCGAATACTCACCACATCCACAATAGTCTGCGCCTAGATCACTGACCTGCACATCACCTGCACATCTGTTGGTTGATACCAAGTACCACATTCATCAGAGATGGTCATATTGTCATGGCAACACTAATTCCCCTGCCAAACCCATTTTTCTCTGTGTCTCTTTTCTGTCTTTCTCTCTGTCTGCTTTGTATTAGGTGTGCCCAGGCAGTATTCATGCCAGATGCTATGGGGACTGGGAATGCAGGTGAAGTTCATGTGGGACTCTCATGTACAGGATGTCTGTCATGCTCTGCTGAAGTCATGTGCTCACCTACTGTATAGGAGCCTTTGTAATGGTGGATTTGGGTGTTCCCTCCCTTTGCTCATATAGTGTTGCAGACAGAGCGACTGTGTTACTGGATCATGCCACTAACATGTTGCCAACATCGTCAGCTACTGGTGATTCCTGCATTGTCAGGCTGTACTCGGCCTTCGACAACTGGAACTTGTGAAACTGTTGGGAGAAATACTAGCAACCTCAACTATAGGTTTATGGGTGATTACAACATCTGGTGGACCATTTGTAGCCTAGTCATATGATCCAACTTAGAATTTACCAAAACAGCAATTAATGCCAGACCACCAACAGGATGAATTACTTTGGACCTGTGCATATAATCATAATCAACCCCCTTTTCTCATTTTGTGCATGGGGTTGGGGTGTCACATCAACTGTCACCATCTCTGTAAATTCAGTGCAAGTCTCCTGCCTTCTTCGACAGTCATGCCTGACTGTGTCAGGTCTTCTGTCACACAGTCCATCCATCTCTTTGCTGGATGACTTAGTTTCCTCTTGCCTTCTTCCTGTCCGACCCAAATCTTCTTCACCAGATTGTCTTCTGCTTTCCTGCATATGTGCCTGATCCACCATAATCTTTTCTCTTTGACCTTCCCTGCAATTGGAGCTACTTGAGCTTTTGCTCTGATGTCCTAATTTCTTCATCTTTCCCACAGTGTGCATCCTACCACTTGTATCCATCATCTCTAGCTTCCCCATCTGCTCTGCCTTTACTGCCCAGGTTTCTGTACCATACATTAGTACTGGTTGCACCACTGTTTTGTAGTCCTTACTTTTCAGCTTCTTTGGAATTCCTGTCATATAATAAACCTGACACTCTGTGCTGTTTGACTGCAGCCTCTCTGATTCTTATCTTGACCTCCTCATTCTGACTTTCTTTCTTCTCAATCACCCAACCCAGGTACTAGTTAACACCTGTTTTCCCTTTTATCTCTGTTTGCATCTTCTTCAGATATCTCCCATGTGCTGTCTTTGTATTACTCCGTTATATCCCATGTGCCTTCAGTTTTTCATTCCATTTCCATGTGCTTTACTGAAGTTCTTGTTTAGAGTCTGTCTGAAATGCCAGATTGTCTGCATACAGCAGTTTTTTTTATCTTTCTTCACTGAACTATTTGCTAATGTAGACCATCACCAGTATGAGCAGTAGTGGTCTTTGAGCTGAAACCTGATTGACACTCACTCCCACTAGGAACCCCTCTGTGAGACTGGACACTGTTCAGACTTGTCAGTGGGCCCTTGTACATAGCCTGCAGTAATTCTACCAATGTTTCTGGGAAATCAGACCACCACAGGGCTGTCCAAATCAGTTTTCTTGGGACCTTGTCATATGCTTTTCTCCAAGAGTAGGAATGCCCAGTTGGACTGTCTCCTCATCTGTAGCTTCTTCTCAACTATCTGTCTCACTGCAAACATTGGTTTGGTTGTGTTGCATACCAATCTGAATCCAAACTGCTCATTTCCCATCTTATTTTCTACTACTGTGTATATTAGTTTATCAATCACCCTCTTCAGAACTTTCATGCAGTGTTACAAAAGTTTGATACCGCTACAGTTCCCACAGTTGTGAATGTCCCCTTTGATCTTGAAATGGCACTATTGTACTTATTCTCCAGTGATCTGGGATAGTAATTTCTCTCCCTATGGCTAAGATTGCCCACAGGAGCCATGTGTACCATAAATCTCAGAACATCTTGATTATATCTGCCATGATCTCATACGAACATGCTGCTTTCCCTAACAGTATTTTCCTTAGTCTTGCTCTTATTTCTTCTAGGGCTGGCTCCTCCCCTTTTTTCACTATGGTCTGTGTCTAGGGCAGTACCACTTCTGTGGAGTTTTCTTCATTCAGCAGCTGCTGGAAGTACTCCTTCCATCTGCCTTTGATGTCCTGGGTCTGGTGAGCAGGTTGTTGTTGGCATCCCTTATGAAGGATGTCTGATGTCTGTCTTCTTTGTCATTCTCTCTTTGCCTTCCACCCTGATAGGGTGTCTTTGTGCCATCTACTGAGTTATTTTCCAGGAGTTGGTAGAGCTCCTCTGATGCCTAGTTCTTTGCTATTATATCTGCTGTTTTAGCCTCTTTGTTAGCTAGTCAATATTCCTTCTAGTCTAGTCTGTCTTTTCTGTCTCCTACATTTACTACACTCTTTTTTATGACTTTCTGGGCATCTGCATTCCACCACCAGCTTTCCTTATATACCTTATTTCCATACTTGGCTTGGCCACATGTCTGTTCCATAGTCCTCACACATGCCATTAAGGCACTGCCACTCTTATTCAATTCCACCTATTTCCACTTCTTCCTGAAATGCTAGAACCCTGAGTGTTTCCTTCAACTCTTGTGCTCGCTCTCCCCAGTCAACTTCCAAGTCTTCAGCCTAGTTTCTGTTGACCTTGTATCCTTCTCTGACCACTGTTTAAAGCTGACTATGGCAACCCTTTTTTATGCTGTGGGCCACCTGTTTCACTGGGGATGACTTTGCAATCACTGATTCTATACCAGTGCCCTTTCCTTACTTAGAGGAAGTTTACCAAGTTGCACATTGTCTACTTTTGTTTGTGAAATAGCAATTGTCTCTCTTGCTGAACCACTTGTTGGTCACCATAAAGCCATTTGCCAAGCAGAAGTCTAAAATAACCCCTCTCTCTCCCTTTTCTTGTTGCCCTCCACAATGGGGTCCAAGGCAGTCCTCGTATCCTAGTCTGTCTTCCCAATATGTGCATTCAGATCCCCCATTATTAACACCAGCTCATACTGTCCTGCTTTATCTGCAAGGTTCTGCAACTGCTGTCACAATGCTGCTGTGGGGCCTAGGCTGAGTTTATGAGTACCATACTATATTTACACTGGAGTCTGATCTGTCACTAATTCTGATGACGTCTCTCACTGTCTTTTAAAGCCTCTCCATCACCACAATTCTCACACCATTTCTAGTCTGTCCTCATCCTGAGTATTAGGCTCTGGGTCCCAAGCTAAGTCAGTTTGCTGCACTGCCCTCCATCTTATCTCCTAGATACAGAGGATGTCTAGCCTTCTTTTTACCATCATGTCATCCACCTCCAAGCTCAGTCCTGTCATTGAACCAATAATGAGTGGAGCATGTTTGGCATATTGATTAGTTATATGCCCAGCTTTTGTTCAACAGAGCTGTCCCAGGTAACCCAAGCTGGGCAACTGGACACTGGAGATTCAGTAGTTTATTGACACAGGGCTGCTGGTCTTTATAAACTGAGAAACGGATCGTAGCAGTGTGAAAGAACAAAAACGATTCTGGCAGTAAGCAGGACAGTCTTTAATTCAGTGAAGCGCTTTTCGTCTGCCAACGTATGCAGACTTCTTCAGACAATAAAAACACTGACAACTAAAAAACTTAAATAATGCTAAGCTCATCAATGGTAACCAATCAAATAAAGGCAACCTGATATGAGTATTTAAAATTAATTAATCTCACTAATACAATTAAAATCTGGAAATAATTCAAATAAAGCAACCTTACTAAGTAACATAAAATAAACCCTGAAATTCAAGGCTTATAGGTTCATAGGTTCATACTAGGCTATCCATTGGTCAAGATTTCTCTTGAACAAGGCCAGAGTGCTGCTCTGCCATATATATATTTTATTTTATTCACAGCATAGGGAGTCTTTGGGTGATGAATCTATCCCTCCAGAAAGGTCACCTCTGAGCAAGCGGTGGCTCTGAATGGACAGATGTTTGAGACCCTTTATCCTTTTGGTGAGGAACTTTTGTGGCCTCTCCTCTGCAAGTGTGGGGTCAGATACACAGATACATGGGCATTGTACTCAATCATTTGGTCCATGAGATAACTTCTTCTGTGCTCAGTGGATTGCCACCTATTTGGTAGCTGAACTAAATAAACAATACTAGCTGAGGATGCACAAATATTAATAAAAATGTGTATATGTTTGTCATAAGACCAGTGTTGTAAAACTATAAGTGCAACAAAACAGGACAAATAAATGAGTTATCTAAACAGATTTTTAAGTTTTAAAAGGCTGCTAATAGAGCAGCTATCATTCAGTCCTGGTGACACATACGCATTTAATCTGATTTGCCAACGTAGCTCTAAAGCTTCCAACAACAGATGTGTAGGGGCCCCCCTCTTACTCTCAATTATCTGGTCTATCACCATAAATCTGAAATAATGGTCCTTATACTGGGTGATATGTTTGGCAAGAGCGTTTTCTAATTTACCTTTGCTAATAGCGTATTGATGTTCGTAAATACGCTCTTTTAGTTTACGCTCTGTCTTGCCAATATAAAATCCTGCACATTTTTGGCATTGGGCTAAGTAGACTACCATCCTGGAATTACAGGTACATCTACAATGTAAGTCAAAACTAGTGTAGTTAATAATGAATCTATTAGATTCATTAATGTGTCTGCACTGGTTACAGTTTTGACATTTAAACATTCCCGGCGTTCGTGTAAAATTACTTTCAGGTTGTTCTAACAGTGCTTTCAGATTTTTACTTCTCCTGAATATAACACCGGGTTTGTCACCCACCTTGCCCAACACTGTGCTATTGGAGCAAAAAATGTTCCAGTTTTTGTTAATAATGTCCAAAATAAGGTAACTGTTAATACTGTATGTCAAAATTAATCTATTTTTAAAGCAAGCATCTAATTCTGGACATACAACTTGGGTGGGTTCTGCAACATTGCAAGTTACAGGATGTGGAGCAATACTGAGAATAGGTTGGTAAATACCATTCCGTCTCTTATTGGTCACCTCCTTAACCAAACTTTCAAGCAGTCTAGATGGATACCCTCTATGTGTAAACATGTTCTTTAGTTTCTCACATTCATCCATGAAGTCCTCATCCAAACTTACCATCCGAGCTGCTCTAACAAGTTGCCCTTTAACTACTGACCTTTTTTGGTGGTTAGGGTGACAACTGCTAAAATGAAGGAAAGAGTTGGAATGTGTAGGCTTCCTATAAATGGTAGCAACATAACCGTTCAACTCCTCATTTTTTGCTAACCAGATGTCCAAGTATGCAATAGCATCTACCCCAAAATTGGAGGTGAAAGATAAAAAGTCAGTAGACAAATTAAACAAGTCCAAAATATGCTTGCCATCTTCTTCACTACCCTCCAATAATATGAAGATGTCATCCAGGTACCGAGTATAGTACCTGATCTTGGACATAAGAAAATGGTTGCTCAATACTTTCTCCTTTTCCCAATGTGCCATGACAATATTAGCCAAACTGGCCCCGCAAGGTGACCCCATGGCCACCCCTGTTTTTTGAAGGTAAAAATTCTCACCTAACATGAAGTAGTTATTAAATAAAATCATGTCTATAAGTTCAACTACCAGTGAGGTTTCATCGGATGGTGCGCCTTTGCTGTTAAGAAAAAAGGCCACCCACTCTATCGCGGTTTCTAAGGGAATGCAGGTGTACAAATCCTTGACATCTATTGTCAAGAAGTTGTAGTTGTTGTTAAATGTACACTCCCCTATTTTGGCTAGAAATGACCACGAATCTTTGCAGATTTGTTCTTCATCCTGCAAATATTTCTGTAAAATAGTGTCAACTATTTTGGCACATGGGTAAGTGGGAGAACCTCTTCCATCGACTAATGGACGCATTGGAGGGTTTGAGAGATCCTTGTGGATCTTAGGGATCCCAAAAAGACAAGGAAATCTCGGAAATAAGGTAGTAAGATATTTGTGTTGTTCTTGATTTAACCTACCCTCGAAGTGCATTTCGTCTAAATTATCTTTCACCTCCAATTTTGGGGTAGATGCTATTGCATACTTGGACATCTGGTTAGCAAAAAATGAGGAGTTGAACGGTTATGTTGCTACCATTTATAGGAAGCCTACACATTCCAACTCTTTCCTTCATTTTAGCAGTTGTCACCCTAACCACCAAAAAAGGTCAGTAGTTAAAGGGCAACTTGTTAGAGCAGCTCGGATGGTAAGTTTGGATGAGGACTTCATGGATGAATGTGAGAAACTAAAGAACATGTTTACACATAGAGGGTATCCATCTAGACTGCTTGAAAGTTTGGTTAAGGAGGTGACCAATAAGAGACGGAATGGTATTTACCAACCTATTCTCAGTATTGCTCCACATCCTGTAACTTGCAATGTTGCAGAACCCACCCAAGTTGTATGTCCAGAATTAGATGCTTGCTTTAAAAATAGATTAATTTTGACATACAGTATTAATAGTTACCTTATTTTGGACATTATTAACAAGAACTGGAACATTTTTCGCTCCAATAGCACAGTGTTGGGCAAGGTGGGTGACAAACCCGGTGTTATATTCAGGAGAGGTAAAAATCTGAAAGCACTGTTAGAACAACCTGAAAGTAATTTTACACGAACGCCGGGAATGTTTAAATGTCAAAACTGTAACCAGTGCAGACACATTAATGAATCTAATAGATTCATTATTAACTACACTAGTTTTGACTTACATTGTAGATGTACCTGTAATTCCAGGATGGTAGTCTACTTAGCCCAATGCCAAAAATGTGCAGGATTTTATATTGGCAAGACAGAGCGTAAACTAAAAGAGCGTATTTACGAACATCAATACGCTATTAGCAAAGGGAAATCAGAAAACGCTCTTGCCAAACATATCACCCAGTATAAGGACCATTATTTCAGATTTATGGTGATAGACCAGATAATTGAGAGTAAGAGGGGGGCCCCTACACATCTATTGTTGGAAGCTTTAGAGCTACGTTGGCAAATCAGATTAAATGCGTATGTGTCACCAGGACTGAATGATAGCTGCTCTATTAGCAGCCTTTTAAAACTTAAAAATCTGTTTAGATAACTCATTTATTTGTCCTGTTTTGTTGCACTTATAGTTTTACAACACTGGTCTTATGACAAACATATACACATTTTTATTAATATTTGTGCATCCTCAGCTAGTATTGTTTATTTAGTTCAGCTTAATAAGCCTTGAATTTCAGGGTTTATTTTATGTTACTTAGTAAGGTTGCTTTATTTGAATTATTTCCAGATTTTAATTGTATTAGTGAGATTAATTAATTTTAAATACTCATATCAGGTTGCCTTTATTTGATTGGTTACCATTGATGAGCTTAGCATTATTTTAGTTTTTTAGTTGTCAGTGTTTTTATTGTCTGAAGAAGTCTGCATACGTTGGCAGACGAAAAGCGCTTCACTGAATTAAAGACTGTCCTGCTTACTGCCAGAATCGTTTTTGTTCTTTCACACTGCTACGATCCGTTTCTCAGTTTCTTGGTTTGTGTTTCACATTATTTTTGGAGTCTGCTGGTCTTTATGGCAGGTATACACTGGCCAACAGTGGAATACAGACCCCACCCACCATTAACATGGGTGCCTGGTGTAGATTCGAGTAGGCTGGGTCCTCAACCCTCTTAGTCAACACTACCAAATCACCTAGAGCTAATATTTGCGCCACTGAGTCACTATCCCTGTCCCTATGCATATCTGAGGTTAATATTTCTCCCAGTAGTTGGATTCAGCTAAGACAGTATTTTACATGATGCATTCCGTGTATAAATTAAATAAGTTGGGTGACAACATACACCCTACTCCATTCCTGATCCTGAACTAGTCATTTTTTTCATATTCAGTTCTAAGAGTTTCTCTTTGGTCTTTATATATAATTCTTCTTGCAGCAAATAAGGTGACCCGACATTCTAATTTCTCTAAGAACATGCCACAGTTTATGTCCCACATTATTAAAGAATTGATGGCAGTTAATAAAATAAAGGTAAATATTTTTCTGGTACTCCCTTTTCTATTATCCATTGGATGCAGGTAGTTTATTCCCTAGCACCTCTATGACCTCCTGTATGCCTCCTCTTTCAGCTGTTGTTCCATGATATTCTGGAATCTGGCTTGCAGGATCTTCAGAGTTATCTTGCCAACAAGTGAAATAAGTGCTGCTGTTTGATTATTTGTGCACTGTTTACCACTGCTCATTTTTTGGGATTGGAATCTAAACCGACCTTTTCCAATCCAGTAGCCACTGCTGCATTTTCCAGGTTTGCTGCAAATTACAGTCTACGTTATCTCAGCTACATTTCTGGAATTCCATCACTTCATGTAGCTCTGTTATTGATGAGACTTTCTCGGGCCCATTTACCTTCACTCTACAGTATGTCTGGCTATAGATCAGAGAATACACTGCTATATGCATCACTGTTGTTAGGGCCCTTTGTATGTAGTTCTATATATTCATGACATCTCTTCTTAATGTTGTTTACTGGGTCTCTACCATCAGCAAATCCTCGCCTCTTGCACGTATGGCAGGAAGTTACACCACCGATGCATTCAAAGAATATTAAATAATAATAATATGCTATACAGCTGCATTCATCACTTCAGATGTTCTTTAACTACATCCATATACTTAGAAAAGGGCTCCAAACCAGTCCCCTAACAGCTTTGTGTGCTGTAACAGTTGAATGTTTCTTTGAAGGATAAGTGGGCATAAATGTGCTGACATCTGAAATGCACCAGTGGGGTGATGGCATTTAAGTCTTTGCAACCAAAAACTGTTCCCCTGCACGGAGATTGTTGCACGGCCAAAAAGACACTTAATACTCAAATATACAGGAAATTTCCTGAATACAGTACTCTGCTCCACGCATCCAGCTTTTATCCAAAACACATAGCCAGAAATATTCCTAAATCACAATTCATTAGGATAAGATGGAACTGTTCTGATGATGAGACTTTTCGTTTTTATAGCCAGGATTTGGCTGACAGGTTTACTAACCGAGGTTATAGCTCAGGATATATTTCTACTGCCAGGAATTATGCATCACATCTACCCAGGGATGAACTTCTCAAATACAAACAAAAACAAGTACCTAAATCTAATACTTTACATCTTACTACCACCTATGGGAGAAACACCAACAAATTTATTAATATTATTAAAAATAATTGGAATATTCTCTTAGCAGATCCCACATTGTCTTCTATCATAACTCCAAAATGTTCCTTTTCTTTCAGGAAAGGTAAAAATCTGGGGGCTTATTTTAATCACCACAAACATCATTCTGACTCCATGCATTTGCAGTTGGCACAGACCACCATTATGGGGGATAAGCTTATTGGCTGCATGCCCTGTGGTCATTTTAATAATTGTAAGTACATATTAAGAACCAAACAATTTTCCAGCAACAATAGTGGTATTGTATAAGATATAAAGTTTTTTGCTAATTGCAATTTGGATTGGATTGTCTACATGGCCTGTTGTAGCTGTCACGCCTTTTATGTTGGGCAAACATCCAGACCCTTTAAGTTACGGGTCTCAGAACATTTGAGTGATATTAAATGTAAAAGAACAAGTAACGCGCTTTATAAACACACTTAAACATAATACAGCTAAATTTCATTTCTTGGTCATTGATAAGATTATTGGTGATCGTTCACATAAATCTGGCTGGCATAACAAATTGAATATAGAGGAGAAAAAATGGATTGTCAAATTGGGCTCACTTTTTTATCCTGGTCTTAAAGAATATCTATGAATGTCTATGAATATTTATGAGTGGTTATTTAAATATTCATGAGCTCTCCAATCATCATCCGTTTTCAATTAACATAAAGTTATATATGACTTCAATTGTTTTTTGTCAAATCACACTGAAGAAGGCTAGGTGAAATCCAAGCCGAAACTGGTCTGTTTGTTTTGAAGTCATGATTCAATAAATCTTAATTTCACAGCTTCTGTTGCTGGCTGTTTGTTTTTTATTTAAGTCTTTGCCCAAATAAAGTTGCATGTTAGTTCAATAATATCATCATATTTGTAATAGTGTCAGTCTTAACATGTAGAAATCAAGAACTTGCATAACAGCAAATAAAAAAAAAATACCCTCCCCCTCTCCTGTTGTAGCTTAGGTATCTCCAGAGTTTTCCTAGGTCTCTGTGAATAGCTTCTCAGGTTGGGGTGGGGTGGGATCATCTGGAATTTTCTTGAGTAGTGTCATGTGTTGCACTGTAACCTGGCTAGCTCACATGAGCTTGTTTTGGAACTCACTGTGATGTTCCTCTGCCTTGAGCAAACTTTGAAGTCACTTGCTACTGTACTCAGTTTCTGGGACTGCTTTTCTGGAACTGGTGTTACGTTTACAGTTTCCTTCTGTGAATTCCTGTAGACTTAAGGTTTGGGGACTGAGTTGCCCAGGAGAATTTGAGCTGTTCTGAGCCTTAATAGTATTTCTACTTCACTTATGTCATCCCAGTCACACACACATCTTCTTCCTGCTAGCTCAGTGGTCATGGGTTCATAGATATGTACTATGCTCGCTGCCCTTGTGGGACATTTTAAGTATAGCCAGTTTCACTTTTGGTGCTTGAATTAACCTATCCCATTTGGTGTTAGATTGGCCTTACCTATCCCCTGGTTGGTAATTATATATTATCCTTAATGAGAATAACTAGGATCATATCATAAACAGTTTGAGGACTCATGTGTGGAGATAAAGCATTTAGGAACTGTCTGTGTCCATTAGTAGTACAGGGGGCAGTCCTGGAGAAAAAAGTCTGTTTACCCATCTAAAGAGCCAAGTTGCACTTATACAGGGATGAGCTTTGTTTTACATGAATGGGGAGTCTGTTCCAGAGCAGGTCTATCCTCTGCAAGATGTACATGTCCCTCAAAACCATTCTGTTCATGTTGCAGAAAAGTTTTAGACCCCTGCACAAAGCATTTCTGATGCCATTTGACTTTTAGTAGTTCCATTGGTTTTGGTCCAGAGGATGACTTGTATGCCAGACACATGTCACCCTTTAGCAGTCTGTAGGATACCAAGTATAGTGACAGGACTTTGAGTCAGTCTATGTAGGACATGTTGTTTAGGCTTTGTATCCTTTTCATAAGGTATCTGTGGGCGTTCCAGTTGTTGCATCTATCTGGACAGATACATGCCAAAGGGGTATTATGATGTCCCCAGATCTACACACAATCCCTTTGTTTATAAGCTGCGCAATATAGAAGGATTTATGACAATGGACACATGTTGGTTGAAAGTTAGGTCACTGCTCACAAATCCTGAAAACTTGGTCAACTTTTTGGGGTGGGTATTGTCAATGTGGTAGTTCCCCGGGGTATATGACTTGCCAAAGGATACAATAATGTATTTTTGGCATTTAGTTTCAGTCCATGATTCTGGCACCATTTACTTGCTTGGGACAGACCTTTTTACAGGATATGTAAGTCATTTGGAATTCAATAACCATTTATAGGTTGCAGTCATCTGAAGACTTAGTCAGCTAGAGTTATTGACCTTTTCATTAGAGAAGTAGATGCCAAACAGGAGAGATCCCAGCACCAAATTCTGGGGAACTCCACTGGTGACTGGTCAATTTATGGAGGTAGCTTCCCCTGTTTCAGTCCCTTGAGTTCTGTCTGTGAGCCAGCTGGCAATCCGGTGGGTGATGTAGGGGGTTATTCATAGTTTATTTAGCTTATTTAATATGCTGAAGTGAGGGATTGTGACAAAAGCCTTGATCAGGTGGAGGTATGTGGGGTGTACCATTTTACCTTCATCCATTACTTTGATGACCTTTGTAAAGAAGTCCACTAGGTTGACTAAATATCAACTGCTCTTGACGGTCCCCTGTGTCCTTATTGATTAGTTCCATGGTAAGTCTTTCCATGGCTTTGCATATGAGGCTGGTCAGATTTATGGGTTTGTAATTGCCTTTGTCTATGAAAGGTTATCCTGTTTGTAGGAGAATGACTGTAGCCGTTCTGCATTCTCAGAACTTGTATGGAGGCTATGGTTGAACAGTGTTGTTAGGGGTGTGGCTAAATCATACTTCCTGCTATTTAAGATGTATACAGGGATATTGTCAGGACCCATCGATGCAGTAATTGTAGCTTTTGAAAATACTTTCAGGACTTATATTTTGTAATAGCTGGAAATGAGTCGATTTCAGATAGACCTTGTAGGCTAGACAAGGAGAGAGAGGGATAAAGTCTGAGCTGAATTTATCGGTCAGTAGGTAAATCTTCGGCCTTAGTGTAGGCAACATTATTCACAATCAGCTCAACACATTGCTGCATTGTGCTTCTGAGATTGCGAACATTATTTAAAAAAAACATGTGATTGTCTTTAGCTTTTTGGGATATTTTAACCTCAAATTTGGCTTTGGTGGATTTTATTAAGCTCCTGAGTTGCTTATTTGTTTCACTGAAGGCAGCTCTATTATTTTGGTAGTTACTCTTCTTACATTTAGTCAAAATGTTCTCCTTTTTATTGTAAAGCTTGTTGATATTATGGTTCCACCAACTGGGTTTGCTTCTGGGGTTTGTCCTGCACTTGTTTCTACAAAGTACAGCTACAAGCTGGTAGTGTGGTGGTGTATGTTACCTTATATTCAGTGGAGTTAACTGGGTTTGGACGGGATTAGAAGCTTGATAATGTATCATTTAGGTGTAGGTAGTTTTTCTTGGAGAAATTTCGAAAGGTATCCCGGGTGGAAGGGATATCTGGTTGCAGTTTTATTTTGAAGGAGACAGCTCTATGATGAGACTTAACAAGTGACTAAGATATGCAAAGGATGGTGCAAAATGCCCCATTTTAGTAAGGACAAGATCCAAGATTTTGTTCCCCCAGTGGGTACTCTGATTAATTGTTCCAGGGAATTTGTATTGATAAAGTCCAGGTATCTGTATGCTTGTGCACTAGTGGTGGTATTGGTTTCCCAGCCTATAGTTAGTTTAGATCAACTAGAAAAATGGTACTAGGTTTAATACTGAATGATTCCATTTCTTGTAAGTGGGTGTTGTGGCTTTCCTGAGTCATCCAAGGAGTTGTATAGCTTGTTAATATATGGTACAAGACCTTTCTGATGGTTATTTGGGCATGAAGAAGCTTTAGAGCATCATGCTGCTTTATCAGCTTTGATTTTAATCTCTTTTGGATGAAAATTAAGACACCTCCACCTTTTTTTCCTTACTGTGCAATAGCGGCTCTAAACTTGCAGAAGGTGTTATAGCCCTGGACGACTGGATTGCTGTCCACCTCTCATTTTATTCAATGTCTAAGTCAATACACAGACATCTTCATCCTCCAGACTGAATAGGGCTTGAAGGGAGTGCGAGTTTTTTTGTCTAGGCTTCTACAATTGATCAGTCACACCTTCATATTTTCCTTTACATGCTTCGTTATGCTGATAGATTTATCAGGTTAGCATTGCCTAAACAAATGCACTTTGGGGTTGGACAATGTCTTTGCCAATAATCACAAACCTGGAGAGGACAAATCAGGCTATTCTTGGCAAATCATGGCATAATGGTCAAGGTGTTTACCTCTTATACAAAAGGTATAGTGTTTGATTCTCGCAAGGGAAAATGACTATACTAAAAATAGCCCACAACGGCAATTAACCCAGTACTTACTTATGAACCTTTCTACGCACAGATGTCCTCCTAACCAGGCTGGACAAGGAGAAGATCACGGTCAGCTGCCTGTCAGGGGCCAGGATCTGTTAAATCCCATATGCACTCAAGTTACTCAACAACAATTACCGCTATGACTCTGTAATAATACATGTCGGGGGTGAATGACTTGAGACGTACCTCTCTGGACTATATGAAGAGAGACAGGACTGAACTCTCAGATTGTGTGTCCCAGGCAGGTATGTCCCTAGCACTAAGCAGCATTCTACCTTCACCCAGGATGATGCCACAATATAGACAAAAAATGATTGACTTCAGCAATTGGCTTAACTTCTTATGTTAGTCTAGGGGGATCCACTATCGGTCAGCTTGGGAAGACATGGTACAGGCCATACTGCTTTGCTCTCTCCTATAGGCTTTCAAATATTGGCAAAGGCGCTTGCTTACCCATAGTGCCTTTTTTAGGTAATGTCAAAACAACAAAATTTCCATTGTAAAAAAATCCACTCTAGACAAACTCAGAGTTATGCTGCTTAATGCTAGGAGCTTAAACAGAAAACTGCACTCCCTGGAAGCATTACTCACCTTGGAAGATGCTGATGTCTGGGCAGCCACCAAGACAGGTTCAAGGCCACAGACAGCACCCCGGCCTTGCAAAGCTAGAATGCCTTCCACACATTCACACCCCAAAACGAGTGTGAAAGAACCAAAGGTGGAGGTGTATCCATCTTCATTAAAGCCAAATATACCCCAAGACTGGTTAAACAGTATTTCTATCTTGAGCTACTCCAGGTCAAACTAACTATAAGTAAGGCACCCTACCACATCATCCCACCAGAAACAAAGAGAAACACGCCACCTACTTGGACTTACTTGAGTCACTCACTGTACAACCAAACATTATTGTAATGGGTGATTTCAACTATCCTTCCATCGACTGGGTGACATACACAAACACAAACATGCTTGCCCTGAGGTTTCTAGACTTTGTCAGTGCAAATGCCCTGGAAGAGCTAGTCTGCACCCCACAAGGGGCTCAATTGTCCTAGATTTAGTACTCACCAACATGAGAGGTCACTGCAATACCCCCTGTGCATTGCCCTCTCTGGTAAGGTCAGACCATAAGTCTGTCTCATTTGAAGTAGCGATCAGACCTGACACCCCCACAGGAGCAAAAAAAATTAAAACATTCTCCAAAGCAAACTGCAGCCTACTAGGCGATGATATAAAATGTTTCAAAACCCCTGGTAACACAGCCATCAATGACTGCTATGCAGAGGAGTACACAAATGCCCTGCATAACCACCATAACAACTGTATAGACTCAGTTGTACCTGACCAGATCAAAACCAGGTCCTCCCGAAAAAACAGACCACCCAATGGATGTCAAGTATAAATAGGTTATATAACACAAAGAAGAAACTGATGTCTAAAAACAAGAGAGAAGTTACTCAGAAGTAGAATACCCACCACAGCTTGAACAAGCAAATCAAATATCTTGTAAAGTCCTCTACAGCTAATTATGAAGCTAAATTAGCATCCCTAGCTAAGGATAATCATAAGGCATTCTTTAGCTATGTCCAAAATCTAAAAGGGAACGCCCAAATATATGCCAAACCTATAGTGGATGGTACATCTCATACTGAACCTGAGGAAATTGCCAACCTGCTAGCTGACAGATTGGGTGCAAACTTCACTTCCTGTCCCCACCATCCATACCCCAAAGCATACCTGACACAAGTCTTCTACCTGCTGTCTCCAAAGAGCAGGTCATAATCTGCACTCTCCAAGGCCAAAAACAGGGCCTCTGTGAGACCAGATAACATCCAAGGCTTTAATAAACAATTTAGAACAAGACTTAGCAGAACCACTTGGCACCCTCTTTAACCTCAGCCTGAGTAGAGTAGAGAACAGCAACAGCCATCTCTTTGGACAAAGGGGGTCCATCAACCAACCTTATGAACTATAGATCTATAAGCCTAACCAGCCTTATCTGCAAGGCCATGGAAAGAATCATCATGGACATTATCAACAAGGACAACATAGGTGACGTTCAGACTTTTGACCCAACTCAGTTTGGTTTCCTTAAGGGTAGATCATGCTTATTGAACCTGGTGGGCTTCTTCAAGAATGTCACCAAAGCCCTGGATAAAGGCAAAACAGTACATATTGCCTATCTTCATTTAGCCAAGGCTTTTGACACAATCCCCCACTCAGGTATCATTGAAAAACTCTCCCAGCTGGGGGATTAACCCATATGTCACTATATGGGTAACCAACTGGCTCACTAACAGAGCGCATACTGTCAAAGTTGGGGATTCCACCTCTACCAGTAGACCTATTACCAGTGGCATACACCAAGGATCTGTGTTGGGCCCTCTACTGTTTGGAATCTATTTCTCAGAAGTCCAGATGAAAGTAGATGGACTTTGGCTTACCAAGTACACTGATTATTGCAAACTGAGCACAATCATTGAGCCCCCAAATGATGTTAACATATTACAAAAGGGGCTAACACAAATGATTGGTGCCAAAGCCACAGACTAAAACTAAATACAGAAAAGTCCATTATTATCCCCTTTGGCAGAGAAGAAGTCCCTGCAAATTACAATATTGACAGCACCCCCCCCCCCAAGCTCAAACCCAGTGGTGCGAGATTTGGGAACACAGGTTGATAGCAATCTAAACTTAGATCACCACGTGTCCATAGTGGTAAAGAAAGCCTTCTACATTGCGCATCTCATAATTAAGGGCATCACATCAAAGACTAAGGATGTTATAACTCCTCTGTACTCAACACACATAAGACCACTAATAGAGTATAATAATCCCTTTTCCATGTACTTCACCAGATGCCTGCAGCAGCTGAGGTTTTTCACTAAGAAAATTCAGGGCCTCCAAAACATAATCTACATGGAAAGACTGAAAGCCCTGTCACTGTAGACTGTATCCTACAGGCTCCTGAGAGGTGACTTGTGTCTGACCTACAGAGCAGTCTCTGACCCTGCCCTAATAGAAATGCTGCATATCCGCAAATCAAATTGGACAAGAGTCACTCACTCCAGGTATCTCAATCTAGCCTGTGGCATTAATAGAACATGCTGGAGAGACAGATATCACCCAGAGATTACCGCTCCTCTGGAATAAACTCCCAATTCATATGAAGCAGATCTCCTCAATAACCCTATTCAGCACAACCTAGTAAATTGGATGTGAGACCATAAATTCACACTGGGGGGGTGGTACCCCTGTCCCCCATGGACAGGGGCAGTCAGTGCTGATCATAGACGTGCTCTGCAAATAATGACTAACTGACCAAGGTAAATTAAGGAACATGGGAATAACATGGCTAGGCTTAAAGGCCATAGGGTTATTAGCCTAGTTACCTCCTATGAACCTATCAACCTGTCAGAGTGGTCTGTCTATCTTATCTTCCAGACTGACAAATATCAGTCCCCCTTCAAATGACACCAAAATTTAGCCAAATGTTGAAGGCAATTATTTTTTGTTCATACTGTGGCATTATGCTTGGAGAAGGTTAAATGCTGCTTAATGCTAGGCTCATACCCACATGGGCCACATAATTTGAGAGCTACATCATGTCTGTCTTCATACAGTCCAGATAGGTAGATAACAAGTCATTGACACCAACATGTACTATGACAGAGCCATACTGCTTCTTGTTTTTTTAAGGACTTGAGCACGTGCATGATTAGGTGGATCTTGACACCAGAAAAGCAACTAACCATCACTTTTTCCTTGCTAAGCCTGATTGGAGATGCATCTATATGTCTTTCAATGGAGTCACCTGTAACTACAATGTCTGGTTAGATAGATGCCTGCCTTACAGACTCAGCATCTATGACTTTCAGACTCCTTTTGCTGTGTGAGGTGGTAGACGTAACTTGCTGAGTGTGCTTTGTGCATGTCTTGTGTTTTTGAGGTCATTGAGGTTTAGGCAAGTTAATCTTTAGAACCTCAGCATATGATGGATTATGTGAATTGTGATAGCCTTGGAGAGGTGTGATGTATGGTGTACTGTTGATGCTTTTGGTGTCTGCATTTACTGTGAGTGAGATTTTTGTCTTTAAGGACATTATATATGTACATCTTTCTCAATCTGTGTTATGCTGTTTAAGTAATTGACAATTGTCTGACAACATGAGGCAAGTCTTACACTGCCTCAAGATATCTATGTTAGTCAGTCTGGCTACAGAAATTATGGGGAAGTGCTGGACCATGGTTTCAACAGGAATGACTTGGTTGGGCAGGGATGATCATAACTGCTTGGAGCTTGCTTTTCAGGATACTGTTTAGGTTGACTTGCTACTAAGCCATGGAGAAATGCCTAGTTATTTGGTCAGGACGTACTACACCTCAGAGTGTATTTATTTGTGCTTGGTACAGGTTATTTGAACTTTATACCTAGTTTCTAAGGTTGTAGGAAAAAATCTCTTGTGTAGACAACCCACTGTAGACGGTGGTGCTCAGCACAGCTTTTTTTCTGCCCTTTTTTGATGGAAAGCTCATTTCTCACAGTTTGTGGCTTTCTACACTTCAGATTATTGAATTCATAAATTCAAGTAGTCGAGCTCCATGACTTCAAAGCCTGTAGCAAGTCTCAGTTCTCTTAGTCCTGTGACTCTGAGCTACAGTTCAATGATTCCTGGTAGATAAGATTTTCAGAAACTTTAGCTTTTATAGTGAGGGCAGGGAAAATTGTAATTAGAGTGTAAATAGTAAGAAGTAGCAGGGAGAGCAGTACTTAATATAGTGGTGAGGACTGAGGCAGACACAAGAAAACAAACTGTAGCCATGCAACAAACAGAAAGGCATTGGAATGCAATTTTAAGCAGGCATATTTAAGCAGAATATAAGACTGTATCAGCACAACTGGGATATAAACAGCTATAGGAGTGCAGAAGCTCAAATCCTGTAGCAAAAATTACAATACTGCCACCACTGCAATCCATGCAGTCATGATATAGTCTAAGGCAGTAGACTAGGCAGACATTTACCAGTAACATTGCTTATTGAAAAATGCAGAAATAAATGACTAAATTAGGTTCAGATCCTGCAGTACTTCACAACTCTCCCACAGTTGTGAATGAAGTAGAAGACTAAAATACAAACAGCTAACTTTTACAACTAATTCTACTTACTGAGGTAGAGGTGCAGTATAATGTATAATTGATACTCAGATCTTTCAGCAGTTCACAACTGTCCCACTACTACAAATGAAGCTACAACATTAAGGAACCAGAACAAGTTAAAAAAGCAAACAGATATCTTTTTGGCTACAACATAGAAAAATGTGTAGAAGTACAAAAAAAACAGTATCACCTCGTAGGCCAACATAAGTACAACTGAAAACATTCAAGCAGAAATGCAGTAAAATCTTTATTCTTCCCCATTTGATGAAAAGCTCATTTCTCACTGGTCAGGGATTACCACACTTCTCAGAGTCCTCAATAAAAGGCCCTGGGTGAGCGCAGCTCTGTGCTGTTTATAGCAAACTAGCTAGAGAGGGATCTGGTCAAATAAAGCCTATAACAGAGTTATGTGACTTCAGGACCTGCAGCTAGTCACAGTTGTTCTAGTCCTGTGACTCTGAGCCCAGGTAGGTTACAATTTCAGAATCTTTATCTTTTACAGCTGAGCGCTGGGGAAAATGTAATTAGTATACAAACAGTAGGGAGTAGCACATAGAGGAGTACTTAATATATCAGTGGGGCTGGAGCAGACACAAGGATGTGAAAAACAGTAGCAATATAGCAACAGAAAGGCACCAAAATGCAACTTTAGGCAAGCAAAATATATGCAGAACATAGGACTCTAATAGCAGTTATGGAATGTAAAAGTTGTAGAAGCATGGAAGCCCAAATTCTGCACCTGAAATTACAATACTGCCACTATTGCAATGCAAAGTGTAGTTTAAGGAACCAGACTAGGCAAAGATATACCAGCACTGCTTTTGGAAAAATGCAGCAAAAATCCTGCAGTAGTTCACAATCTGTTGTTCGGACTTCCACTGTGCCTTCTCCAGATGTTGTCTCTCCTGTCCACAATATATGTCATTGGAACTTCTTCCAAAAGCACTTGCACAATTGTCCCGATATCTGTGCAACGGTCTCTGGCCAACACTGTCTGGGCTGGGAAATGCTCACAAAGGTATTTTGTATATGTTTTGAAACAGTGTCCTCAAAATTAAATCATACATGATATCCACCCAGAAAGTAGTAGTCTGTCAGGAAAACTATTTAGAGGTGTGTATAAGTCATTTCATGTGCAGCATTCCTGTATGCAAATAAGTAATTATCCAACTTATCTTGCAGAACTTTGTTGTCCTAGTCCATTGCTTTTGTACAGGAGCATTGTGGTACTAAAGTGATATGCCATTATATTTAAGAAACAATAGGAATTTTTCTAAGGTGAAGCTTAGTTCATTTTCTCTATCATTTGCTCAAATAACCTATTTCTGGCAAATACGGCATCATCCACTCTTCTGTCAGCTGTAGTGCAATACATTATCATTATCTTTGGCCACATAGTGTTTGCAGCAAGAGGCATTAAAACATAGTACCAAGGTACAAAGTAGCAACAATGGCATCAATCATTTGTAATGGGTACATTCCATTAGGTGGACTGAGGCATCTCATGGGTACGTTTTGTAGCATTTAGTACCCTACACATCTTTGTAACATATTCAGTCTCGTTTTCCTATTATTGGCCAAATTTTCACTTTTATCATACCCATGCAGTCCTCATGAGTTGCTTTCAGTACCCTTTCAGTATGCTAAGGCTCTTATAAGATTGCTTCAGCTCTACATAACAGTGTCCCATAAGAGAATGACTGCCGTTCCTCATGTAAAGCAAATGCTGGCTACACAGAATTGTTATCCTATGGCTAACCATTCTTGGACAGATTTTATCCATTTGCAAGAGTGGGACATACCTTTTCTCCTTCTCTCATACTAGACTGTGTAATTTTAGACAGACACTTTTTGGAGTTGGGGTGGAGTGATCCTTGCCTTACCCACAGCTTCTGACTTAGTAACATGCACAATAAACCATTAGCATTCACATAAATTTTAATAGTTTTATTTTCAGCACCAAAAAAACTATATATATATATATATATATATATATATATATATATATATATATGTGTGTGTGTGTGTGTTTGTGTGTGTATAAACAAAGAAAAAAACAGTGTAGTAATCATGCAGCAGTATTGAAATATCTCTAGAGGATCAAATCTTGCCACCTGCTGGTGAAAATGTGTGCTACGTGAACTTTCTACTGTGTGAGTAATAGTGGAATGTCTTTGTTCTACAGGCCAGGCATAGGAATTCTTTATTAATTAGAAGTCTGTGTGATGTGTGATGAAATGGTGTTCTTTAAATACAGAGATACATCATAAGCAACCCATAGTTGCAGTCCTGGATTGACATGTTTCATGACTGTGTCTGTTGTGACCAGCTTATTTTAAAAGCTTGGTCATGGTATGTTATCTTATGATGCAGTCACTGATTAGTTAATGCAGTATGATCAAGATGTTACTTAGCTGTGCCATAGTTTTACAGTTTTTTTTTTTGCCTGCGTAACACATTCTGATAGCTCCTAAACCCTCCAATGCCCAGTTCTTTCTCCTGATGAGGCTTGAGAGGCAGACTTATTCTTTCCCCAACTTGAGTGAGATCCCTATGGCCATTTGTTCTTTGGCCAGGGTAAGTACTCTCTTGGGTAATTCAGTCTCCTTGGAGACAAGATTCAGAGGTGAAGGAGTAGAATAATATTCCCTTGTCTTGCAGATTCTTCCTCCCGGTGACAGCCTAAACCACTCCCCATAGCAGCTGTTGCTGCTTTCTAGAGTGGTGCAAGGCATGAATAACACTGCACTTACACAACCAATTGCTGACTCTACAGTGATGCATAAGGGGAGTGCTGCACTCCTGAGTGTGTCATCCTGCGAATGAGATGTTAAAATGAGGTCCCATCTGTTTTAGTTGGTTGTATCTCAGGTTCATGTAAAAGATCTCATGCCACCTATAGAAAACAGAAGGGGTTCTTTATTTAAAAAAATATTATTTACAGTACTGTTTACAAACTTGCATATTTACAAATTTATACAGTATACCAACTTCCATTCCTTTCTGTTATTGTCATAGAATCATAGATATGTTTCTTTTCATTGTTATTTTGGGGATTAATTATCTTATTTAAATCCCACTCTTTTTTCCACAACCATCATCTTATTTTTCTTAAAATTACTGCTAGTCTCAATTTACTGTTAAACATGGTAGCATTTAGCCTTTCATTCCAAATAGTCCACATAAAATATTTTATCTTTTTACTAACATATATTTTATTTTTATAGCTATAGTGTCCATACATAATCACATCCATATTTATTTCATTTACCTGCTTTTTATTTTCAGAGAAATTGTCTTTAAACTATATTTCCCACAATTTTGCAACCCTTATACATTGTAAGAAAGTGTGTTTGTAGTCTCTTCTTTACCACAATATATACAAACTCTTTCACTGATTGTTTTTTTATATCACATATTTTTCCCTTCACTGGTAATTTATTAATCACTAATCTCTGTAAAAATCTTGTGATTCTACTTGCATATTACACTGTGCTTTTTGTACTTTTATAGTTTTAGTTTTTTTTCATTTGCTAGCTCAGCCCAAGGATTAACATAATAAAGTTGTATCAGGATATTTAATATCACATTTCCCTGTCATTTTCTATTTTATCAATTTTTTTCTGCAATTTTTTTTTCTTGATAACATCTCATTACTTCATTTAAACACACTATCCTCTTTTGAATTATTTGACATATCCCAATGTCGCTTAAGTTACTTTTATCATTTATCTAAGACAAAACTTTATATAAAATCAAAGAAGCAGCATAAACAACTGGGTTTATTAATCCTAAACCTCCATCTTCCTTGTCCATGTATAAAACCCTTCTCTTAACCTGATTCAGTTTGAACCCCATATTTAAAATTATTGGCAACATATAGATGCTAGCTAAATATGCAATCTTTCCAGTGTAACTTAATTAATCAAATAAACCTTTTATATTAAATGATAGCTTGTAAGTTTTCCAAAAACAACAAAGCTCCTTTATTATATCTAGTATCCTATTCCGTTGTTCCTCACTTACATTTTTAACCCCAAATCTTTTTCCTAACACAGAGATTTCTTTCACTGAGAAAGATACTCCTCTTATCTTTACTATGTCATCCAGTCCTTTACTTTTTTCTTTATTTAAAGTCATGCTATTATATTTAAACACCAATGTATATAACATGTAAATTCTTTCATCCAGACTGTTTCTTGTAATCAATATAATATTGTCTGCATAAGTAAGCATGACTGGAATTTTTATACCTTCATTAATAATATAAGTAGTACTTCTCATGTGCAAATTTACATCTCTGACTAATACATTCGTAACTAATGCAACTAATATACTACTCGTATGACATCCCTCATGTATGTCATTCTTTTTATCTGTTTCTTTGCTTAACCACCCATTCACTAAAATTCTTACTTTATTTTTATTATATGCAAAAAACATGCAGTTTTAATTTTCTTACTAATGTTGTACTGTTCCATAGTTGTCCCCAAAAGTTCATGTTGTTCTGTATCAAAAGCTTTATTTAAATCTCATATCATGGTCTTGGTCTCATCAGTCCTGTTTATAATATCATGTACAATTTCCATCACTATGACTAATAATTCCTGGCATCCTTTTCCCTTTAAACTATATATACCATCTTCCATAATATTTTTCATTTTACTTCCCCTTCTGTTATGAATTATTTTCATACAAATTTTACAATCTGCATTGTTCAGTACCCTAGGTCCCCAATTTTCAATTGTATTTCTATCTTCCTTTTTCCATACACATTTAAGTATGATACTGCATAAATCTTTATACATAAAATCTTCATCTAACCATTCATTCACAACTTTTAAGAAGTTTTTTTCTGCCAATCCATACAGTTGTTATAAATTTGATATCCTATTCCATCTGTTCTGAAACTGACTATAAATTAACTTGTCAGTACCTTATCTGTTTCATATAAGGAAATGTCATTTTCCAATTCTTTATTTTCTTGTTCTGTTATTTTTTTAACATGCTATTCTTTTTTGTACTTTCTTTCTATCTTGAAACATTTTCTTTACATAATTTATTGTGATTTTCATAATTTGTTCCTAAGATCTTACCTCTCCTCTGTTATCTTTCATATCTGTCATTATAATAGTATTCTATAAGTCAATACCTCTTCTTTAACCTTGTAAGTAATATCTTTGATACTTTTCATAAATTCTCCATTCTGTCACATAATATTCTCCATTCCTTTCTAAACCCTATGTAGTACCCAGTACACATTGTTTTATCATTTATTTTCTGCTTTTCTTATATCTGAGTGGTATTTTAAAAAATATATATATTTTTCTTTCAAAGCTATCCACCACTCAGACCAGTTTTTATGGCATACTCCAGTGGAAATGTAATCTTTCCATAAACACATACTTATTTTTTTTTTTCATTTTCATCCCTTATTTTCTCATTCATTATTTTTATTCCTTTTCCTAATCTGATATACTTCTTATTTTCTTGTGTTTCTATCCATATGACTGAGTGATCTGAAAAGCCTGTTGCAAGTATCCCTCCTAAACCTTATGATAGAACAATCTATATTTCTGTCTTATATATACCTCAGCTGTATGTCCACAAATTATTATTTCAAATCTTTAAATAGCCACATTTTATAACTTAACAAATTTTCTTAACATCATTTCCTCTTTTTTTTCCTCTCAAATCACAATTAAAATCTCCCTTTAATATTATATTCATATTAATTAGTACATATTTCAAAATTTTTTTAAATAAATGTTGCCTTTCTTTACTTTTAACATAGGTTTACAATGCTATAATTCTAAATATGTGATTATGCCATCTGAGATCACCTTTACATCACTGCCAGTGTTATGTTCAATGTTTTCACTGGCTATCTGTAAAGTACAACTGTGCCTCAATGTAGTTCCTTTCATAGATTCCGTATTTAT
This sequence comes from Protopterus annectens, assembly GCF_019279795.1. Taxonomy (NCBI): domain Eukaryota; kingdom Metazoa; phylum Chordata; order Ceratodontiformes; family Protopteridae; genus Protopterus; species Protopterus annectens. The sequence continues at coordinate 836,759,145 of NC_056725.1, read as the reverse complement.
CTTCTAACCAAAGTTTATTTGTTTATAATCTCTCTTCTTGTGTCAAAATGTTCTATCATCCAATATTATTATGTCAACTCTTCTACTACTTATATTTTTGATACTATGTATATTTATTGAAAGGACTCTAAAGTTGTCATTATGTCTGTGTTGTATCTTACCAGAAATTGTATAAATTTGAAGTATTTATCTCATTTGCATTGTCCATTTCCTTTCCTTTTCTCTTCCTATCCCTTTAAACTTTCTTTTCCTTGTCTCTTACTCTTTTGACAGTAGAAGTCTTTTTACCTTTTACTATTTTCTAATTTATATCCTCCTCTTTACTTATTTCAGAACCTTTTTCTATATTATCTTCTGTTTCATTTTTCTCTTTATCCTTGCCTTTATTTTTTACCCCACTTCCTCTTTATTTTTTCGTAAGACTGTTTCTTCTCTTCGTGTACTGTTCTCATTTTTCTTTTCTTTTTCTTCATTCTTTTCTAGATTATAACCCCTCCATAAATGTCCAATTTTTTTTACATTTATAACATTTCAATACGCATTTTTTTGCTTCGTGACCTCTTTCCCCACAAATAAAATATTTCCACTTATCAAATGTTCATCTTTTCCACAGGAAAAAAAACATGTTTTCGGTTGTCCCCAATATTTTACAACACCTCTTTTATACATTTATCATACTAGAGATATAAAAATTTTTTCTTTCTCCATTTTTAGTACAATACAATCCCATCTCCCGGTACATAATCCTCTATCATCATAGAGTTTGATAATGTCCATAACTTTCTCCACCACACATGGCCGTTCTTAGTTGGAGCGATTTGTCTGGTTAATTCCGATAACGAACGAGACTCCGCCATGCTACTAGTTATGCGGCCCTGTGCGGTCGTCTCGAGATTATATTCTGTATTTTATGTCAATAGCAGTGTTTTAGAATAAATCCTTTGCACTTTACGGAATTGGAACAATTTTGTGATGGAGAATATTTGCTCTGTTTTACTAACTGTGGTTATACAAATGTCCATAACTTCTTTACAAAGTTTGCTTAAATGTCTCTCTAAAGTTTCTTTTTCAACTTCAGTTTGAAATTGAACATGTATTTTCTTCTTTCTTTCTCTGCAAAATGCTTAGCCACATAATAATTCCATGGATTACAGTTCTTTTTCTTCTCATACTCCCCAAAAAACTTTCCAGGGCAGAACCATTCTCAAAACAGTGTCACAAAATGTCTCTTTATGAATAAAAATAAAAGCTCTTACCTCCTGAACTTTCACTCCCAATACCAGCTGAACATTTACTCTCAATGTGACCATTAAATTATCCCAAATGTCGTACCTGTCCATTTCTGTTTCTTCTTTATTCTGAATTCTCACCATACATTTCCTTTGGTTGTTGACATTTCCTTTCCTCTGTTCATCTCTTCTCACTTTCTCTGCAGTTTCTTTCACATTCTCAGCATATGATTTCTTTGTCTGTCAAATCAAAATGCAACCCAGAAAAAAATCTTTTCCACTCTCCATCTCGCTCTGCAACAACAATTCATCCAAAATGTCATCCCACAACCCTCCTGACTGGAGGGTTGTAATAACACAGCCATCATTGTTTTGAATCCTTGTTTCTAATGAAACAAACACATTCTGCTGAAACAGCTCTTCAGAATCTTGTAGAGCTTCAGACACTACACTAGTGTTTGCCTCTGTGCTATCCATCATTTTGGATTTCCTTGTGTGCTGTTTTCCCAGCTGCCACTATGCTAGAAAAGGAACAAGCACTCTCCTAATGAGTAGGAGAAGTTTCCCAGTGCACCACCCAAATTTCCTGTAGTAGTATAAATATCACCTCAAGTCTAACACTCTGTCAATAAAGCAAAAAACAAATAAATAGATAAATAAAACACTGAGCCTCTTGGCTTATGTGCAGGTAACTTCCATGATCAACATTCTTAGCTAAGTCTTCCAGTATCCCGGTTTGTCACCCAAGGTCAGCAGTGCAGGAATTTTGGCCACCTCTGTCCCCCAGTATGGGTGAGCTAGCATATGATGGTTAATCCCACCTCTTACTCTGCACTTCCAGTAGCCCATGTGACCTGTTGAGCCATGTGACCATCCTGACAACACCAAATATGGGCAGTCTGTCAGTATGTTTTTGAAAGATAGAAGTAAACTCCAAATTACCCAAGGCCCATGCTACTGAGACACTATGCATTGTAGAGGCTATATCTAAAGTAATCTGCTTCATTTGACCAAGTTACAACCTCATTTGCAAGAAACTTTATACGCATGATCCCTAGTCAGTGCCATTGGTGCAGCAGGTAACTTGCTTGTTTTTTTTGTGGAGAAGGCTATGGGTTCTGTTCTCACACCAGTTAGATGGATTGCTGAAAATGTGGTGAAGAATAAAAGAGGTGCTGCACTCCTTCAGATGAGATGTTAAACCGAAGCCCCCTTGTCTGCCTGAGTTGGTGATAGCTCAGGTAAATGTAAAAGATCTCATGTCACCCATCAAAAAGAGTAGGAGAAGTGCCCTGATGCTGTGGCCAAATTTCTCATAGTAGTATAAATACTGCCTCAGGTCTCCCTTAAAAAGACTAATCCTGTCAAAAAAAAAGAAAATAAATACATAATATGTACATGTTTAACTCTTTAGTGAAGTGTTGTTGCAGTCAAACTTGCCATTTTAACTAGGAAAGGAGCTGCATGACTAGGTTCTTCTATAGCTATTGACTGACTCACTTCAGCAGTTAATTACATGAAATCTGGTGAAGCCCCAGACCCAAATGGTCTGACTACTGATCTTTACAAAAAACTCAAGAGTATTTAGCTCTCCGGCAGCTGCTGTTTAAAATGGATAATTAGTAGGACATATAAAATATTGCATAACTATAGGAATCAAATCAGAGGAGATTAGAAAGGATTGGGAAGAGATGTTGGATAAGCAAGACACAAAGAAACAATGGGAGGATATATGCACGACTTCCAAATATGCAAGAAAGTCTAGAAGATTTAAGATCTTTGCTTAGAAGTGTTTGCATAGATATGTTTATACCCCAAGCAGACTCCAACATTTGTAATCTACCAGATTAAAAATTCTTTGGAGGTATGATAAGGAAGAAAGAGGTAATTGGGAACATATTTTTTGGAGAGTAATTAGTTTTCAGGCTGTAAAAATTCCCCTGCAAAGTACTCTGTCAAAAATACTGGATTAGCAAATTGGTGTAACTAAGGACATGATTTTTTGATCTTGATACAGAAAAGAAACAGCTCAGACATAGTAAGGCCTTGCTGAGGTTTAATTATTGTGGCTTCCAAAAAAGTGATCACTAGAAAATTGAAATCAAAGTCTAAACTAACTGTACTAGAAGTAGTGAATATAGTAACAGAGATAAAATAATTGGAAGTGGGATCTTTAGACAATGGTAAGAGCAAATTACATAGAAAAGAGGAAATTGTAGGATGAATGCATGCAGAATAATGTTTTGGAGGAGGAATAGGGTTTAAGGGAAGGCAGGAATTGAATAATGTATTTTAGATGGACAATGACTGTATAGATTATATGTGATGTATAATGTTTTCAACTGTAAATATGTCAATATGGTTTGTTTTCTTTAATATAAATAAATGATTGCCTATGTCATGAGTGATTATTCATTAAATATGTTTCTTGTTTATAAAAAAAAAGGAGTATGTAGCTCTCTGCCTCTTTTTTACTTTTTCCTGTCATTCTTAGTTTCACTATTGAAATCCTTCACTTTTAGAAGGGTCTGTCACGGTTATTCCCAAACCTGGAATGATCTCCCCTTTCCTTTTCATTTAGATGTGTCTTCTTAATTGGCCTGGAACCTAAAATATTCCTATCACTTAGAAAAATGAACCACTTTTTAAGCCTGGATCAAGCTACACTTTTTAAGGGCTGCAGCGCTTCTGAGTAAGTACTGATTTCTCTGTGTATATTCTTAGAATCAAAACATATGAACAATTTCCCATGGTGTTTATATGACCTTATATGAACAGGATTTTAGCTGGGCATTCAAGGATTTTTTTTTTCCTGGATTCTTGAAGTAGCTTCCCAGATTGTTTTACTTACTGGATAAAAGGCTTCTATTCTCTTTCTACTGCCAAAGTAGAAACCTGTGGTATTTTTTCAGCCTCCTTTTCTTCTACTCCTGGAGATAGACAGCATTCATCTGGGTCCAGAATTCCTAATAAGAACGATTAAGGTTAACAAATAGGTCTCACAAGGTTTTATTAGTGATGTACCAGTAATACTTCTAACGTATGCAGAAAATATCCTACTTAATTCTAAACTCTTCAGCATCTTCTCTAAGTATAATTATACAGAAAATTGAATCTTGTAGTATTTTGTATTAATTACAAACTGAATGTTGACAAATTCTGTGTTCTTTCCTTAATCACACCTTTTTGCATTTGGGCTTTGGTTGCGCCCTTTATAGTTTGAGATACTGAGTAATTCCCACCAACAGCATTTGACAGTCCTAGAGAAAAAAGGAAAAGCATCCCTGACCTAGACAGTCAAACCAGTCATCCTTTTTCGCTGTTTGGTCATGTGATGTACTCAATATGAGCATCTTCCCTCGTTTGGTTTTCCCTGTCCACTGTCTACTGTATTTAATAGGGATAGTGTTCCTGCTTACTTAAAGCTGTCAAAGCAGTTATTATGAAAAAAATAGATACTGCAGAATTATGTATACATAATTGGGTTGTCCTTTTTCTAAAGGCATCATTCAAGCCCACATGCTTGAGTTTTTATTAGTCCTACATTGTAGAATATCTTTAAATTATTGAGAGACATTTTAAAATAAGCCTCACAATCTTTTGTGCCTGAATATTGAAAATAACATTTAGATTTCATGCAGTTAACATCTGTGCTGTTTTTCTTATCACATCCTATCCCCTGTCTGGGAAGATAAATTATTCCTAAGTTAGTATTTCAATTAAAATTGGGATTTACCTCTCTCATCATTTTGCACCATTTCTAAAACAGATGCAAACTAGATGTATTTCAGAATCCTAACTTTATATACACCATCATACCTTGCAACTTTCTTATTCATCTAAACTGCTTTAATGTAAAGTATGTTGCTTTAATGTAGATGGAGGAGTTATTGGGTTTAGCTAAGGTGAAGTCCTATCTTGGTTTGCAGTAAGGTAGGTGCATCTACCTTTATTATCTAAGATATACTGAACTAGCTTTGTGTGCCAAAGGGTAAAAGATCCAACACTCTGTTAGGCTGGCTCAGTGATAAAGAATTAGAATTTAGATCTGGGCTTAAAATGTCTGATCTCTATGAAGCTTTTAAACAGCAAATGTTTAATCATAAAGCTTATAAATTTCACTACTGATTTGGTATTTTTTAAAACATGTCTTATAACTGGTCTACCAAGTGGCACGTTTCCTTAAAAAAAACTTGTGCCTTGTTAGTTGTCTACGATATTAAAAATTGGCATAACACTTCACTCCTGTAGAATTTATATAGGTAATAATATAGGTCGTGCAAAATGTGGCTTCCTGTGTGTTGACTTTCATTATGTGCTATAATTTTGTAATCTATGATGTATGTGGGAAATGATTCAGTTAGCTGATAAATGTTTTCTGGATATGAACATTCCCTTTACTTGAGACTCATGCCTTTCAGGCATCCCTCATCTGATGTCATCAACAGTACAATCAGTTTCTTGGCTGTCTTTAGTCCTTCCCAACTGCTGATATAGTTGCTGCAAGCTGCCATGCCAAATCATGACTAATGGATTACTGAACTCAAAACTGTATTTTCAGCAGCTAGACCAATTGGTAGTATGTTCTTCATTCTGTACCAAATTGCACTTGAAGTAGAATGATTTCAGCTTTGAACTTATGGAACAGGTATTATAGCAAACAAATGTGTGAAGTTGGTCACTAATGGTACTGCTTTGTTATCGATTTTCATTGTTAGAGAACAGTTTTCTGGAATTGTCTTATGTATACTTTCTTTACTCAGAAATATACACTTTTAACTTCTTGGCTTTCAGTATTTTCTTCCCTTTTTACTTTTTGTGTGCTCTAACCCAAGGTATTTAAAATGCTAGTGAAGCATATTAAGTTAAAAAGATTACACTGTTTACTTCCTTCACTTCTGGTAAGTCTAACACGCCAACATGTAACAGCCTTACTCTTCAAACTGACCAGACTAACCTTAGCAAAAATTCTTTCTGAGGTTTAGCATGCTCATTGGCTGCTGATTTCCTTTTACGTTACTTTACTTTATAAAGATGGCTGATTCAGACATATTCCCTGTCTCTCTTCTTTTAAACCACTGTATACGTGAACAACATGTCTGTAAGCCATGGAAGTCAGTAGCAATAATCCTTTTCCATAATGAACAACTCTCACAATCATTTGGTAATTTTTGGCCTATATATTTTTTTCCTAAAATATTGACGCCACATACAGTCCCAGGTTTATCATTATGTCAGCAATCTAATGTTTTTTGTCCTGGAAAGCCATTTTGTTGTTCCTGGCATGCTGTTCGGCACTTTTGCACTGTTGTTGTTATACTCTTAACTCATATTTCATAATAGCTCCCCCCTTAGGGTTGGGGCTATTAGAGAGGGAGGGAGAAGAAACTCAGACTGGAGCTAACACCTGTGAGCATCATACACGTTGTCACATCATGGCTGTTATTAGGCCCTATCCCCCCCCCCGCCCAGATGTGACATTAGTTTGTGGGACATGGGAACAGTGAAGAATGGCTTCTGAGGATATGTCTGACCTTGGTCCTAGGGCAGTCCTGCACCCTTGGCTTACCCACATTCCCAGCCCAACAACCACCTCAACACTCAGCCTCCACCAGGACTTAATGAGTAATCTGTGTACAACACAATGGTCCCTCCCCCACAAGGATAGACACTCCTATCCTCCCTGTGCTCCCATCAGTCACCTGGGTCTCTAATTAATCCCAAGTCACCTGGGCCATAGGCAGCACTTCATCCCTCTATGACACTGTAATAGTCACAATTTACTGTTTGATTTTTGATATAGATTCTGTTCCAGTCATGGAACTGAAAAGTTCCTGCTTACCATAACCTAAAATGTACGGGTCTATATTATAACATCAAAGTCCTAAAACTTCGAATGTTGTAATATCAAACCCTATGCACCGAACACTGAAAATAGTGAAGCTGCAGAATATCGAATACTTTCCTAGGGAAAGTATTCGGTGGGCCGTTTCTGCAGCTTCGCTATTTCCTCGACTGTGGAGCGAAGGTTACGGACTGGGTTAAGGTAAGTGTATGAACGAAGGTGAGTGTGCGATAGGGACCTTAGGGTTAGGGAGCAGGTAAGGTGAGTGTGCGATAGGGACTTTATGGTTAGGGAGCGGGTAAGGTGAGTGTGCGATAGTTAGGGACCTTAGGGTTAGGGAGCAGGTAAGGTGAGTGTGCGATAGTTACAGACCTTAGGGTTAGGGTTGGGTGAAGATAAGTGGATAGCTAGTAGTGTATGTATGGTTTAATGTAGGGTTTTGTGAAGTGTGTGAGTGTGGATTATTTATTTTGTTGTGCTTGTGTTGTGTATATGTTTGTCAGAACAGCGAATATTTTCCCTGGGAAAAAATTCACTATTCTGAGTGTTTGATGTTATGGTCTTTCAATCGAAATGGTTCGATATTATAACATTCGAAGTTTTAAGACTTCGATGTTATAATATAGACCCAACTGTACACACAGAATCTAACCATGGCTATCTAGTTAGCTCTTTCCTTCCATGTCAGAGGTATTTGATACTGTTAGCTGCCAACACCTTTTTATCAGACAGCCTGATTTTTCAGAATGTCTGCAAAGAATACCCGTTCATTCAGCATCTGTCTTGATGGCAGATCATCCATTAGCTAGAATAATGCCATCTCTCCCCTTTTGCAGCTTCTCCCAGGTACTCCACAGGGCTCTGTGCTTGGCCTACTTCTCATTTCTACTTTTATGAATGGAACACACGTGTACTTTGATGCTGCCAGACTAATCTGAGCCCTTGTATACTGATGACTAAAAATTACTTTTGCTCACTACTGTTGCTCAGCCTCTGTAGCATTTGACATATGCAGTATTTCAGCTTGGGTGCACTTCTTAAATCTTAATTATCACACTTAGGTCTGTACACAAACATCACAATACAAAATGCATCCAGTTCAGAAATATCTTAGCCTCTTCTCCTATTGTTTCTAACTTAAAATCTGCAGACTTATGGTCAGCTTAAGTCCATCACTACAGAATGAAACCAGGCACAGGCTTGATAAAAGTGTTAGGGCTAACATGACCAGTTATACATATATAGCTACATCCCTTGCTTTCCATCCGTCCAGCCTTCCTAATGCTTTTTGTGCTGTAAAATTCTCATAATAAACTTAAAGGAGCCAGTGTGCCGGGCTGACTTTCAAATCAAAGGGGCTGCAGGAGACAGCTGAATGGGTGGGGCCAATGGGGGCTGAAACTAGAAAGGGAGGAGCCATGCTCAAACCACAAAACAAAAAATTTAATTAATACCTGCTCTTTAAATAAAACCGCAATTATGAGAACAAGTCAAGACAAAATGAATGAATTGTAGAAAAAAAAAATATTTTAATGCATTGTTTGACAGCTTACTTAATATCTGATGGAAACAAAAAAAAAAAGGTGAGGCAAAAAAAAAAACTTTTATTTTTTAAACTAGAATGCCAAACAGGAAATCAAATAAGAAAAAAAAGCAACTAAGCAGCACTCAACTCACCTTGCACTCCTATACTCCTTACTTTTATATAAATTTATCTAACATATTATTAACGTACCATGCTGAAAGTAGCAATAGCAATCTCTGTGATACCCCAAAATAAAAATGTTTCCTGACAAAAAACTACTTTTGAGACAACGCTATACTTGTTTTCAGTCAAAAAAAAACATGAAAGTAAAAATGAAACACAAACAAACAAGATTCAGATAGAAGATTTGTGCGTGGATTATTGTAGGATTATTACACATACATATACAACATCTATTTCATTAAGTTTAAAATAAATAAATGACACTAAGTAAATAGTGCAAAATTGAACTTACAAAATAATGTAAAACTTCAATGTTATTACCTATACTGTCATAATGCTTTCAATACCGAGAATACACATTGTCTAGTTAATATAGTATTCTCTTTATCAGTTATGAGAGTATTTCAATGTTGGCAACAACGACAACAATTATGCTTTACCTGATGGTCTATTAACTATTTTTCTATGCTTAGCTTAGCAATGGGGCACTTATCTGATAAAAAAACACAGAAAGGTTAACACTTTCCAATAATAATAAGCATCAAGGCAGCAGTACAAAAATAAAGTAGAAACCAGAACCAAAAACAAAATCAGAAACAAAATATACAGAAACCTTGTCCTTGGACAGAATCAGATACTTACAGAATATAACTTGCCCTTGGTGGGTCACACTCCTTGCCACTTGCCAGTCTTACATGGCCTCAAGTATGTCACAGACAGAGTGGATCTGACTGTGACTGTATGTGGCAATTTTGTTTGTCATCTGCTCCAACCTTGAAGCAATTTGGATTTGTCAGTACCAGAAATAGAGTGGGACTTGCATTAAAATGATAGAAGTTTTAGATATTGTTCTAATAAAATAAGAAACTTAAATAGTATATAGGTCTTGCATTAGTAGTATGAATAGTTGAAGGGGTATAAAATGAGAATGAATGTAAATGAATATTTTATGATGCAAAATCTTTGACGTTTTGCCAATGGTTAAAAAAAGAAAAACACAACTTTATGAAAATGGACCAAAAAAAAGATGCAAAAATATAAAAAATGGACCAAAAATATGATGCTGAAATCAAAGTAACCACACAATGCAGCTATTTTTTAATCAAACCTCAATATAAAAATAATCATTCTATTCATTTCGAAATAAAATGGAGCAACATTTGAACAGTTATTTTACAAAAATAAAAAAATATGTTTTCTCTAAAATTGCCATTTCGTGAGTTGTCTCTTAGAGCAACATTTGAGCCATTTTGGGGACAGTTGAAGATTTTAGGCAATATTTTTTTTCTAAAATTGTTGACATTTGAGAGTTCTCTTCAACCTGTTAATGCAGGAAAGCTGGCATTTTTCAAATCTACTGGGGAGAATATAAACAGTGTCTGTCATGTTGTATAGACTGAGAATGTTTATAGAACAACAGGTCACAATAAACAATGCACAAATCAAAAAGTAAAGGGAGTGCCCTGAAACTCGGTGTCTGACATTATTTGGTAATTTAATTTCATTATTTGCATGAAGAACGAGCATTTATGAAAGTCAACCAAAAGTAAAACAAAATAATCTAATGAGCCTGAAAAAAATATGAGTTAAGAGGTAGAAAAATCTCTTAAAATCTGCCATAAACAAATCCTGTTCAATCTGGGGGCCCTTTGAGCTTGATCAAATAAACCATTGCTTGGCTATTTCACCCACTTACCTCAAACACTCAATGTTACATCTTTACTTCTTCACAAATTTGGACTTCATTATAACTATTTCACCTGCATTACCATAAACACTAACACCACATCCTCCACCATTAAAAATGCAATCTTTTAATTTTAACACTTTTAGCATTGCAACTCTTTCTGTGAACAAACTCCATTCATTGAGTAACGTAAAAAACCAACATTCAAAGAAAACACGTTAATGACTGTATTCATAAATATTCCTACACTTCTGTTTTTCAAAGGCCCATTGCAAAACTGCAAACATTAAAACATTTTTTGAGTAAATCTCCTGGCTATGTTAATGCCAGTTCTAAAACTGTATAACTCAGAACATTTTTACTGTTTTAAATGTATTTGTTTTACATTACACTGTAGTAACAAATATGCACTAATGCATGCGTGTGTAATTCATTAACAACATTACTCAAAACATTTCTATCATAGCATGTACTCAAACTAACAACTTTGATATATTTTAAATGAAAAAAATATGCAAAAAAGCCAATAAAAATGAATTAAACATTAATGAATTGTATGAGTTCTGAAGGCAAAAACATTGCAAACTTTATATTTCAGTAAATCACAAACAAATAAAGTGCTGCTTGAGAAATCTAAAGGAATAAATTGCTGCATGCAAAAAAAGGAATGCAAAGTAATAGCAATATAGAGAATACTGTGAGTAAACAACAGGTGAGTTCATATTTGCAGGCTGCCTGTCAAAGTTAAAGCAACATAGATTCCTTTACAATAAAAAGTACGTATCATGCATGCACCTACTGTGGAGTAGAAACCCTTGACATTAAACATCTGATAAAGCAGTATAAGGACCTTTTGGTATACAAACAAGACTTAGCATAACTAGCAAGTATAGCACCAATCTCACCCAGCTCTCAACTTCTTTACAAATCTAAATGTTATTCATATCTCTGATCATTTTCAACACAAACTATTTAAAAAAAAGCCAAAATATGGGGAGACAAAGACCAAATCTTCTCAACACAAAAAAACATTACTTTTATAAATTTGGAAAAATGCTAGAAAAAACACTGTGTTATCACTCAGAATTTCCAGCACAAGTGGACTGCCAAAACTGGAAAATGCTGGGACTGGACCATTATCCCACTACAAGTTACCACTATTGGTGAAGCTGCTTTGACTGAACTTAAACAAACTGCGCTAAATGAACACCACATTTCACGCAGTCCTAAACATCCATACACAGAAATATCTAACAAGTAAAACATGCAGAATACATAGCTGTTTTATCAGTAATTCAGTTCTCTGTAACTCTCTTAGTTAGCAACACCATAGCTTAGCCCAATGGGATTCAGAAATCGGGCCAAGCAATATTAGGTCAAATTCAAAATATCCATCTTATACGGGAATACATCCCCTAAAATGATAAGTCCCCAAAAATGTTGGGTAGGCTGAAGAATTGGCACAAAACTTTTCAAATTGTTTAGAAAACTGTGATAATAAAAATACCTAATAGTGGATCAGTGTGCTACTTATCTTAATAACATGCGTGCATGCATAAATAAAAAATTTTAACAGCAAAAATATGAAAGGTATGAAAATCTATACTAAGTATCCATTGTTGCTATAAAATGTGTTAACAAGATTTTACCTTTCTTGTGGAATCACATATTAACATGATTTGATGATGTATGGCGTTAAAAAACATACTATTTAGTTGCAACATACCATTTAGTGGGTGTTTCTATTTTATTTATCCATTTTTAGATAATTTCTAGTAAATACACAAACGTTGCACTGTCACATTACACCTGTTCATGATTTAGACAAATAAAATACTCTACCTTTTTCTACTCAAGACCACATAGAAATATTAAAGACTTTGTACTAAAATCTGTTATTTTTTTTTAAGAAATACCAAAATTATACATTGCTCAAAACAAATTAAACATTTAATGTATCATGTCTGCATGATAGTCTTTAATAAAATCAGTGTCTAAGATAAACAAAAAAAATTTTAAATTCCAAGACTTCGTTGAGTTCCGAATCTTCTGTTCTCATTAGTTTTACTCTGGTTGGTGCAAATAACTACATCAAATCATTTACATTTTTGAGTTTATAAGTCATGTGTGTTTGTCTGCATTAAATAGAAAAAATTATTAAAACTCTATATTGTCTCTAACTGAAATACAAATGCTATAGCTTAATCACTCTGTCTAAGTTTTAGGTTTTTAGTCCAAATTAGAGCAGTCATTATGAAAAATGCAGACAATGTTAATAGTTAAATGCTGCTTTAAAAAAAAACAGAAAAAGTTTAGACTTTTCCAATTGTTAAAGGTCAGTAGCTTTTTGGCTTTTACTTACCAAACTAAACAACACTGTCATCAGACAGTGGGTCTCTAGTCAAATTGTTTTATTGATAGAACTGTAAGTTTATTTTGCATATGAAACATGCTTTTACATTTTATAAATCATAAGGCTTGAAAAATACACCTTAGCATAATGTTAACCTTTTAGAAAACTGTGAGTGAAAACTGTGATGGCTTAGGGCCGTATTTGCAGTATCAGAACTTTGAGATCTGAGTCAAAACAAATCATCTTTTTTTAGAGCTTTGACAATCTATGACATGTGAGAAATCAATGGCAGTGTTGATTTTTCTGAATCCACTATTGGTTTCTTTACAACCTGAGGGAGTTAAACTCATGTTAGTAAATTAAATTCTGAGGGTTAGGATGTTTCTAGCTGTCATGTTAAAACTTTATTTTGTGCATTGTACCACTGCCATCTTTTTGTCTGATTTATTGAACTTGTTACAGTATTCAAAATCATGCAAAGGTGTTTTCTAATCAATATGACTGAATATTTTGTACCTCGAGTCAGCTAACACAAACGCTGCCTCATTCATTCCTGTACATGTGGTCAAAGGCTCCCTTCCTCCCATGAATCAATGAACTGGGTTTGAAGAAATGCAAATCTCTTTTTCACTCCATGGTAATAGCCTGACCTTCCCAAAACAGACCACCAACTTCGAACATCTTCTGACCTGACACAAATTAACATCAATAATTCCTCAGCTAGATGGAAGAGGTTCCTCCCCAGCATGGCTGCTTTGTGGTCCAGATCAATGGAAAGCCTTCATACCTATCTTTACCACCAGAAAGAAAAGAACAAAACTTGAGATGTAGCTTAACTTCAGCTGACTCTGACCCTGTCATCTGGCCAGTGCTCAAAATCCACACACCAATGAGCAATGCAAGGCCCACTGGCAAAAATAGCAAATGATCCACCTGTTTGTTTCTCCTGAAGTGTGCACCCAAGAGCTGCAACTGTTTGAGCTTTCTCCTTTTCCCAGCCAAGGCAAGCTGTGTGACAGCGAGCAACCTCAGCAGCCACCAAGCAAATTCACATGTAAGTGCAAGTAAAAAAACAAGTGCAACCCTTCCAATTCTATCAATCCATGAACTTTTAGACTGCTTTTTTTCCCACTTGAGACTGCCTTTGTTCTCAGTCTACGTACGCTGCCGCTCCAAAGGAGTCTATAGCAACATGTCCCTCTTTCTTCACTACAAGGTCATTTTATACATGGCTTGAGGCTTACCCTACTTACAAAGTCTAACAGGCTGTTAAACTTTAATAGCTACCCAACATTGTCTATGATACTGACCTGTTATACCCACTTAAGGCCACTTTGCTGCACAGGCAGTCCTACCTTATTAGTTCAAGTCAAACTTTCTACATGTAAACAAAGACTCAGCTTGTCACGCCTGTGTAGGCAGACAGTCATAAAAGTCCCACTGAGAATGCAGAAAATTGTCTTTATACAAGGGTTTAAACTGACAACATATCTCACAGTCTGTCTGTCTCTCTTTTTTTTTTTTAACTACTCCTTCGGCTATCAGCTCTTCACACCCAGCTCCTCTCCCTGACCCTTTTATACTCACCTTCCTCCTCTGTCTTCTCTCCTATTGCCATTATCAGATGCCTTTGTAATTCACTCATTGTGCCACCCCCGCATACTCCCTAACTCCTTCATTCATGCTTATTTTTTTTTTCTTCAGTCCCTTCTTTCCATAACTTCTATTGAATGACAAATCATTTCACCCTACCTCCCTTAATACATCAGATCTGCTCTAGCAATCAGTTGCAGGATAAAATAAAAGTAATTTTACTCTCCTCTGTATTCCATATCTGCTACCTTATTGTCACTGCACATACTTTTTTATATTTATCAAGCTGTACTGAACGTTTACTCTTGATAATATGTGGTTCACACTGTATGCATCACTGTTGTGATCTCGTAGCTCCCTTGCTACTGCTGTTTTTCTTAGATCATTTATCTTAAATGACCTGATAAAGAGCAAAGTGCAGCTGCCAATATGTAAGGATTGTATGTATCAAATTCTCCATCCTTCGTCTTAAGTACTGTTGGCATTTATTATTCTCATACTCCCCATGTGTTCAGGGTGTAATTATTAATTTATTTATGTATTAACCGGGTACCTGGGCTGGCCTGATGATGTTTTTTAACCGTGACTTGGGCGCAGTCCTCCTGTCTGTCCACTTATTGATATTTAGCAGGATTTGTTGTGCTTTAAAATGTAGTGAATTGTAATAAAAGAAACAAGATGTCTGATCTGGAATTGCTTTGCAGGTGTGACTCCTGAGTTTCACAGCTTAGCATGCAAATATCCTTACACTATATTCCAGCTGGATACAGTAGCTGTCAACATCATGCCAAAGGTAGTCTTGTTAGTGTTTTTCAATCAGTCTTTTCAACTGCTTTTTATTTATTTATTCATTTATTTCATTTCAGCATAGATCGCCGCATACCCTAAATAAGCACAGGCAGCTAAGATGTTAAATTGATAAGACCAAGGATCAGGACAAATTGAGCATCTCTGTTTCTGTTATGAATGGGAAGAAAACCTCGCTGAAGTGGCTTGTCCACTGTATTGCATTTTGTTATGCCAAGTGCTACATGAAGTAAATCCGTACCATTAGAGCACATTTGACCAGTGCTTCTGCAACTTGTGCTGCATATTTAAAAATGTATTATCTTAAAATGTAACTAAGGCTGCACTATGAGCATCTGTGCATACATTAAATAATGCAGACTGTTGAACAGTGCATGTTTTAGGCAGCTGTCGTGGGCCTTATCTTGATCATTCTGACATTATAATACTGCTGCTTAGAATTTTGCCCATTCGATTTTCTGCTGCAAGAGGCTTTTTAGAAGTAAGGTAACACATCTGTGTGAGGTACTTATTGTAACATTAGGTGACTGTGGAAGAAACTCTTGCAGAATACCTTCCCACTGCTGGCTTTTATTTAGGGTCCTCTTTTTATAGCTCACTTGAAAACACTTGTTTGTAGTTGGACGTGTGCTGACAGTGTTACACTTATTAATCAAATAGTTGTTGTTGTTACTGTTATTATTATTATTATTATTATTATTATTATTATTATTACTGCATAAGGTCCCTTAATGGAAGCCCATTGGTTGTACTAGTCCAACACTCCCACTTTGATAATGCAGTCTTTTTGTGCCTGAACCTGACAATGTTGTACTTTTCCTTCAACTCTTTAGAGTTTGTCTGAGAACTCTTTTTTTGGTTCCCTATTTAGAAGACCGAAGATGCATTCTTTCGAATGCGTCTTGGTTGAACTCAAAAGCCTGAAATGGCAAAATATTGAAGCGGCTTTTAAGCAAATTCTTTCCCTGGGAAAGAATTTGCTTGGCCGCTTCGTTACTTTGCCATTTTCGGCACTGTAGTGCGGTCTCAGAGTTGGTATATTTAAGTAGGGGGGTGAGGGGGGTGAAGCCCCCCACTTAATGTAATGTTTAAAGTTTTTTTTGTTTTTTTGTTGGAACAGCGATTTTTTTTTTTCCCTAGGAAAAAAAGTCTCTGTTCTGACAGTTCGAAATCATAAACTTTTGCTTACATAAGGTCGATTAATCACCATTCACTTTTTTAAGCGTTCGGTGATCTAATATAGACCCCTTTTTTTTCAAACAAGTTTGTGTAACTTCAACTACAAATGACCAACAGTAATATAAAAAATATCAGAACTTTATATAAAGTACACACTTGTCATTGCAGGATACAGTAACACGGCATGCTGGTCAAATATAAATTGAAGTGTTCTATACTTTTTAATTATTTGTTTCTTCCCAGTGCCTGAGCTTTCACCCTCAACCTTATACCTTAGATCAGCATCCGATTACTCAGTTTGCATCATTAGCTACGAGTATCCAAGGAATCCAATTATTCTTAATTTTCAAAGTACCTTTCTTCCTTTCCATTTATATTTCCTCTAGAAAATCTGTTTTATCATTTTTGCTACCATCACCCATGTAAGAACCTCTCTAGTCTTAAATTTCTTACTTTGTTACAGCTCTTTTACTTACTGTCATAATATTTACATTTTAGAAAACTTAAATAATTTCAAAGTTAAAAGTATTAATATTGTCTGGCAAAAAGTACTCATAGTTACTGGACCTAGGAGTAGAACGACCCTTATAAATATCTGGGCCGTATGTTGTCCTGTGATGTTTTAGGTCATATAATTTCACACACTGTGCAAACACCAGGAGTAACCAAAATAAGTCTGCACAAGGAGTGTAAATGCAGTTAAGCCTTGTTCCTTTAGTACAATTTGGTATTACCTGACTTTTTGTATAGTGACTTAATAGTTGTAACTGACATCTCTTACATGAATTTTTTGTAAATTGTGCTGCAAAAATGGACTGCATCAATATTTCTGTTTTTTTCTTTAATTGTTACATTTACAAATATAGCAAAGTAATGCATTAAATGTATTTGTCTTCCTTCAAGGTTCTTGGATGGATTCTGATAGCTTGCATAGCTACACTGGCATTACTGATCACGTGTATTTCCCGTTGTCGCTCTCCTGTCAGTTTTGCACAGCTTAAATTTTGGGGAACCTACTTGGAAGAAGAATGTCGCCTGCTACAAAGCAAAAGTCAGCAACATGCCAAGCAGCTGGCAGAAAGGAATATAACAAGCTTCTTTGACTTCAAAGAACCAGAACCTTTTGAGACTCCAACTAACAAACAATGGGAGCAGATCTCCCTACTGTATTCTTTTAATCCGAAGGGACAGTACTACAGCATGATTCATAAATATGTTGAAAGTGGATCCCAAAGAAATCACAGCATTCGATCAGTAGAAGGTGATGTGCCTCCTCCGTCTGCACTGGAGTTTATTGATGCAGTTAATGTTTCCAGCAGTGGAATATGAACAAGTGAGCTCTGACAGGGCAGACTCATAAGTACAGTGGACAAGTGTTGCCATGATTCCACGTATGAAGAAGAAGAGCGGTCGCTTTCCATTTCAATATTTTTGCATATTTGTGGAAAACAGAATTCATTTTTAATGCTGTATTATTTATATTATTTTCTGTTTTAGTGCTGTATGTGTGTAAATTAAACATTGTTCCTCTTCATATTTAGATGTTATACAAGTTTTTCATTTCTTCATTGCAGAGACAGTACTCCATCTTGCCTGATCAAACATTTGTGCCACTGCTGAATAGATCCATTTCTGTCATATGACAGTTCTTGTCTGCAGTTATTTTGCGAACAGTGCAGCTTACTGAAGTAATCAGTGATGTTTAAGAGCAATTCTGATTTTGTGAGATTACCAGCTTTGAGTGAAACATTTAGGTACTTCCGGCTTGTGTCTTGGATGTTCATGCTGGGCTCCCACATGTACACCCCATTTGGTTAACATATAAGATCACTGCTTTTGAACTAAAGGGTGTATGTTGTCCTAATATAGCCAACTCCTGCTAGACACTGATGTAGTTAGGTTCTCCTCCTAAAGTGTGCCATTGAGAAGTTCCTACATTTGATGTCTAAAAAAGCTGAAACATTTAATTGTACCTGTGGTCACCAGTTCATGAGCCAGGGCTGGTAATAAGACTGCCTGTGGATGCCTAGGTCAGTGAAATTTCACTTATAGGAACTTGCAGACCAACATGTAGTCATAAGATTGTAGGTTCGTAGGTTAAATGAGCAAGTTTGTGGCCTTTTGGTTCTTAAGGAGCCTGTTACCAGGCTTCTCATGATAAAATTTTGAGTGCCCTTAAATTCATCCAAGTCACCCTTGAAGGTGTTCTATGCACAGTAAAGTTATGTGTAAGTAAAATGGTAAGTATTTGGCATGTCTTCTTCAGTGTTATTGATGTAAAACTTAAATTTCAGTCTATGAATGTCAAGTTGCCTGTATTTCATGCTTCCTGAAAATTATGTCAGATGTAACATTTTATGCCTTGTACTGCCTTTTGGCTCAGATCATGACTGAAAATGGTCTTTATTCCAGCCCAGATATCTGGCCAACAAACTGAATATGTATGTAAATAAATGAAGGTATGAATTAAGGAACACTATTCCAACATAAGGAGGATCCTATTCCATAAATGAGGGAATCATTAGGATGTGAATCTGTCTTGTTTCACAGCATACAGAATACTGTAATCCATCTAATAACTCACCAACAGTCATTGTCAAATCAGACACGACACAGACTTTCTACATACCTGTACTTCAGGGATGCTACACTGGGGAAATGTTCCTTTCCTTAAGATGCATTTTTGTCAGAGTTGATTATTTAGTGCAAACTGTAAAGATATAGTAAGCTGAATAGGGAATGTGCCAGCTTTGCACCCTCAGCAATGTTTGATTTGCTGTTTTTGTGTGGACATTTTAAGTATGTTAGGAGAATATGGATCCATAGCTGAGCTGATGTTTATGCGCTGTTGCTGGTTATATTGCGTGATGACTTCATCATGTAGATTCTTGCGTTATATATAGTTGGTACCTGTAGCTGTCGATAACTGCAGTTTTTTGATGGTGGCTACTTAGTAGGTCTTTTATCATAAGACTGAGTTTCTGTAGACTGCCATGTCTTTGTTAGGACTTCATAAAACTGGTCTTTTCTTCCTGGTACAAGAGTAAAATATCTGTGGCTATTAAGGTGATGGCACTTAAACCACATGGTTGAATTCCTGCTTTTCAGAAGCGTTAGTTGAGAGAGGTTGCAATACAGTCCGTCTATGTGAACAGGTGTGAGGTCAGTTAGAGTGGTGACCACTGGCACTTCTTTTGAAGTGAGACTCAATGTTTGGTATCTCCCACCTGTCATTGACTTTCAAAGTATTGAATCTTAAGCAAGAGAGAAGTGAGCCCTAGATCCTGTACTATGCATTTTTGGGTCTGAATTTACACCTGTGGGATTGTCTGTCTTTGTCTTAAAAAGTCAAGGGGTAACATGGTGCCTATTCTTTCTTCTACAGACTCTGTCAGGCCTCACCTTTTACCATCTCCCCAACTGACCTTTAACAACCCATTCAACTCTGTGTGTAAGACAGTTGTGTTGAATTGGGAGGGCACACTGTAGAGGTTTAACCTTATGTATCTGCAAGGCTGTGCACCTTCTCTGCCCACTCCCTCGTGTACATTTAGATGACCTCATGTTGACTGTCAGGTCTGCAGCTTATGTTATCCCTCTGCTGCCAAAATGGTTGAGGCAGAACAAATTTTTCATAAACTCCTAAAAACTTCTCTTCTCACTCTGTCCTTCACTTTTGCCATATCTAAGGGACAGAGGCCCCTATTCTAGAAACAAGAGACATACCAGGTTAGAGGGGGTCCCCCATGCCAGAAACTGACAAAAACAACGTATCCTGTTTCTCCTTAAAGGAGAACTGCACCCACAGACTCAAAAATATGTTTATTTCATCATGGTTTGGTGTTTCCTGCATTTTAACACCACTGTGGGACTATTTACATGTTTTTAAATATTTTTATTCTTAATTTCGAGTCTAGCATCTTGAAGTGATCCTGATTGTTTAGATTGCCTTTAGGTATCCCACAATGCATTGCTTATGTGTAAAAAAGAAATACATCACGCAAGCCTCATTCTTCCTAAAGCTCCTGTCACTGCATTGATTTTACATGCATATACTGCTGTCTTTCAGTCAGATTTATGTAACTTTTAATGATGTTCAGTGATTACTTAAAACAAAAATAGTGCAAATGTCACAGAACAGACTTTCAAAGTGCATTTTTACTGCTGCTTCTTTTTAGAATGGCTAAGTTGCAGTCTTTTTGTGAAGCCTGAATTGTACTACTTTGACTCATCTCCCATCGCCCTTCACACCTAACTTCTCTAGCTGTCAAAGTGCTAAGGGTAATTTGAGCTGTTACCTGCTGTGATTAACAGCTCACAGCAGGAGACTTGATTCATGTACTGTTTCCTTGTTCTAGCCTTTACTTTCTGTATGGGTAGGAGAAGGACCAGGGAGCTGTGACATCACAGCATGGGTGGGTTTTTAGGACAGTCGTGGTGTTGTCAGTTTTGGGGAGAGAACTTGCTGGAAAACTACCTGTATTCTTCGGCTTTGATGACATCAGTGAATTAGATACTACAGCAAGCTTTTCCAAGGTGGGATAAAAGTTTTTTGAAAGTGAAACCACCACAGTACAGTAAGGTACTGTTCTAGTTGAGAGAAACAGTTGATTTAAAATATTGTAAATGCTGTATTGCTGTTTATTCATAGCAGGGACTGTAATTAGGGAGAAAAAGGATGGAGAAGTTGAGGATTTAATAATAGAATCCTGTTGTTGTCCTTTAACTAGCTTTCCATACTGTGCACCTTTCCTTTCCTTTTGGCATATTAAATCCCCTGTAGTGTGTCCATGTTTGATTTGTTCCTCTTCATACAATTATCCCATCTCTTATTGCACAGAGAGGTAGTCCAGAAGGCTCAAGTCAGTCTGGTGTCCTACCTGTGACCCAGAGGGTGACATGACTAACAAGAAACACAGTACAAAGGGTTAGTCCAGATAAAATCGATTTATCTAGCAGATAATAGGGACGGCCTTTGGTCATCTAGTGCCCTCGTTAAAAGGTCTCCACAGTGCCCCCCAGCACCACTCAATGCCCCCATCCTGGTCTACCTACACCATCCAGATTACTGGAAAAGTGCCCCTGCTACAGCGGTACCCTAGGCGGCTGCCTAGTTGGCCTATGCGTAAGGCCGGCTATGAGCAGATTTAGGAGACTCTCTCTCTGATGCCCTTCTTGTGTGAGGAATAACGACTCCTTGTTGAAGTTCCAAGTAGTTTATTCAGTTAAGGAGGTAGATGGACAATTACCTACTTAACTGAATAAACTGTTTAATTCAAGAGCATTTACATAGGGTAGGTAATTATCTGATACACCAAAGAGATGCCTTGAACTGTTGAACATTAAATAGAACAAACCAGTGTATATTCATTCAGTCTTGTAAGAGTTCAGAGATGACTTTTATAATGCCTTTCTGAAGCCAAATTCACAACCACTGGTATCTAGGCAGCTACATAGGTTTGATAGGGCTGAGAAAAAAATTAAAGCTTGTATAGTGATTCCAGTGGACTCTGACATTTGTTCAAGTTGGTGCCTGTCAATAAAAGTCATCCCAGTGACAAAGAAAATTTCATAGTGAACAGGTTTGGCAAAATGTGTATAAATCCTCCATTTTGGAGAATAATGGTTATTATTTATATATTTATTTATTTATTTATTTATTTCTGTTTGTTTTCTGGAATAATCCAGCTGAGCTCAGACATCCCCTTTTCAGTGAAGCCATGAGCCAAGTTTAACTAGGTATGTACATATTTACATGAATAACTGCCTAGACAAATGAAAGTTATGACTCTGGTGGTCTAAGGTGGAACTAAGAGGCAAAGCTGTGTTAGATTGCCTCAGGTGGCCATTGGACTCTGTAGATATTTGTATCCGGGAAGTTGACTCAGACACAGTGAGTAGAAACCATGCACGGCATCGAACCCAGCTTTGCTAAATGGTGTGACAGGACATCTCATTACTGTTCCTCTGGAGAAAGACCTTTTATTTGGACCCCCCCAAGAAGAAATGTTCATAAGATTGGAAGAAGCGGGTAGCACTGTTTAAACAGAAAACCCTTGTTTCTCCTCTGATTTCTATATACTTTAGAAATTTTCCAACTGAGCAGTGACCCTTCTGTTGGAGCAATCTTTAATATAGCAATTTAAACAGAAGTAATTTGAAACAAAAAAGCAGTAGAAAAGTGAAAAGGGCTGAGGTAGGTTGAGCATACTACACCTCCCACCTCCCTGCATCCTCCCCCAACCTCCTGTGAAAGAAGTCTTTCCTCGAGGTTAGGTAGTACATGCGGATAAGAGAAGTGACTGCATCAGGATACAAAACTGAGTTCACAGAATTCCTTGCCATGGGAATACCTCCGCTTCCCATAGTCCAGGTGACCTTAACAGGCCCAATTTTAAACCATCTTCTTTTATCAGCAGACATAGAAAGGCTCCCTGTAGAAGAGTATGGGACAAGGTTTTATTTGAGGCTTTTCCTGGTACCCAGAAACTTCAGGCTTTGAAGTCCCATATTGGATTTCCAAATTAAACACATTCCTAAGTGTACAAAAGGTAAAGATTTCAACAGTACAGTCACACTTTCTTCAGTTCTTGCAATGACCCTCTTGGTCACTTTAAGCAGGAACAATATACTCTTACATCCCTGTTTCCACAGAATAAAAAAGGTTTATTATGTTTGCATCATGGAATAAGATTTTTGAGTTGTACTCCTTGCTTTTATGAATGCCCACTGCTGCCAGAATATTCACAAAATGAGTAGTTCATTCATACTCCAGATTGAAGAGCTTTCGTATTTGTCCATACCTGGTTGAAAGCCATATACAGTACACACCCCAGATATAGCTTATAAGACTAGAGGGCTATAGTACCACATGACTGCCTAGCCTTGGAATTTCATTTCTAAGGAGTATCTTTTTAGGAGCATTGTAGAGGCAACTTAGGCATACTGTCACTTCAGCCAGAAAAGCCCTACCTCATGCTCTCAATATTTACAGAGGTGAATGGAAGGGCATACATAATGTCAAGAGTAGTTCCCAGAATGCTGGGCACATGTCAAATCTCCATATTCATGATCCACTTAGACAGGCTTCATGTGAGAACACGAATGGTTCATAAGTTCTAACTGTACTTCTGTTCAGACCAAACGGCAGACTCCTCAAGCTGTCATGATATTTCTTATTCCCAATCCATGTATCCAGTGTATTGAAACATTTTCTGATTAAAGATGTCTGCATGTAGGTGATTCTGTAGTGTGGACAGACTTTGAGTTGCAAACTTATGCCGTTTCTGAATTCTGTTTAACATTATGACAGTGTTATTACCAGAATGTTGCATATCTTGTATATTTAGTGATAATGTGTAGTAGGTTCATATGTTTATATTAGGCTAACAACCAGCAGGGGCTTTATAAGCCTAGCCATGCAACTCAACCCAGTTTTGTCCCAGAGTTCCTTGGACACCTATATGGTGTGGTATGTTAGTAAAGAGGTAGTTAAGGGTTATTGGGAGGAGTAATGTTATTTGAGCATAATTTACTTACTGTCGACCTCTGTCCATCAGAAACATGGGAACCAGACTGGGGAGTGAATTTGCAATTTCCCATATAATGATCATGGTTTCTTTTGAAAAGGGTCATTGATGAAGTCTGCTTTACATAGATGGGGAGCTTACTGTATAGCATGGGGATCCTTTGAGACATATATCAATCTCTTCAGGATGCTCTATTTGTGTCGCAAGCAAAGTTCAGGTCCTTGGATCTAGTGTTTTTGGTGCTCTTTCTTTTGCAGACATGCAAGAGATCCATCAGACGTGGATCTGCGGATACTTTATATGAAGGGCATAGATCACCTCTCAGTAACCTATAGAAGACTGAGTACAGAGATAGGACCTTAAGGTGATCTGTGTAGGACAGGGTATTCATAGCCTGGATTCTCCTGGTGAGGAACCTTTGAGAACATTTCAGCTGTTGCAAGTGCCTGGTTAAGTGCATGACAAAGGGGGCATTGTACTCAATGATGGGTCTGATAAGGGCTGAGTACAGTGGTACTATAACGTCCTTGGACCTGGATGCCATACCCTTCCTTATGAGCTGGGTAACATAATAAGATGTTCTTACTGTCTTGGCTACCTATAGGTCAAAGGCTAGATTATGGTTTACATACATTCTCAAATCCCTAATTATTGGGTAAAATATTAGGGGTATTTTATCGTTGAGATATTGAGCTTGGGTGGATGATTCCCCAAAGGGCTCTGTAATGCATTTCTTTGCATTGAATTTTAATATGTGGCTGTTGTACCAGCCATTTGTTTGTGTTAGATTCTCTTGTAGGCTGCTGCTGTCATAGGGGTACAGCCATCTACAAACTTGGTGAGCCAGAGGTCTTTGAAATTAGCCTTTACTTCCAAGAAGTAGATGCCAAACAGGAATGGGCCCAACACAGAGCCCTGGGGTACTCTGCAAGTGACTGGTCTCCTAATGGAGATAGGACCCCAGAATTTGGAATCAGTGAGACTTTCTGTGAGCTAGCCAGAAATCCATCAAATTATGTAGGGATTTATGCCTAGTTCTGAGTGTTTGTCAACAGTATCATATCATATGCCTTGGCCAGGTCAGGGTAGGCAGTATGTACCATTTTCCCCTCATCTATAGCCTTGGTGACCCTCTCGAAGAATTTGACCAACTGAGTAGGCAAGACCTTCCCTTAACAAAACCAAACTGGGATGGTTCCAGTGTTTGTAGGTTGCCAGTATCCAAAGCTTATCTAAACAATCCTCTGTTGGTTTGTGATTGACTGTGCAGTTGCCTGGTAAGAAAAGATTTATTTTGATTTATACATATATATATATATATATATATATATATATGGATTCACTTTAAATAATTGAATGTTCAGAACATCGACGTTCTGATCATCGAGACCAGAACATCGATGTTCAGAACATCGAAGGTTTAAAGTGGAAGTGCCAGGTAAATGAGAGTGTGGAATGTTGGGCATGTATGCAGGGCAGCAAGGTGCGCTGCATGTTGTGTGTGTGTGTGCGTGTGTGTGTGTGTGTGTGTGTGTGTGTGTGTGTGTGTGTGTGTGTGTGTGTGTGTGTGTGTGTGTGTGTGTGTGTGTGTGTGTGTGTGTGTGTGTGTGTGTGTCATCTGAGTGTTGGCATTGCAGGTAGGGTATGGGAAATCTCCCGTTTAGCGCTACCGCATATAGCGGTAAAAGAGTTCCCTTACCCCACTGTAGTGCGATCTCGGAGTTGGAATATTAAAGCAAGGGGGGTGCGGGGGGGGGGGCAAAGCCGCCTGCGTAACATAGTGTTTGTGATTTTTTTCTTGTTTTTATGGTTCATTTTGAACCTTCGATGTTCTGAACATTGATGTTCTGGTCATGATGATCAGAACTTCGATATTCTGAACATTCGATGATTCAAAGTGAATCCATATAAATATATATATATATATATATATATATATATATATATATATATATATTTTTTTTTTCCCCCTGTTTGTAGGAAGAAAAGGCTAGTTTGTAGATATGAAGATTTGCTTTGATATATATATATATATATATATATATATATATATATATATATATATATGGATCTAGGACGTTTGATCGAAAGATCAAACGTCCGAATCCATAACCACTGAACACACTTTAACGAAAGTGCTTTCATCGAAAAAGCGCTTTTGTTAATGCGTGTTAATAAAAAAAACCACTACATTTACGTTTCTGCAGAGGGGCTTTGACCCCCTGCAACCCCCATGTGAGGGGCTGTGCCCTACACACACCCCTACTTTAATATTCTCCCTCTGAGACCGCACTACAGAGGGGAAAAGGGAATTTTCCCTTATCCGCACTGTAGTACGGCCTCGGCAACAGGCATACTTACGCGAAAGTGCTTCTTCGGTGGAAAAACACTTTCGCGTAAGTATGTTCGCCCTAAATGGTTTCGGGCATTTGATCTTTTGATCAAACTTCCTAGATGCATATATATATATATATATATATATATATATATAGGGTCTAGATTAGAAGATTGAATGTTTAGGTGATCGAACACCTACACATCGATCTTCTAATATCGAACCGCACAATGTCGAACGTCCCAGGGAAACACGGCCCTCGGCCGCAACACAAAAAACATTACTTTACATCTAAATTAAGTGGGGGGCTTCACCCCCCACAGCCCCCGACATGGGGGCTGTGCCCCTCACACCCCCATAACTAAATATACTAACTCTGAAATCGCTCAACACTAGGGAAATAGCAAACTCCGGCGAATGGCCAAGGGAAATCTTTCCCTGCGTTAAATCGGCTGTTCGCCATTTTTTGCTTTTGATATTAGAAGATCGATGTTTAGGTGTTCGATCACCTAAACATTCGGTCTTCTAATATAGACCCTATATATATATATATATATATATATATATATATATATATATATATGTTTTTTTTAACCTCTGTTTTTCACTGTTTGTTGTTAGAAAGGGTCAGGTTTTAGACAGGCAAACACTAGTCATCTCAGGGACCTAGTGACCTATAAATTCACACAACTTGAAGAAAGGACAATCCAGAGGTTATGTGAAACAATCATATGTTAGTTTATAATTTGTTGATCTTTACCGTTAAAAAAAAAAAGTGTTACTGCAAGCAATAGTGAGCAGAAGTTACTACATGCATTTGCATCCTGTGTAATGGAATTCTAGCTTTTGTGTGACTTTCACAACTGCTATGGTCAGAGTAACAACTTTAATCTACTTAATTTAATATTTAGTTGTATATTGTTTGTGTGATTTTATCATAAAAATTATTTGAAATCTTTGTGAATTCTGTGGTGACTGTTTTTGATTATCCTTTCCTTTTAGAATTCTTTATTTATTTGCAGTTGAAAATGGTTTCCTTAAATGATTCACCTCGGGGATCACTCCAGTAACTCTACTCGACAGAGGCACTGGGAACTAAGGTTGGGTGGCATGATGCCAGGGTAATCTTATGGGCTAGGCTTGTAAAGGCTCCAGAGCCATTAGCCTAGTACATACCTATGAACATATGCTCATGCTAGTAATGATTTGCTAAATACAAGTATCTTGTACAATGTACCAAATGTTATGTATGTTTAAAGGTAACACCCAATAATACTGGTGACCTGTGTTCTTCATGTCCAAAAGTTGGATGATTTGCTTACCGTTATTAGTAGTAAATCTAGACTTACTGATGACAGTTGCACTCGTGCAATCAGCGTGGCTCGGTGAACTGTTACATTTATTAATGACTGGACTGGTGAGATAAATAATGTCAGGGAAAGAGCAAATAGAATACATTTAGGTAAGGATGTGTCTATCGTCAGTAAAGATCACTCAACCTCTATTGAACAAGAAAATACCACTGACAGCTTTGGAATTCTGGATACAAGTATTCAGCAATCTGAGGATTTAGTGCATATAGAAGGAAATACAACTGAAAGAAAGGACAAAGTTCACAACAAGTAACAAGAAAAAAAGAAACAAATTAATGTCTATAAACCAAAGAGAATACACAGGAAAAAGGACACTGCTCTGTTATGTAACACTTAGATTACAGAAAACCTTCAGTCTATAGAAAAAGACAGTATTTTTCCAAAAGAGAAAGTAGAGAAAAGAGGCAAGGGACCGGTAAAAAGGAAGAAATCAGAAGTGAATGTGAAAGGATTGAAGAGCATCATGTTAACAACACGTTTCATGCTGTGGATGTACAAAGCCAGCTGGATAGAAATGGTATGCTTGCATATATGTAGTAAGCAATGAAAACATTGGGATTAATAAGATTAATGGTGATGATCATTGTTTTGTAACAATTGATGGAGCAAGATATTACTGAATTAGAAGATGAAAATTCTTTAGCTCTGGTCAGAAAAGATTTTTTTTTAATTGGAGATTCAGTTATTAGAGGAACTGATACTTAGATGTGTAGAGAAGATAATGAATATTGAATAGTGTTATGCTTGCTAAGAGCAAAAAAGATGACGTGAGGCAGGCCTTAGAATGCCTTAATGTTAGGATGTCTGGATCTGTTTTTATTCGTATCAATACAAATTATCTCTTTCACAAGGACTCTCTGACTGTTAGTATGGAACTTAGGACATATCTTTCTCAAATCACATAAAGAAGCGAGAGTAATGTCACCATGAGTGAACAGTTTTTAAGTAAATACCTATATGAAAAAATGCCCTGTTTTAAAAAATGGTAATGTGTCAAGCACCCAAGCCTAATTTTGGGCACACGTGTTTAGATGGGATGCCATTCACTTGCCAAGGTCAAGGAAGATAATTTTTGCAGCAGATATTTTGCAATATTTGACAAATGCAAGGCAGAATTTTTGCCAGGTTGAAAACTTAATTCACAAACAGCAGCATTTGATGCATCTCTGATGGTTGTTATTGCTAGGAGTATTAATAATAAAAGTTTTTTATAGGAAGACTTTCCATGTTTCCACAAAATTTGGTGTTATTATTGTTAGTGAAACACAATTAAAGAACAATGACTGGAAACCAGTACTGTCAGGGTATGAATGTTTTTACTATAACAGACATTGTAACAAAACTTAGGTGGAGGTGTTATGATAGAGATTAAAGGTCATTATGACAGCTGAAATCATTTTATGTTCAGTGATAACACCAATACTATAGATTGTATAACTGTGACAATAAAGACAATCCTGGAACATATAACAATTGTTGGAGCGTATAGACCACCAAAGTAAGTCTGATGACCTAGAGGAATTCATACATTTCTTGCATGAAACTCAACAGGAAAGAATAATAGTGGTGGGGGACTTAAACTTACCAGAATCAGACTGGAATAATATTGCTTCAACAACATTAGTAGGGAAATTATTTACAACGTGTTCTGGAACAATAGTTGTTTCAGATTGTAAAAAAGCCTACCAGGGAGCTTAACATACTAGACATTGTGTTCCTAAATAAATTACTGTTACTTCATGTCAAATTTTGCTACCATTGATGTGCAGTGATCGTGAGGTTATAAAGGTTAATTTGTTGCTACTTAATTCTGCCAAACTGAAATCTAAACCAGTGCACAGAAGATTAATTACAGATTATATGGAAGCAAAACAGTCACTATGTAAAACTAAGTCAAGTGATGTGTTCAGTGGAAAAACTTCAGAAGGAATGTTGAAAGTTTTGAAAGATAAATTGTTTGAATGCAAAAAAAATCAACAAAAAAATGTTTACCATCAGGAGCTAGTCACACAATGTCAGGAGGATATATTTCCATAGGAATGAGATACTTGATTAAGGTGACCATAGTCAGGAAATCCTTCTACGTGGCACACCTCATCAGAAAAGGGTTCTCATCCAGGAAAAAAGAAATCATTGTTCCCCTATACTCATCTGTCATTAGACCCATTATTGAGTACAATGCCCCTTTTGGTATGTACCTCACAAGACATCTACAACAACTGGAAAGGCCACAGAAATACCTCACAAAGAAGATTACCGGCCTCAAACCGATGCCCTACGCAGACCGTCTCACAAAACTCCAGTTTAGTCTGTCGCATATCACCTACTCAGAGCCAATCTCTGCCTAACATACAAAGCTATGTCAAACCCAGAGCTGTTGGACATGCTCCACTTAAAGAAATCCCAATCCCTCCGAGCTACATGCTCTAGGACCTAAACCTTGTCACCACAATAAACAGAACATGCTGGAGGGATAGATTCCTGTCCCAGAGACATCCCATACTCTGGAACAAACTACTTATCTATATCAAACAAAGGTCCTCATTAGCACTCTTCAAGAAAAACCTTGATGATTGGATGGGAGATAGGAAATTCACCCTGGGGATCACTTCTGTAGCTCTGCTTGACAGGGGCACAGGAAAATAATTTTCCTGGGTGACAAAAGCCAGGGTACCGTTTGGCTAGGCTTACATAGGCCCTAGGGCCAATAGCCTAGTACCTACCTATGAACCTATGAGAGACAAAAAATATAAGAAATAGAAAATAGGTTGAATTATGACTTTGAAAACTGAAATAAATAAGCTGTACAGACAAATTAAACATAGTGTGAGGACAAGATCAAGAAAAGTTTGAAGAAAATGTAAATAAAGATATTGAGCATAATAGGAAACCATTTATAGATAGATAAGATGTGGTAGGAGTAAAGATATACAAAGTGATAAACTGTTTGCAGATTCTAAAATTTATTCTCAGACACAACATACTTTAGATATATTTACAAAATCTTATGAAATGCAGTTTGGCTCCAAAAATGAGGTGAAAATTTTCCTAGTGGCATCCAGGTAAACTCAGATACTAAAATCAAATTAGATTATATTGAAAAAGAATTACACAAACTAGCTGCAAACAAAAGGAGATGGAATTAGTAATAATGACCTGCACTTACAGTACCATTATATCTGTTATTTACTTGGTTGTACAAATATGGAGAGATTCCTCAACATTGGAGATATGTATGTGTTAGACCTGTATTTAAGAGAAAGGGGACTAGGACAAATCCAGAGTCTTACAGGCCAGTAAGTTTACTTTCTTGTTGTGGAAAAATAATGAGAAGGTTATCTTGGATAGATTTTGTCAGAGTTGGAAAGGTTGGGACTTGAAACCATATATCAGCATGAATATGTTAAAAAAGATCTATTACCACCTGTGACATGATATTCCATAACAATATGATAATGGGTATGAATGAAAAATTGTACTGTAATGTAATTTACAATAAATGAGAACATCTAGGTAATGTACTCTCGGTAAGATGGCTGGCTGCATGGCTTACAAATGGGACATGGCAAGTAACATACAGCAACTGGACAGGTGAAATTAGAGGTTACAGTCAGGGTGACCCACAGGGCTTTGTCCTAAGCCCACACATGTTTAGACTGTCCCCTGGATTTACTAATCTTCCATGCAGGACTAGCTTAGTCCTGCATGGAAGCGGCTGTTTAGGAGCAGGATGGCAGTGTGCCATGCATATTAATGAGGCGCACTGGCTGTGCTCCTAATCTTACATGGAGCATGTAAGAGTGCAGGGGGTGTGTCTGAGAGCAGAGCTCTCAGAATATACACGCCCCTCACAATGAAGAACAGCAGAAAGGCCTAAGAAATGAGCGAGACCGCTCATAGGTGTCCGCATATCCCCACCAACAGTCCCCCTCGTGTACACCAGCAAGTAATTACAAATAAAATGAACAAACCTTTTTTTATTTATTAAAAATCCGATTAAAGCTAACCATAGGTGTGCGGGTGTGCCTATCCCTTAGCTATGGTTAATGCAAATTAAATGGCTGAAGAGGATAACAAGGAAGATATATGCAAATGAAGCAGCATAGCAATAGTGTTGTGGGCAGAGCATTCACCTTATGAGCAGGCATTCCGGTTCGAGTACCACTGCAGCACATTCTAGTTTCCATGGCAAAGCACGTTATGACCAATATTTTTGTTGCATAACCCGCTAAATAACACATATTTGTGAATTGGAGTACTGCATTAAATGCAGATGTGAGGTGTCAGTGTCATAATGAATAAAGCACTAGTAAGCAAATTTAAGCACCAATAAGCAGTAGTAAGCATATGTAAGCACTAGTAAGAGGATTTAAGCCCATTTGCGTGGGGGTAAGCAATGCGCACACAGGTTAAGCAATGTAGAAGCTAACTCTCTGTAAGCATCATTAACCGGAGGTTAGCAGTGCTTACCCTTGCACAAACCCATGCAAACCCGCTTACAACTGCTCAAAAGTGCCTTAATCACTCTGTATCCAATGGCCCTTGTTCTGCCCAGCAACAAAATAAACAGCCTTGCAGGTCTTGAACCCAGGACCCTATACACTATAGTCACAGTAGTTAACCACCAAGCCATCACAGCAGTACAGAAGAATGAGGTATCAGCAAACAAGTCTTCATTATAGTAAAATCAAACTAAACCTGTGAAAGGAATCAGTATACAGACATATGTTTCATAACCCACTACATAGCATAAATATGTGAACTGGAGTGCAGCAGTAAGCCCAGAAGTCAGGTGTAATTGTAAGAGAGTGTTGAAGTCCCCAATAAAACACAAGGACCCCATACAGTGTGCGTACAAATGAATCATAGATACCAGGCATACATATAAGATGTAATAAATAATAAATCAATGCCAAAAAGAAAATATAATGCAAAGTCTAATGTAAGCAACGCTAAGCATTGCACAGGCGAGCTTAAGAGGTGTAAGTAATGTGTAGTCCAGCTAACTCAATGTGCCCAGTGTTATACCCCTCTAAACAATGCCAGCCTTAGGTAAGCAGGTTTACCTATAGCTTAGCCTTTTCAAAACTGGCCAACCACAAAAAAGTGTAGGAAATCTGCCCTACTTAAACCCAACAGGTAGGAATACATCTCATAACTGGTTGTAGCTTCCCTTGCAGGCACCATGTCAGGAAGGGGAGAGGGTGTGCACTTTCGGGCGCAGCGCTGGTGTATCCAGAAGTCCAGAGTCATGGCAGGACTCCTTGTTAAAAACCATGAGCAGAGACTGCTGCAGGGCCAGTACGAGGATTCCCAATATAAGATGGAAGACTGGGACCATCTTGCCCATGAGCTCACCAGTGCCACTGGCATACCCCGAACCGGTGGGCAGGTCAGGCATCACTATGCCTCTTGGAGCAGTGGATCCAAGAGGCTAGAACGGAAGGAGATGTCCCAGCTGTGTGTAAGTATCACCCCACTATGTGTGAAATAATTGCCAGCTCATGTATATCATGGATAGGTATGGCTAAATATTCCTCTTATGTCCTCCACAGCTGCAATCGAGCTGGCCGTGAACCAGAAGACCCAAGGAAGTTGCCTGGAGAGGTTGCGACGTGAGACAGGTCAGTAATACTCTTGCATGTACTCTCATAGGAAATAAATCTAAAAGTAATAGCAAATTAATTGCCTGTATAAAACCTGTATTGTATAAGGCAAGTACTGCATACATCAGAGAATATGGCAGGAAGATAGACTTTTATTTACATACATACTATATGAGTAACAGCCTGACAATAAAGGTCTAACTGCTGGACTGCATGTGTGTACTCTGATATCCTATGGTAATGTAGATTAGCATTCACATAATAGTACTGTTGTATTAAGCACTGTTACCCACACCATGCACGATAAATAGATGTGTAGGAATGCCTGTATATGACTGGTGTAATCCCCAGAGGCCATTTAGTACAACTGAGAGACACATAGACAGAAAACAGGGACAAGGCAGACAACAAAACCCGAATAGCACATGCAACTGAGATGTGAACTGTTGTATTTTTAGCACACACAGCCATGGTTTGAATCCTGCCAGTGGTAGTAGTCTGCATACAGAATCATACCCCACAACTGTAGAGATATGTCCAGAATGTTAAGTAAAGTGGCCCATATCTGCTGCCTAGCACCCTGTCCCCCTGGGGAATCAGTGGGATGATCCCAGACGTATAGGCAGCAAACAGGAAGTACAGCTGATTGACACACATCTATGAGAACAAAGCTGGCACACTAGCAACTCCTCAAAACCTTATGAGAGTAAGAAGCCACATATGTCCCATTTACACCCCCATGTTGTCAAGCTGTGGCCAGGGTGTGTACAGTAACAGAGTGAGATGTATGTATGTGCATAATAGTTATGTGGAATCTGGTACTGTGTATGGCAACATTCAAGTAGTGCTAACAAACATTTTTCTCACAGGTCTGTCAGATACCAACACTGTGCGCAGAAATACAAGAATGATACTCTGTACTGGTACTGTTTACATTGGTATTGTATGGCAGTGTGACTGATGCAGCTGCTCTGAATAATGAGGTATTACTCATCACTGTTGCCAGCACTGTCCTACAAAATATAACTGTATAGGAAATCTGTATAAGAGTGTTGTAATACAAGGTCAGAATGCAAAAGCGCAGGAGAATTATAAGACAGAAAGCAGATAGGAGATATACAGCAATATCTGTATAGCACTCACAACTCTGAAGGACAGTGTTTACATTGTAGCAGACACAGCCATGGTCTGAATCCTGGGAGTGGAAGTAGGCTGCATACAGA